>NW_019172966.1:0-505285 GCF_001831195.1 Colletotrichum orchidophilum
TTCCGGGATCAAGATCACGCGGGGCCGGGAAAAGGTCGGATCGCCGCGGCTCAACGGTGGGGGACACTTCTCGTCGCTGACAGCGCTGCAGCCGGGCCGCTGTGCCGCCACAAGCCTCATCGAACCTTAACCTATTAATAGCCGACTAAAGGGCGAACAAATAAGTAGATCCGCTAAAATCTCTTGGTGCTAGACTGCTTTTCCAGAGAATGCCCAGTCCACAGTATTCAGCGCAGCACTTGCGTCAAGCGCTCGGTTGACGCTTACATAGTAGCTCGGGGAGGCGAATCTACCACGACTCGTGTGTGCACTTGCTGGAAGAAAACACGCGCCATCGTCATTGAGACAAGGACAACTGAGACATTCTCGGTGCCACTCGACCCTGACGTTGCCCGGCGGAAGGACGGGTGATTGAAAGTCCAACAACATTCAGTCTGATTCGCCGGCCCGTCCCAAATGACCTGGTGGTAAATCCATCGGATTGCCCAAGAGTCGTGTCCGGATGATCTGAGGCTCCAGAAGCTTTCCAGTTGGGCCGAGACGTGGAGACGTTGTTCCCACCTTTATCCCGCATTTACCGCGGACCACAACCTTGATGCGTACTTTACTTTTATGTCTTTTGCGCCCTCCCCTTCCCCCACCAGTGCTCCCACGGTGGCCCCGGAGAAAGAGACAAGCGAGCCACACTTGTGCATATTGGAGAATATTCGAGAACGGGCATGGGACAACGAACGATGCTTGTATCAAGTATGGACGGCGTTATAGTCGGCCGCTGGTTATTGTTTTCCTCCCGCCGGCCATCTACAATTCCCTCACCACCAGACTCGTGATTAGCACCATCAACGTCTTCAAAAATAAACAAGCTTAACATCACCTTGCCGATTGCCAACCAAATTACAGAGGTGCCGTTTGGAGGTTTCTACCAAGGCCGGTTAAGTTTTCTCGACTCATAGCAGGATAAATACGTTTAACGACGTCTTCTTATCTATTAATAAAAAGTTATAAAAGGGTGGACATACAGAAAAGGATATCACTAAGGCGCATAGATGAGGAATGTTTTAGTCTGCAAAGTAGACTTCTATACTGATATCATTACCCAGTTGATATTCCCCGCAGTCCAGCAGAAACTTTGAACGGCTCCTCCGTACCAGCCCAAAAAAAAAAAAACTTGTTAAATTCGCACATGACCAGGGCGATGATTTTTCTCAAAGGTAATGGTCGGCCAAGAGATACGGACAGGCAAGGGGCAGGCAGGAGAAAATTTAGTTGGTGCACCTTGGTTTCTGGTGCCAGGAGATAAAGCCAGCAGATTCCTTATTTGGAGGATTCAACTCGAATCCTCATTAACATTAACACACAATAGTATTTCGGTTCTTAAATGGTGCTGCGATCATCCCAGCTGTTTTGGAGGTTAATATTGTAAGTTCACGATGAAAGTTTCGCGGATACATCGGCGAGAACCTTTGTGGCAGACTTGCAGTCAGGCCCTTTTTTTCCTTTTTTCAGACATTGTGATATACGGTCTACCGAGATGAGAGCAAAACATAATCGGGAAACACACCGCTCTTTGGAACAGCAGAAATCATTTGATTCGGCTTAAAAAGTTTCTTAGTTTATTCCAGCACACTTCTCATCCAATACAAGAGAAGAGGCCGCGTTTTCTTGCATCTGATTGGTGTCATGCCCTTCCCTCTAGATCATTTCCCGCATACCGGCATGGCCTACACGGGAAGAGCGTCCGAAGACCGGGAACATCATCTAAATGAAGCTCTCCCTCGCTTGCTTCAAACTATCCACCCCCATCTTGCGCTGAAAATAGGCAACCCCGCGGGAGCAGGACGGCACCGCCGACATGCCACCGTATCTCCAGCCTTCATATGACCGGGTCGCTTGCAAGCTGCCGAATCTGGCTCGCCACCTCCAGCCCGTCTGCTTCAAGTATCTTTCTGCGTACAGTCACCCCAGGCGCTGCGAGAAGCACAGAAGTAGCTCGAGGACTCGGCTACGATGAAAACGACGTAAAAAACGACGGCGCTCCCGAGTCAAAGGAGCAGCGTTTCTTTCGAACTCGCAGCAGCGCCTGAATAATTAACCGTAAGACTTGCGTCCACTACATGGATGATGTCGGAAGCGCCTTGCCCACTCCTTGGTCTCGCTATTCCCACCTCGAATATTACCTTGTCTCACAGCTATTCTGGCTCTTTTACTTCAGAACCCGTCTGCAAACACCCAAACGGGATGACAACAGGGCCATTTCGTGGCCAAACATTTTGCACCGACCAGGGTGTCGTAGACCAAGACGCGATCTTGCCTCGCCCAGTTGCCGACTTTCCTCGCAACCCCTCATGTGTTGTCCAGGTGGATGTCTAGTTTGAAAAAAGCGCCCCTATCTCGCGGTATGATGGGCCTTGACAACAGGACTGCGTCTAGTATGTATGTGCGGGCTTGTTAGAACAGGTGCCGACGCCATAACGACATAGGCACGGGCAAACAAAAATTCTAGCACATGGACATTGTTCACGCCCTCTTGCTACTTCCCTCCTCTGTCAACCTCAACTTGTGCCAGCAAAGACGTTACATCTCGCTTCGCACCTTTCGACGTGCGATGGGGTGGTCTCGGACCAGGCATCATCACAGACCTGTATTCGACGCGCAGAGGATTTGACAATTGTTTGGCTCGCTGGGAAAGCACCGCTAAGTCCCGAGGGAGACCTGAAAGACCTCCCGATTGTGAGATCTTTATCTTGGAATGAGCCATCTCTCTTATTCTACTGACGAGATAATACGCAGACGGTGCTGTCGAATGAAAGTTTCATAGGATATTCATAGTTAGTGGCAGCCATGGTATGTAAACTCATCTAGCCCCTTGTTCCCTCCCATCTTCATGTTCTTACTTTTGCCCAACTGACTAAGCCTCGAAAGATTCCCTCTCATAGGTAGGAGAAGTTTCGATGATGTTACAAGCTCTCCCTCCGCGCTTGGCTACCACGAGCGAGCTCAATTCAGCATTACCGCCCAGGCGTGTTTTGAGACCAGAGAAAGTCCGTATAACTCTGAATCAAGAAGGACGGCCTAAGGAGCAAGGCCTAGTACTGTAGCAAGGCAAATTACGCCTCTCTCTCATGAACACAAACATCGGATGCAGTTATAGCTCGATCAAAATATCTTGTGTTAGTCCCTACCATACCTCTCCCAGGAACCGCGGTCCGCGAAGGAAGAGGTTCGTCTCACCTTCAGCAAGCCATAGCATTTCTCCGACTCCGAATTCCCTTTCATGAATGGGAATCTTCTCTCGGGCGGTGTTGGCATCCTATAGAATGAATTTTGGATTCGGCCGACCGGAGCCGAGGCTACTAGTGGTCGGAGCAGCCTTGATTGATTTTGGATGGTTGTTCGAGCTAATAATGGCTCCACGACTTGGGCCTCGGCTTGTCTTGCCGTTGCCAGGAGCTCCGCCGTTTGGAGCACAGGGGTTTTATGTTTGGTGTGGTTGTGGCTTGGGCTTGAGGAGCTAAGATTTCGGAGAACGCGCCCACCTTCTCGACGATGCAAATCTTGACCAATTTGATGCGAAAATGTAGGTTAAGCCTTGGATCACTATTGCCCACCGTGAATAGAGTAATACTAATCTATCGTTCTCCAGACGCGGATATGCCCAACCCGGCATAAGATTAGACACGGGAGTAGTTTGACGAGACATGCAAGTCATCTGTACGGATACATGCCAATGCTACCACGAGGGCCCACAAATATCGCTATGACATATCTGGGATGAGGGGAAATCCTGGAGTGTTGAGGGGAGGAAGCTTGATCGAGTCTCTGTGCATGTGGATATGAGGGGTCAAGCTTCCAGTCCCATGTAATCCTTGCTTCCATCATCTCCAGAACCCGTACCAGTGGCCTGTCAAGCGCTCTCAACATGACTCAAGTTCCAGATCGCAAACATTCATCCATCAAGCTTGCGGAGTACCTCTTCACTCGCTTACACCAACTCGGCATAGGCGCCATCCACGGTGTCCCAGGAGACTTCAATCTCGCACTGCTCGACTACGTCAAACCCGCTGGGCTGCAATGGGTCGGCAACACCAACGAGCTGAACGCGGGCTACGCCGCGGACGGTTATGCGCGAATCAAGGGCATAGGCGCCCTCATCACGACGAGCGGTGTTGGAGAGCTCTCGGCCATCAACGCCGTCGCCGGGGCGTATGCTGAACGCGCAGCTGTAGTTCATATCGTCGGCACGCCTTCGAGGATCCTGCAGGAGAGCCGGACCCTGATGCACCACGGCTTCAACGATGGAAACTATAGGCGATTCGCGGAGATGCATTCCCACGTCACGATAGCGCAGGCGGATCTGAGACACGCGGAGTCGGCGCCGGGTCAGATTGACGAGGTGTTGAGGCAGTGCCTGGCCCAAAGCCGTCCAGTCTACATTCAAGTTCCTCAGGACCTTGTTGCTGTCCTGGTTCCGGCCAATGGGCTCGAGACGCCCATCCAACTCCCCTACGCCTCACCGACACCGGCTGACGAAGCTGCTTTGACGGCAATTTCTGACAAGATTTACGCTGCGAAACAGCCAATTATCCTCGTAGATGGAGAAACTAGGCCACTGGGTATCATCGACCAGACTGAGAACTTTGTGAAAGCCACGGGTTGGCCCACTTGGACTACGGCTTTCAGCAAGTCGCTGGTCGACGAGACTTTGCAAAACTATCACGGTATCTACTCAGGGAGATTTGCCGATCCAGCCGTCAAGACTTTCGTCAACAAGGCAGATTTGATTTTGTGCTTCGGCCCTCACTTCAGCTCGACAAATAGCTATGCTTTCTCAAGCATACCCAAGCCGGAAGTGACGATCCTCTTCAGCGACAATGTCAAGGTGGCCGATCAAACATTCCGTGACATCACCGTCAGAGCGGTAGTCGCTGCGCTTCTCGAGAGACTAGACACGTCCAAGATTCACCGGTATACTCCTTACCCAGATCTTCCTCAAGATCACGGCATTGAATTCTCTTCAGTGGCTAGTGAGAAGAAAATAACCCATTCCAAGTTCTGGCATCTCACGTCCAGCTTCGTACGTACAGGTGACATCGTCCTCGGAGAGACGGGAACGGCCGGTCATGGATCTCGGGTATTTTCCTTGCCGCCCCATACCAGAATGTTCCTCCCGACAACCTGGCTGTCTATCGGATATATGCTCCCCGCAGCGCAGGGCGCTGCCCTGGCGCAACGAGAACTCATCCAGTCAGCCCAATATCACAACATCAAAGATGCGCGGACAATTCTCTTCATCGGAGATGGCAGTTTCCAGATGACCGTCCAGGAGATTTCTACTATCATACGCCACCAACTCAACGTGGTCATCATACTTCTCAACAACGACGGGTACACCATTGAGCGATGTATACACGGACTGGATCAGCCATACAACGACGTTGCCCGGTGGCGCTATCTGCAGGCGCCCAGTTTCTTTGGAGGCAGCCCAGAGACGTACGCAGCATCTGCAAAGACATGGGGCGAGCTCAAGAAAGTATTGAATGATGACGAGCTGAAGGATGGAAAGGGTCTGCGGATGGTGGAAGTTTTTATGGATAGCGATGACGCGCCTGCGGGGGCACTTCTTGACTTGCTCGAGAAAGAAAAGATCAGAATATCAGATGGACACCTGTGAGATGGGGTAGATTAGAGGTGTATTAGAAATACTGTGCTGCTTGCACATGTACTCTGGCCACTCGTCTGCTACGTGTTTACTTTGATGACATGTTGATTAGATCATGAACATAGAAGAGACATCTAATATCGACCCCAAATTGGATCGTTTTGCTTATATCCTTGAATGCTTTTTTGAAGAATCAGAACTATGCTCACGCGGGAAAATGAGCAATTATGAAAACATAAAATCCCTCTTCATCTGGAAACACCATGCCAGTTGATCCTGAGAGAAGCGCACAGGCCGCATTAACCCCGGTTTATTGCCTTGGAGCCGTAATGATAGTAGGTTTTAGTTACAGAAAAGAGAGTAAGTTAAAATGATTAAGGACAAGCAACAGGACCTCGAACGCCGTGCACCACCTCCACAGTCACCATCCTTCTTGTTCTCGTTCAATCTGTAGCCCAGAGGCGGAAATCGACCCACAAGCTGCTTAGTACCCGCCGTAGCGACGTCTCTCCTCATCCTCCTTACGTTGCTGCTCCCTACGTTGCTGCTGATCCAGCTCCCTCATTTGCTTCTCATAACCCTGGATGCTGGTGTCGTACTTGTCTTTCTTGATTTGATCATTATGGATTTGTTTATCGAAATTGGTGCGGCGGGTCTCCTCATCCCTGATCAGTTTGTCTTGCTTGGTCGTGTCATTCTCCGCCTCGCGAATCTGTCTGTCCGCGCGACTGCGTCGTTCTTGCTCGTCACGGATGTTTTGGTCGTATTTCCTGTCGTCTCCGTTCCCGTTGTTGTTCTTGGCTTTCACATCGTTCCGGATTTGATCATTGTAGCGTTGCTTATTGGACTCATCCTTGCGAATAGTCTGACCGTCCTCATTCTTTCTGTACTCTCCTTTCTTGATCTTTTCGTCGCTCTGGCCACTTTTGTACTCATATTGCTTGATCTGTTTATCCTGCTGGGAGCGTTCTCTCTGCAGTTGACTGATCTCCCGCTCGTCCTTCTGGGTCTGCTTCGAGTAGTAGCCGTTGTTGTCCCTGGTCTGGGAGTTGGGATGCTTGTAGTCGTTGGGGTTCTGGTAGTCCTTCTGAGTGCCCGACTTGCTACTAACAGAGTTACCACGAGACTGCGACGTGGCAGGCGTCTCAACGAATCTGCCGTTCTTGGCGTCCTTCAACTCTTGCTTCTCCTTCTCCTTTTGGGATTGGAGACGGGCCTTGTCCTTCTGATCTTTGTTCTTTACATCCTTGAGTTCTCCCTGCTCCTCAGCCTTCTTCCGCTTAGCCGCTTCCTTGTCTTGAGGGGTTTTAGCGCTCTTCTCCTTCGCGCGGGCGTCAGCAACTTCACCCCGCTCCTTGTCTTCCGCCTTCCTAGCGCCGGCATGTTCCTGTTTCTGGGCCTTCTGAATATCCTTGATCTCGCCCTTCTCCTTGGCTACTCTAGCCTTGTCGGGTTTGTTATTGTTATTGCTGTTGCTGCTGGTCCGGCCCGACGAGGTACCCGGCGAGCCCCGGCCCGACGAGCTCCGACCCGATGAAGATGACGAGCCCGAGGCCGACTTGGAACGACCCGACGAAGATGACGAGCCCGAACCCGAATTCTTCTGCGCGCGCGTCTCAAGGCGGTCGTACTGTTCATCATCCGCGGCCAAGTCACGGGACTGGAAGGTCGAGTAGACCTCGCTGACTTCCTTCAAGTCCCGCGCCTCAAGGCCGGGGGACTCTTCGGCATCCTCTAAACCTCGAGCAGAGAGACCATCAGAGGTGGATTCCTCATACTCCTGATTGCGTGTCTCGAGATCAGCGTAGTCCGCGCTGGCTTCAATCTCGCGGGTCACCAGAGAAGCTCTAGGGTTCTCGTCGAAGACACTTGCAGCGTTTTCTTTGTTCTCAAGGTGGGTGATGAGGGGGGCCGCAAGGGTGCTCGAAACGAGCGCGGAAACAAACAAAGCCTTGATAGACGGCATTGTGTAGAAGGAGGTTGATGATGGACGTTGGCGATGAGCACAGGAAACAGGGAAGCTAGGTTCGGTTGCTGTTATGGTCGGTAGCCTGTCTTACAAGATCCAGACGTTGGAATTTCGGGAGGACTTCTTGTCTTTAATACTTCTCAAAACACCCCTAAAGCTTTGTTTAGCCCACGAGAATACTTTTTTTGCTTGTCGTCCTAATGAACAAGTCTAAAATTCTTCGTTAAGGTTAAGTTATAGTCTGAGACGGCCGATATCCTAGCCCTGAATTTGAGCCATCGCCAGTAGTGACCTGATATTCGCTCCAAGGATGCAACAAAAACGAGGCTGTCTGCCACCATTGCGGAAGCCCAAATCGCTCCTGCGGGCGCGGCACCCACGCGATTCAGTATATATTGTGATCCGTAAGGTAGGAACGACTGTGAGGATGAGTAACGTGCCTTCAACGCGTGTCCCGACAGACATGGGACGGAAAAGCTTGGTGTTCATGCGCTAAGGTAGGGCGTAGACAGGATGCTCGCAAGGGGGCCCGAGAGCGACGAAGTCCGTCCACACGTCGTTCACTAATGACAGCGTTTATTCCTTCCACAGAGCCCCAGGAGGGAGGGCAGAGTGGCCCATGATTCAAGAGCCCTCGTCGATTGCCTCTGGATTCGAGTCGACGCCGAGGGGTGAGGCAACTTTAGACTCAATGTTGAGCACAACTGGCTAGAATTGGTAACTAAAAGCGCAGGCCTGATCTTTGCGAGCCACGTACATCTCCCGCTGCGGGGTATCGGGAAGAGACCAATCGGTTTTCATAGCCAGGCAAGTCGTCGTAACGACCGCGGAGATTTTGGGATGCCAAGAACCTCTGGACCGTTACCCCTCCGAGCTTAAGTTCCCCCTCACCTCTTTCAAGGTTACTGAACAGACAAGGGAAGCAAAGTTCTCGCGTCCAAATGGTGGTCGTGGACCCGTGGGCCCGTAAACTCTCGTTAACGTGGGAAAGAGTCTGCAAACATTCGCGAATACCCTCATTTGCCGATGTCCGAAACGTCAAGCATGTTGTCTTTACGACTTACATGTATCCAGCCCCTTGGAACGCGCAACGCATGACTCTCGGCAACCTACAAAAGTTGAGCCGCGTCTTATGCCGGTTAAAATTTTGGCCATGTTAGCCTCGCCATCTTGTCGTCTGTGTCGTCTGTACTTTCGTCCTACCAGTCCGGAGCCGACTCGATGGAGCGGCCGGCAACGAAAGCTTCCCCGGCGCGAAGTAAATCGCGCAGCGTTAGACTCTCTTCGTGGTGATAGTATAATTTGGAGCTGCCTGACTCTCAAAACATCTAAGATTAACTACAAGGCCCGAGAACTCAATAAAGGCCTGGGCCATCTTCAACTCACACCGCCCGCTGTGCCGCACCTAGAAGCCATTCAGACTTGGCTAACTGGCCAATGGCTTGTTTTGAGTTTTCCCCCGAAGATGAGTAGATTGATTTGCTTCGCTTTGACCTTTTTACATTCTCTGCCCACCATTGGAATAGCCTGTCAGAGGTTCAATATTTGTGTGGGATTTCCTTGCTGGAACCCGAATACACCCGGGGATGTTAACATATTCAGACTTTTTCGGCAATTCAGGAGCATCCATGTCTCTGCCGCAATACCTTTTCTGTCATCATAGGCTACATATGTTGATTTATGAGCTGATTTTAATTTGGATATGGCCTGTAGATATTAGTTACAATGGCTTCAAGCCCGCGCATTTGCAGTGCTTTGTCGCCTGAGTGAAGTAAAACAGCTCAAGTCCATGGACTAAGATGAAAAAAAATTCGAGATCCGAGTCAGGATTAGATACGTATTGACTGCCAAACACCTTGGCCAAGTGGAGAGTTACTCGGTTTGGTAATGGACACTAAGGTCGAAGGATCAAGATCCATCTGCTCACCAATGGTTGTTGCGCATGGTTGTTAATGTTGGAAATGTCCGTCGCGGACTTATTCTCATGCTTCCTCAAATGCATGAGCGTAATCCTGGCACCCGTTAGAGCATACTGCCGCCCCCCTGGAGCTGAAGAATTGGCTGCGGCGGTCTCCTTGAGTAGGATATGTGAGTACTTGAGTTGAGGCTGTTCGATACACCTTTATACGGAATAAGGTACGGGTACCTGACGGCATTGCATGGGAGCCAGAGGCTGGCTGAGACTAATTTACTTTGTTCGAGATCTCCGAGGCTACTACCTGGAAACTGGAAAGCAGCATTCTGTATTGATTGACTGTTAATAATAATGAACGTTCTGAGGAACTTGGTCAAGGCGTTTGTTCCCATGCAAAGTGCAGGTGGTGTGATCGCCTACATGGTACCCGAGGCAACACATCAAAGTTACCACAGCACGCCATTGGAGCCGGAGATCTTTAAGCTGCACGAAATGTTCGAAGCTCACGGGAACTTATTTCTTTACGCCTTACGCTAGAGCTCGTTATGCTACCGGGGCTTGCGGGAAGGTTTTCGCAACTCAATTGAGTATCGAGTGGAGAGAGCCTATCTGAAACTGGATAGTTAGAAGGCCCGATTGCCATCGAATTTTGATGAACTCTTCCTTTGCACATTCAAAACCTTCGATCTCTAAGGTTAAATCAACAGCCTTGATATTTTTGATGCCCTATGTTTAGCTCGTCTTTCGGTTGTGCGTTACGGGCGGAATGCCCACTCCTTGGCCCGTACTCTTTAGGTGCAACCAAGATACCAGTAGGGGACTTTCTTGTGAATCAACATTAGACTGGGCCGTAGGACCCAGCTGGGTAGGCGTGCTGATTGACAAGAACATCTTACCTTGAACTCTCTCAGAATGCGTGTCTTGAAGTTATCTATCCACGGCCTTGGCGATACCCTTCATCTGATGAGCGGTGCGACTGCAATGTGACCACAGGGCCCGGTTCCGATCGGCCGAGGACCCATACAAAAGCCCCGGACCTGCCGCTAGTCTCTCGGCACCTTTTTCGAGACGAAGTGGACGGGGATGTCCCGCCCCTTAGCTCTATACTATTTCCGAAAAGGTACTATGGCAGTCGTCCCTCCGCACCCGAATCAGGATTACACCGCCTCGGCGCTCGTAGGATACGGTGAATTGCTCAGGCGATATGCCGATCGCCCCCGGAATATGTACATGTGCGCAGTATTCACCCCGGTCGTTAATTCTACAAGTCTTGACCAGTCTAATTTGGAGTGCCGTCGGGTTCTCATTGGCTCCAGGCTGTGCTGCTCCCACAGCTAGAAAGTCGGCACTCTCCCAGCGATACATTCAAGTCATTGCCATCATTAGTATAAAGACGCGTTAGGGGATAGGCGATCTGGGCTTTCATTCATCCCATATCATCACCTAGCCAGGAACAGTAGAACAATCGTCAATCATGAAGCTTGCCCTCGTGTCGATCTTGGCCAATTTGGCCAGCATCCAATGTCTGGCCGTCTCAGAGCCCAGACAGGCTTCGACCTTCCCTTCGGCAAGCGGAACAAAGTTCACCATCGATGGCCAGACCAAGTACTTTGCCGGCAGCAACTCATACTGGATCTCATTCTTGACGAACAATGCCGACGTCGATCTCGTAATAGACAATGTTGCGAAAGCCGGACTTAAGATCTTTCGCGTGTGGGGCTTCAACGACGTGAACGCCGTCCCCGGCGGCAACCAGGTCTGGTACCAATACCTCTCGTCGTCCGGGTCGCAGATCAACACTGGCGCCAACGGACTGCAGCGCCTGGATGCTGTCGTCGCAGCCGCGGAGAAGAAGGGCGTGAAGCTGATCATCCCCTTTGTGAACCATTGGGACGACTACGGCGGCATGAATGCGTACGTAAAGGCCTTTGGCGGCTCCAAGGCGACTTGGTACACCAACAGCCAGGCCCAAACCCAATACCAGGCTTACATTCGGGCCGTGGTGGGCCGCTACAAGAACTCTCCCGCCATTTTTGCCTGGGAGCTGGCCAACGAACCTCGCTGCAATGGCTGCAGTACCGATGTGATCTTTCAGTGGGCGCAAACGACTTCCCAGTTTGTAAAGTCATTAGATGCGAGCCACATGGTGACTCTCGGCGACGAGGGCATGGGCCTTCCCGGTGACGGAAGCTATCCCTACCAATACGGCGAAGGGACAGATTTCGTCAAAAACCTCGGCATCAAGACACTCGACTTTGGCACATTCCACATGTACCCCGATCATTGTAAGTTTCAAGAACAAGCTTTCTCATCCGAAATCGCTCGCACCCCAAAGATGTGGATAGAGTTAAATCGATTTACGGTTATAGGGAACGTCGATCTTAAAACCTGGTCCCCCGGCTGGATCAAATCCCACGGTGAGGCTTGTGCCAAGGCCGGCAAACCTTGCCTTTTTGAAGAGTGTGAGTTTTTCCCCTCGTGTCTGATGTTTGAACTCAAATAAGCTTACGTCCAAGCAGACGGTTCCCTGAGTGATCACTGCGCCGTTGAGGGACCCTGGCAAGAGGTCTCGCGGACCGCGCCCGGACTCGGGGCCGATCTTTTCTGGCAGTGGGGGGATCAGCTGAGCACAGGACAGACACACGACGATGGATTCACGATTTACAATGGCAGTAGCGACTATCAGTGCCTGGTCGTCAACCATGTAAAGGCAATCAATGGGTGATGATTTGGCGCGCACTAGCCAGAGATTCTAGCGCTGCGTATGTGAGAGGCCAGCCCCATGCAATCAATCATATCCGATCTGTGTCTCAGGAATCTTGTTTCGTCCCCAAGATCAGTGATGATCGCCCCAATCGTCCGAAATATCAATATGAGGCACAAATACCTGATTGAAGGAGGGCCAGAAGTCACCCTTCCGACGACTCCAACTCCTTGATAGGATTAGCCGGAGTCACAGTGTGGCTCCAGCGCCTGAAGGTCTTCCATGGCATGGTTTCAAATACTAGAAGCAAGATGAATCCTCATTCTGGGGACTACCACTGAATCATAGAGTAATAATTGCATTGTGTTAAGACCTGACGGCAAGAGCGAACCCTGTATCATTTGACAATAGGCGCACCTTCAATGCACTCGAGTCAATGATAAGTATGGGAGCTGCGTACGCCGCGTGTACAATCTGCGTGTATGAAGGAATAACGAAATACTCTCACCCGTTAAACATCGTAAAGCTGCTATCGAGTCATGATGTTTCTAAGTCAGCCCGTTTCGATGCTAGTATGTTTCTTCTCGAGGTGGGCCGCCTTGGCTGTAGACAAAGTTAAAAAATATGCCTCTTGGGGATTCGATAACCGGTATTCGTATTTCTGAAAGTTTCTTCGCCATCTGGTTATGCGTGCCCCGCTTACGTTTCTCCTCGGAAAGTAAAATTTGAAACATACTTAGGCTAGGGCTACTGGAAGGCTCTATTTTGGAAGAGACTTCGAGACGACAATTTCAAGAATACTGATTTTGTTGGAACTTTACCAACGCAAGTTCATGGTTTCGATTATGACGGAGACAGTGAAGACCTTGGCGGATTTCTCGCAACAAACATCGCCCGAGAAAACTGAATTGAGTGTTGGCCGAGGGGTACGAAGCCTGCGTGATATTGTCATGATGCACCTCGGCACAGGCGATGCCATTACGGGCTAGACCCACCTCTCGGGCCCGGGCTACTTAAGTACAACCAAGCTACAAGTCGGGGACTTGTAGTAACGTACTTTTTGGTGAATAGCCATGGTTTGGGCGAATAGTCCAGATGGTAGGTAGGTGTGCTGGTTGCTACTTTCCGTCCGCATTAACGGGTCCATCCCTTCACTCATGCGAGGCAATGAGGAGCTCAACGAATCCATACCAGAATGGCCAGGATGGACGAGCTGGAAATCAAGTGAAAAGGTCGCATTACTGCGGTTGACTGCCACAAAGACTTTGATGGGAGGAGAATGACGCGAGATGGCGTACGTTTCCATATGTCAAGGGCGATGAAAAGCTAGCTGACAGTTGGTATGAGCCCACTAGTAAAGGCCATTAAGGGCCGGTGAGATGATTTGCAATCCCGAATATTCTCTATATTTCCAGATGTGGCAGCATGGAAAGAGAGTAGACTATATACATTTTCCTTTTCCCCAAGGCGTCAGACGTCGTGATGTTCAGTAATACTTGCCACTTCTGGAAAGTTGCTCAAAGTAGGTGCCCTGCCATATCTCATACGAGCTTCAGGCGAGACTGAGAGTGCGAGGACCATGCTTCGGCTTGTCCCAATGTCCCCGTTCTAAAAGTACCAAGGCGTTTGTAAACCGGAAGTGATTCACGCTGCTCGCCATTGTTTGGGACACCTCTGACTAGAAGACCAGTTGGAAATAATGGGGAAGAAAATTCCCTTTCGCCTGATCTCTCATCAACCCCGAGAGTGATGCAGCGAAGTGCAAGGACTACTGCTGACACGTCGGTGAGGTTGACAGCTTGGCTAAAGGTGGCAAGTTTAAAGGTGTCGTCGTTTCTCAAGCCCGAGGGCGCTACGGCATCCAAGGATCCATTGCCCTTCACGTTCCCGTCGTCATGGAAGAGGACCTCTGCAAGGTGCGTGTCGGATTGGAAGCCCAATTCGACCTCGAGTCAGCGCCAGCGCAGGGGCCATCTGAGGGTCTCTATATCAGCGTTCAACCGGCGATCCAACCCACGGTTGGAACCTTTCTTTTCCTCTTTACGCAGAGATCAATACAAGTTTATTGAACCTTCGTCACCACGGTTCGATCGAACTAATCACCCTGTGATACGTAAACCAACAGTGCGTATCCTGGTCGCTCTCGGCTTGGGCTACTGGCCTCAAAACCACTGGAACATAGACAGCGCAGAGGACGATCCAAGCGCTCTCGAGTCTTCCAAAAGAATCTTGGCCCGCTGCTTTCATCTGGATATCCTCGATACTGCACTGCTGAATAAGTGGTAACGTAAACCTCAAATCCCATCCGATTTCTGCGTCACTTGATGCCCAGCTCCAGGATGGCGCCCTCCACTCTTGCGGTGACGACGGCTGCATAACAGTCTGCCAGAGCATTTCCCGGACCAAATCTCTTTGCCAAAGCCCAGCTACATATTCGTCTCCGAGCGCCGAGCTGAAAGCGCGCGCTAAACCAGACAGGGCCGAGAATTTGTCGTTGGCTACGGTGAGCTGACGCCTCGTATACTCCACAATAAGATCTTTCCATCTCTCATGCAGGCTCTCCCTTCTCTCTTTTCCTTCGGGGTATGGAATGTCCTTCGGTGCAGGTGAGAGCAGGTTATGCCAATTTTGGACATTGGCGTACACATTTGTGCCATGTTCGAGACGTCGTTCCGTCTGACATCGAAAGTAGGACGTGTTGTTATCAAAGTACAACACTCGAGTGGATATGAGATCTTCTTGGTATGTCCAAGCTCGCGTTGCCCATGCGCGATTATGCATATGACTGGGATAATCGGCATCCCAAGTGCGGTGTTCGTTGAGAGCTGACAGGATGGAAGTGCCCGACACCTGGGCGTTTTCCCTGCCAGACTGAAATGGGACCACAATCGACGGTCCAGCACTAGTCCTCTGAAGGAATCCCAAATGAGAGGTATCACCCGCGGCTGCTACCAAGGTGAGGGTAGCATGTCGATATACGGCAAACATGAGCGCTGCCTCCCTGGCCCAATCTTCAGAATTGTCTTGGATGATGCAGAGCGCATCGATCCGGATGTATTCAACCTTCATATGACGCGCAAATACTACTGCATCTCTGATTGTAGCTGGCATTTTCTCAAGCGGAATCCCCGTCTGGCTATCTGCAAATGTGGCGGCTGTGGTGATGAGCTGGGGCTTGATGACGGACGGTGGGCCCCAGCAGTAGCTGAGAGCAATGTACGGTGTTGTCGAAGGAAGATTATCGCTCATGACCAAGCGAGCTTTTTCGTCGTTGATCTCTCCAACTTTAATAAGCCGAGTTGGGAGACTTCTCGGCTCTGAAGAGCAGCATGCCGGGTGCTCATCCGCGCACCCCCAAACCCAGTCTTTGAGGCGTGTGATGCAAGGTGGATCGAGAACATTCGCGATTGGAGCTTCAGCTCAATACCAAGAGTATCTGCAACATCTTTGATCAAATCTCTTGAGGTTAGCAAAAAGCTCTTGTTCTTTTGGTCTTACAGTAAGTCATAAAGATGGCTGAGAGGCACATACCAACATCTCCTTGATACGCGTTAGCCCGCGCTCCCCACCCGTCTGACCAAATGCCATTGCGCCATGCGTCAGACTCGAACTTGAAATCGAGCCAAAATATCCCGTCTTTTTCGACGCCGTAATCGTAGGGCTCCCAATCCCGCGAAAAGTCGATGACGTCGGACCGCATCACTTAAGCGGGCGAGGAGAGCTTCGCTGTAATGTCTTTCGCTGCAGACGCTTGTAGGGCAAGTCGAAAGGGCTTGGGTAGCTTTTGTTCGAGGAGAAAACATAGATATTCGCAACACGTACAGCCGTTAGCGGCCGATCCGCGAAACACTGGAAGCTCTGGATAAGTATCTGTTTGGTCCCAGTGGCCCGCCTCGCGAGCGTCACCCTGTACGTCATCAAATACGATTCCCAAACACTTATTGCAAAGTGTCGTTGGACTGGACGACGTTGGCATATTGAATGAAGCTGTGCCGGTGTTGAGCAACGATCAACAAGCAGTATCTCAATTGTAAGATGTCAGTCATCCAGCAGATGAGGAGGGGCTTGCTTGGATGGTCCCAATAGCTGATTGGCTCAGGGGAATCTGTAGGACAATTTCACCTTGGAAATTTCCCATTAGCGATCCGATGGTTAACTACATGTAGGTACTTGAACCAAAGGAGATACAAACTGTACAACCATCTAATCCAGCTATTGAGTAAGTAAGTACCTATATATACACTACGTACATACACTACGTACGCTTCATATATAAATATATCTGGTAGGCAGGTCAAGTGGCCAAAAAGCAAAAGGAATACGAGGGCTCAATCGGGATTCGAACCCGAGACCTCGCCCATTCACGCTATGCGCAAGGGTTGGTGCAGAACCCGAAGGGCGAATCATACCACTAGACCATTGAGCCGAGGCAACCTCCGTTTATCGGAGGCCAATGGTTACGGTTTCGGCAAATCTTGGGCATTATTATTGAAAGCTAACCGTCGCCTTGCCTTCGCCTTTGCTGATTCGGCAGCGTCCGTGCTGTGATTGAGAGATGGCCAAGAGGGTAGTGTAAGAGTAAAGACCGAGTCCAAGTTGTCTGTCCACACGTGCAAGCTTCAGGTTCTATCTATCCCATTCCAGGGTTTGTCAGACTAGGCACTGACTACGGAGATGCGGCTCAAATCACACCCAAGCTACCCATTACGAGGCACACACCTCCGATCGCCTGCAACTTGGAGTTGGGAACTTGGAAACCCGAAATGATTTCGCTACCAAACAATTGGCCATCACACCGACCATGCGCATCTTTGATCCATGTCCTTCCCAAACATTTCCACACAGACGAGATAGACTATGGACCAAGCTTGTTACGGACCAAATCACGGATACAGGTTGGATGTATGGGTCTGCCGGTAAAAAAGAATCTTAAAAAAAAAATTCAAATGTAGATCAAGTCTTGTCGTTATACATGTACCGCTTGCAATGGTGCTTACGCATAGCTATGCCGTTGTGTTACGAAGAAGTCCAACCATGCATGGCCTCATTAAGAAGCGGTTGTGCTGCCGTTGAACGTTCTACACAGGTGGACGGGCGACCCCTGGCGTTGAAAAACATCGATTCCTCAAACGCGGTGGAGGATTCGTTTTGCCCGACGAATTCAGCGATATATCTCGCAGCACAACTCCTTAAGCCATGTCCACGTGCTCCATCGTCAACCATCGGACAATGCAATCGTTGACTTCTTTCCCTTGCAAACGTAATCTCGCCATGGTTATTCGTTGCTAGTCTCGCCTGCAAGTCCTCCCTCATGGAACGATCCGCGGCGCCGGGGGAAGAACCACCATCAATCCTTGCTAGTACAACGGTCCAGGCCCTGGTCATCCAGAGTTGATTCAGAGTTGGCAGTGGTAAATTGGCAAAGTCGCGCTTCAAGAGTCCAAATTGCTCGGTTTCCCTCTTCCAGTCTTTGGCCCGGTGGATATCTCCTTCGTGACATGATGACACCGATGACTGACGGGCGCGAGGATCAGATCGAGGTGTGTTCCGGAGCACGAAATACGGAACAACAACCTCCCACACGCCATGAAGCAAGGGGATCCCGAGGGCAAGGCAAAGCCCATCCTTGTCTCTTTCCAGTTGAGGGGCCATTCGCCTTTCTCTTCTGCGTCTGCGCGGGTTTCGCTCGCGATACGCGGTCTCTTGAAATTTTTAGCCAACATACCGTAAACCCATAGTCTACAAAATGGTACCCCGGAGAGTTCTAGCCCTATGAGTGTTCAGTTCCCGGGGCCGAGCCAGCTCGAGTCAACATAAGTGAGATGCCATTATCCGTAATCTACGTATCTTTCCTGCTGGCGGCCACGCTGATCGCGCGGCATTTGCGAGGGCGCTGGCGCAGATCTTGTCAGGGTTATCCAGGTCTGAGGTTCGGAAAGAGCGATTCGCTGGAAGCACCGGATCGCGGGAATGCTATCGCTGCAAAGTGAACCACGACGGCTCCCACGCCTTGCCAGGCACACTCTTGGCTTCGAATACGACCCTAATCTTACCGTGGAGCCTGTGCGCCAAGGAATCTAGAGTGCAGGCGTCGTTACTGAATCGAACATGGTTCATGACTAGTGTACCTTTCCACAGCGAGAAACAGCCACGCAACGTGCGTTTCAGCCGTCTGAACAACTTTGGGTCGAAATAAGATGTTGAATTGCGTTATATGGTCAAGGCTTTTTCTTATATAGACTTCGCTTCTGTAAACACGATGACAAGGTACAATGGCCCAAGTTTGGTGCAAGTCCAAGACATCAACCCAGTGCCTGACGGAGTGCATTCCGAAGCACTTCGCAACCGCCCCAGCGCGGGCTGAAGCGGGGATAGAGTTGGCAAAAGTGGACTATCGTGAGCCCCTTCTAATCATCAGGGACTTCACGAGTGGGTTTCGTTTTCCACTTCCGGCTAGGTAACCTGGCACGCCTCCAGGGTGTCAACTGTCTCGATATTGCAACGTGCCTAGGGGGTGGGCAGACAAGAGCTTTCAAAAAGGGGGCCGTCCTGCCCGACAAAACCGCCATGTGGTCCATCGCTGACCCCGTCCTGATCGATCGAGCCCGCCCATCTGCCCGTCATGCTTCGATTCAGCAGCATCCTATATCGCGAACTTTCGTGATGTTGACCTCGTCGCCTTGGGCGGCGCTCCTGCTGGCCAGCGTCTTTTCTCACCCCGTGCTCGCCGCGTTCGCGGACGACTCTTGTTCGAGTTCTATTAACCCGTTAGTATTACCCATAAAAGTAAGGAAAAAACTCACGAGTCATTCAGTCACCTTTTTATCACGTCTTATTTTCCCAATGGGCGTGGGTGTCTGTGTTTGTTTCTTGTTTGTGTCTGTGCGATGTGTTGCCGTGTGCGACTGTAGACTTTGTTGACTCACACTCTCTCTCTCTCTCTGCAGAACGTCACCTTTCCCAATGGCATCGGCGCCAATCGCGGCCTCAAGCTCACGCTTGGTGGCCAGGTTCAGGGCATGCGCATGTCCACCATCTTAAACAACACGCGAGTGAGGAATAGTCTGGACTGCCCAGACAACTCAACATACGCTTTCGTCGGCTGCCAAGGAGCCTCGGGCAGTGTCTACGACACCACGGGGGGCACTTTCACCCAAGTCGTTAACATCAAGGATTGGAACGTAACGTAAGGCACATTCGGCCTAGCCAAGCTTCTTTCTCTTGCCATGTGATTGACACTCTCTCTACAGAACCATCGATGCTCAGCCCGAAGATGGCGAGACGACAGTGCTACACGGATACGATGTCGCAAACTTTACCGATGCTCCCGCCGTAGCCTATGGGTACCCGTTCGAGGTATGGGCCGACTATGACTCCATGAACAAAAGCGCTATTGCATTGGGCGCAAACTCGTCCACGCTCGACAGCTTTGTGAGAAACGATCTCGCGCCCACGACAAGCTTCAGCATGGACTACGGCTCGACCTCGGAGCTCCATCCGCGCGACGGCCAACTCATCATCGGCGGCTACAACGAAGCACGCTTCAACGAGTCGCTGGTGACCGAGTTCAACATGTGGGGTGCCAACGCCCCAGTAGAATGCCCTCTGCAGGTCCTCGTCTCCGATATCATCCTCACCAACACGAACGGCCATCACTCCCTCTTCGATCCCGGCGTCAAGGTGGCCGCATGCATAGATACTGTGCAGAACAGCTTCACCCTCACGCAGACCATGTTTGCCAAGTTTCAAAGCCTCGGCAACCACACCAGCACCGACGGCCTTGCCTTTGGCGAATCCGACTTCCCCAAGGCCCGCGAGTCCCTCCTCGGCTCCTTGACGATCAAGCTATCCAACGGCTACACGAGCGTCATCCCCCACTACGAGCTCGTCAGCCACGTTCGCGGCACCGACGCCCGTGGTAGATACGCCGTACTGAACAACAGCCGTATCAGCACACCAGTCACCTCGGGCCTGAGCGACCTCGGCGACAACGTCCCCATACTCGGCGGCGTGTTCCTGTCCCAGAACTATCTTCACGTTGACTATGACGCGGGCAAATTCTGGCTGAGCCCGCAAGTCGCCAACGGTACCTTACCCGACCACATAACATCATCATGCAACGGTACCTCATCCTCCAGCGAAGGCGACAAAGCTGCCCTGGGCGTCAAAGTCGGCGTGCCCGTGGCCATCGTCGCCGCAGTAATTTTCTTCGTAGCCCTCTGGTTCTGGCTGAAGAACCGCAAATCCAAGCGCAACGGACAATTCGCGGGCGCCTCCAGGTCCCTCCCGCGATCCGAGAAGCGCGACGCGCCGGACTCCAAATCCTCCACCACCAACTTTGGGGGCTACCCCAACGTCAACTACGCGAATCCGGGAGGCCACATGGAACTCGAAGGCGACCTCGGCCACGCCGTGGGCCACCAGCAGCAGCGGGCCGAACTGGCGGAGCCCGCTCCGGCGTATAAGTCGGAGTGGCCGCGGCAAAACTCTATTCAGGGCGAGAGCGCCACCTATTACCAACAATTTGAACAGCCGGGCGAGAGCTACGAGCTCGCGGACACGTCGCCGCACCCCCAGCCCGTCATCCCGCCGGCGAATCCGGCCCCCATCAAGCGAAAGGACACCGGTCTGAGTGATTGGGCGCCGAGCCCTGCGACGTTGAAGAAACAGATGACGGGATTCAGCGAGAACGTGTCGCCGACGAGTACACGGGCGAACAGCACGAGGGTTAATCCACATATTTCTCCTGTTTAGCGTATTTCGATAGATGAGTAATGATAATTCACTTCTTGAGGCATGACACACAAGACCCTGGCTATGCAGTATTGCAACGGTGCGAGATGAGTTCCTGACTGGAGGCGGTGGGCAGGTCGTCTTCTTGTGACAAAAGCGGACACTCATGATTATCCTGACTGCTAAGTGTGCGTCAGAAAATAGACCAGGAGGTTCATGGAGGCGCATTCACCCCAGTGGGTTTGGATCTTTTTTTTCATAACACAAAGTCTGCTGAGGTTGCCGATACGATCAGGCGATTCTTAGTTTGACAACATATAAGGTAAGTATTCAAAATGCATCCATCCAACTCTACGGGATCTCTCTTCAGCTATAGTAATGAGCTGCAAACGCTTTCGCATTTACGGTTTCACCTTGTTAATAACTTGAAGGGTCCCAAAAAACTGATCGTTCCCACAACAGAACTGACGAGGGAGATGACGATCCTACTTTTCTTGGACCGGCCTATCATCAACGCAAGCAGGTGAGACATCATTGGGACCAACAGCCACAACCCAAATAGGAAATCCAAGTGCATCAGCGTCAGCGACAGCCCCAACATCAACAAGATGGCGCCTACCCACCACTTCTCCTCCTTGAACCACATCCAAGACGCCCGCCAGAAGCCATACGTTGCCGGTGAGTGTGTCAGCTCCAGCTGCATGCTTCCGCCCTTGAGCCTCTTTTTGATTTCTGCCGAGAGCTGATCGTGGGAGAGCTGGTCGGGATCAGTCTCCTGCAGCTCCTTCCGCATGGCATCCGACATTGTCAACACGCCCTTGTAGCCCCTCGGCACGTCGTACCTTTGTCGCATTCCCCTTGTCAGTCGTGCCTTGAGCCACATGTAAGCAAGACTCAACGTCCAAAGCACGAGCAAGAGGATGAGGATGTAGAGTTGCAGATAAGAGAAGCCCCATTGGTAGCTCTCTCGCGCGGCATCGGTGCCGTTTCCGTGATCGCTCATGGGTTGACAACTTCCAAAAGCCTTCATGTAGTTCTTGGTGTAGGTCTCGTTGCCGGAGGCGTAAGTCATGTTGCTTTCGACTTCTTCAGGCCTCGAGTCCGTGCCAGAATCTGTCCATTTCCAGCCGGAAACGAGCCTGGTGGGCTTCAGCCAGGAAGATGATATGTTGAGGGCAGGAGCCGGGATGGTTTCGTTCATCCAAGTGGTGTTTTTATTTTCCACACCGTAGAACCCGTATTCGCACACATCTGCCAAAGACAAGATGTAAGCGCTGCAATATCCTGCAAATCAAAGAAATTTGACACTTTGGGATGTGTAGACATACAGTTTGAAACGTTCCGGTACATTGAACATCTCTCCATATCGGGCGTAGACTCGTTGAAAGTGTACCGGCGATAAGGGTAGCTCGGATCATCTTCCATGCAACCGAGTTTCTGCTCATACGAGCTTCCGCTATAGCCGTTGTCGTCTTGTCCAAAATCAGCTTAGCCCCAGCACTCAAATTCAGATCCGCAAAGAAGTATCACTCACAATCAGGAAATGTGAGCATGGTATCGCCCTCCATTCCGATCCTCCAGCCGTCGTGGATGACAAACCCAACAACCTTGAAATCGTTGAAGGGTATTAACGCGCCTTGATAATTCTGGACATACGCGTCGTTATTCGCCACGTAGCCTGTCATTGCACTGCCCAAGGTAGGGAAACACAGGATGAAGATGGTGACCAAGACCATGATCACCATCATGAACCGAGATCTCAACCCTCGCGAACGAGCAAAGTCCCGTATCATTTGCCACGTCGACCTGAAACCCGGCTGATCCTGGAGGAATATTGTACAGAAGAAGTCGTACGTCACAGGCTTGACTTGCATCGACGTGGTGGTGTAGTCGGCAAACACCTGCCAAGAGATCCAGGTCAGCAGAGCCTGTCCTCCACGGCCAAAGATCTGTGGGTGAAGAATCTAGTCAGCCGGCGAACAACAGGAATGATGCGATTGAGTTATCTGTCTTCTTACCACATCCCACGCGACGTCAATGACTTTGGCATCCGCAAAGGAAAACCTGCCCCATGCCAGGATGATCTGGAAGAATCCAGAGGAAGACCAGAGGTTATACTGATTCTTGTTCACGTCGAAACTGCCGTCCGGTTTGCAGGCCGAATCCCTATATAGCTTTGTGCTGCTGATAAAGACTAGCAAGGTGCAGAGTCCTGCCATCCATCCTATAGCCAATGTCCACACGAGTACAGCGAACCAGCGAATTGCTCGGATGTCTCTGAATGCGGCGACAAAAGCTTCCCTCCATTGTCTCCTATCCCACAAACTGTGTCGAAATTTGGTCAACTTGAACTGGGTAGTCTCCTTGAGCGGCTTCCTCTCTTCGATGAGAAGTGGGGCAAACGATCTCGTTGATGGACCGTCTTCCCCAGTTTCATTTGCCGAGTCCATGGTCATCGTCGTTGGTGGGATTCCGTTTGGCGCACCACAGGTATGTTGTCGTGACGCAAGCATAATATGTTCAAGGCATTGCGCGCTGGTGGCCGTGAACAGTGACCAGCCTGGTTCAAGAATTGAAAATTTACATTTGCGGCGCATGTAGGTGTTTATCAGAGATCTCACATCCGGTCAGCCTGATTTGAATCGGCTGCCTGGCGGAGTGTGACAAGGGTTGGAGTCGACCGCCAGCCTGCATATGGTGTATCGCTGTCGGCAAGGACTAAAGTCATCTCGGCTGCGCCGAAAGACCGCCGCAGGAGCAGCTGCAGAGAGGATATTGTCGGATTGGAAGCCTAATTCGACCTCGAGTCAGCGCCAGCGCAGGGGCCATCTGAGGGTCTCTATATGAGCGTTTAACCGGCGATCGAACCCACGGTTAAAACCTCTCTTTTTTACTTTATATAAAAATTAATATATAATTAATTGACCTTTCGTCACCACGGTTCGATCGAACAAATCACACCTGTGATACGTAAACTAATAGATATACATGGTCAAGTGGGAAGCCTTATGCCAGGGAACATGCAGCTAGAGGCGCGCATTTTAGGACTTTGGTGTGTAGTACGGATACAGCGCCACCCACTCTCGGGACAGGAATGTAAGTTGACTGTGACGCTGCTATCTAGATGTGTGAGCCAAATCGATGCTAATCTTGGAAAGAATTCAGACGAGGCCTTCGTGGAGATCCAGTTGGAATCGCTGAACTGAAGGCCCTACGTCCATAGCAGCAAGCCGGAAGGTCGAGCCTGAGCCGACGCCTGATCGCTTCGTGTTACTTGCTTCCGGGCCTGTTCGAAAGAGAGCCTTGTGTCCGCGTGCACTGGATGCCACGGCTTGTCTTGCACTGGTGGCAATCCGTAAGCGATCGCCATCTTGGCATCTGCAGGATTCGGATCCTGGTATCACAACTCTTGGGCTGCAACTCAATCTCAGGAGAGAAGACTGCAAATAGCATCAGCATTGCGGTAATCGAATAATATCGAGCTGGTAGCTTAAAGAGCCCCTACTGTTGGTGCCAGGGGTTTTGTGTTCTTTCGAATAGACGTGAGTCCATGTACCAGGGCCTTCCTTGCACCGGTCAAGTCGCACTCAGCCAGTGGTTGCTACGGCCTCATCAACGGCTTTCATGACTTGGCGAGCAAAAGCAAAGCTGCCAATCTGAAAGCCCAGAAGAAGAAAGCTCGGGACCGCGCACATGGCTATCTGACTTACGGACGAGCGCAGCTTCCTGCAAGCACAGAGGAGACCCAAACTTCAACCTTGTCTTTTATCCTTCACTCGTTTCATCGGTTTGAGCAAGATCACAAAGTCTACCATTAAGACCTAGGAAGTCGTGTTGAATGATGATCCTAGTGCCTGGGAGCACTGAAGATCCTCAATAAAGTCCTTCGACGAGAAGCGTTTAAATCATTCTGCCGACAATCACTTGCCGCGCGGAACCCCCCTTAGTTTGTAACCGTTGTGGGTTAAGTTCTGATGGCGCAATAGAGCAGCAACTCAGCAAAGAAGGTTTTTGTCGTCCCAAAAGGAAATTCGACACCAAACGTTCGATGGCCCCACGTGGCTTTACCTTAATCCATTGAAGCTTAGACGCCTCGTCCCACTCGACTGGCAACCCGATTTATCGGGTTGACAGTCGTTGGCAGCAGGAGCTAGGACATTTCAAAGTCCCCTTCCCGTGCCGCACTGATCCTCCTTCACTGGCAGCAAAGTCTTTTCTTGCAACTCTTTGCTGCAGCCTCTGTTCGTGGCGTGCGCAACTCGTTACTCTGGGCTTTTGCGGCTGAGAAGCAGGCCGCCACATCTCGTTGAGCGACCAACCAAAGGTCGATCTAGTTGGCCGGCGCTCTGACATCCCACGCGACATTGAGCCACACTACCGACTATTTGGTCAGGGTCCGG
Organism: Colletotrichum orchidophilum; assembly: GCF_001831195.1. Lineage (NCBI taxonomy): Eukaryota > Fungi > Ascomycota > Sordariomycetes > Glomerellales > Glomerellaceae > Colletotrichum > Colletotrichum orchidophilum. Next base: position 25,381 of record NW_019172966.1, read on the forward strand.
CCGCTAACGTAGTTAAGAGTCTAATACTCGTAGTAGCGACGAAGACCATGCCTTTTTCTGAATTTCCGAAGAACCTCCCCCTGACTACCACATGAGATGGTGTTTATTGTCGTTCGATTGAGTCTCGCCTGGACTCTGGAGGCCTCGCTTGGTCCTGAACGAGATTGTTCTCCGATGCGGCCATCAATGTCGACCTGTCCCGGTGTTAGACTATGGCCTCTCGCCAAGCAAAATCTGACTCGACTTTCGGCAAGTTGAAAGATGGAATTTGTTCGTAAAAGATGAGTTACCATTTAATACAGTGCTCGTCGCCCTCAGTTTCCGAATTCGAGTCTTGTCCTTCACCCAACTCCTCTGTGCCATTCACTCTTTCATGGCTTGGATTGTTCCTGTTTCTGTCTCTGTCACTCTTTGAAAACCTGTCAACCATATCGGGCTGATCACAGTCGTTCTCTCCTCTAGCTACATGTAGTTTCACAAGTACAGTCTTTTGAATTCGATCATCACTCACTCTCGTTTCATCATGAAGTGGTCCTTCGCCCTTCCCCTGCTTGGGCTCTCCGGCGCCCTCGCACATCCAGGCCAACGCAAGTACCTCAACCAAAGGAACCAGACACTTGTCTCGGGTCAATCTGTCAACTCTCTTACCCAGACTGCATCTGTGTCTGTGCCCCTCAGCACAGGAGTGACTTTCCACCCCCCGGCCAACTCAACCCGCACTCTCACGTTGGCCACCGGCACGGCGTCTACCTCCAGCGAAGTTGTTGCCGCAACGACTGCTTCCTCCAGCACGGAGTACGAGTTTCCAACCTCCAAGCTCGGGCCCATTGCGACCCTGAAGCCTGCCGTCCCAGACAGCCACGATCTCAACGATGTCAACAATCTCACTCCTCAGCCCAGCGGCGCTGGTGCTCCGATCCACTACGCGCAAGATGCCGGCTCAAATGGAGGAGGCATCTACGCTGTTGCCACCCCTAAATGGACAGCTCCATCCATCGTTCTTGACCACTCGGGCCTCATCACCGACGTCAAGCTCTCCGGCCAAGGCAGCCTTGTCATGACCTTTGGGGACCGGAATGCCTTTGACCACAGCGCCTCCAACTGGAAGGCTGAGAACATCATCTTCGTCACCTACACTCCTGAGTGCGGTGATTACGACCTGGGCCAGCGATGCTACTTTCAGGCCAACTCCGTCACCTTTGACCGCAACTCCCTCTCTGCGACTGCAGCAGGACAAGCCAAGGACATTGGCGACGTTACCAAGGATATCAACGTCGTGTGGGGAAACTACGGTAGCCAGAACGTCAACTACGGAAACCCTGCCGCCACCGCCGAACCCACCGCGACTGAGACCGACATACCTCCGGCCTACTCTGTTGCTCCCACCATGACCGCCGCCTGTGTAGCTCCCAAAGACGAAAAGTACGGTCTCCCGACTGCATGCCTGGGACCCTATTTTGACGATGATCTCGACACAGGCCTTGGCTACTTCGAGTCTGACGTATTCAGCTTCAACGAGACCCTGTACGAGGTCGACATCGATGGCGAATTGTCCAACTCGACCCTTGCCAGACGCACTGTCTTCCAAGCCATCGGCAACGGCTTCCAGAAGATTGGACAGGCGACCAAGAGCGGCATCATCACTCTGGGTAGCAAGATTGAGACGGGGGCCAAGGCCGCCAAGAACAACGTCGTCAAGACGGGCGAGAAGGTTGTCAAGATTGGCGCCAAGGTCGTCGAGGTCGGCAAGGCCGTCGTTGAGGTCGGGGGCAACATCCTCACGGGCAAGCCCAACCGCTTCGAAAAGGACTTTGACAAGCTCCTCCTCCCCTGGCCAGCCAAGGAGTGCAAGGAGGCCGAGAAGGACAAGGACAAGAAGGAGAAGCTCAAGAACGCCTGCAAGCCCAAGAAGCAGGACAACGACAAGGACAGCGAGGCCAAGGCCGTCAAGACCCCCTGGGGCGACGATGCGCTCCTGCTCAAGTCGTTTGGCACCATTCCTTCGCCCAAGGACCTGCGCCCCAAGGGATCCAAGAAGCAGACCACCGTCACCAAGGGTAACTTTATCAACCTGTACTGCGTCAAGTGCGGTCTTTCCGGATCCCTCAAGACAAAGGGCAACATCACCATTGAGAACATCAAGGGCATCACCGACGGCTACATTGAGAGCGACATTGACCTCTCCGTCGGTCTCGGCATCGGCATCTACGCCCAGTACTACCAGGAACACAAGTTCCGCAACAACCTGTACGATATTCCCCTCTCGCCCTTCACCCTCGGCTTCGTCACCGTCGGCCCCATGCTCTCCATCGGCACCGAGATCAAGTTCAGCCTCAACATGACGGGCACCGCCGTCGCCCGCGCCGACGTCAGCATCGCCCGCGCAAAGTTTGTCTATGACTGGAAGAAGGGCGGTTCCAAATCCGTCGGCTTCAAGCCCCAGTTCAAGCCCAGCTTCGAGGCCGAGGGCCAGGTCGAGATCGCCGCCCAGTTCGGCATCCCCGTCGGTCTGGATTTCGGCGTCACCACCTTCAACGGGTGCTCCAAGTGCAAGGGCTCCATCGGCATCGAGACCATGCCCTCTATCAAAGCCGCCGCCGCCATTGCCGTCCAGGCCAAGTGGGACAACAGCACCGACGGCATCGAGGCTGGGCTGAAGCCCCTCAACAACTGCACCGGCATCAGCACCACCCTCAGTGTACGCAACGACGTTACGGCCAAGTTCAAGGGTTTCGGACTTGTCGATAAGGACTGGCCCATTCACGAGACCAAAGACTACATCATTGCCTCGTACTGCATTGGGTAAGTGAAGATGATCTCGATGGACATCACCCTCTTGGCTATTGAAAAGTAGGTAATCATGCTAACCCCTGAACAGCAACAAGACAGACGGCACCAGCAAGGGCAAGCTCGGCCTCCACGACGACAAGCGCTCTCTGGCCGCCACACCGTATAACAAGTACGAGTACCGCCGCGACGCCAACAACGTCTCCGTCCCCACAAACACCACCACCGCCGCCAACTCGACCCAGCTCGCCGACCTGACAAAGTACGTCGTCGAGGAGATCGAGTACCTCGACTACAACGGCACCGACCTCGCCGCCATCCCCTACGACCTCGACGAGGCGGCCTTTGACGGATACTGGTTCAGCACGCTCGCCCTGGAGAGCGACAACAGCTACGTGCTGGCCGCCTGCAGCGACGGCAACGTCTACCTACAGAAGAACACCACCCAGAACGATCTACCCTACTACGTCACCTGCAACACGCTCTGGGCCGGCTACGGCGAGGCCGCTCTCTCCACGCCCACTGGCGAGGTCTTGCACTACTACAACAACACCATGGACAAGATTGGCGTCAGCCGTCTCCGCGCCGGAGACGAGGCCCACCTCCCCGGGACCTCAGTCTATGTGTAAGATCCCCCCCCCCCTTCTTTGTTTCGAATCATAAAGAAAGACTTTGCTAACGCGTACACCAGCGCACTCACACCCTTCTACTACGACGAAAACGACAGCACCGCCAGCATCCTCGCCGCCATCGACCCCGAAGACAACATCTTCTTCCCCGCCGTCTGCACCTACAAGGACGACCAGACCGCCAAGATTTACCTCGTCGGCGAGGACGTCGATGCCGGTATCGAGATGCTAAAGTCCCCAGACCTGACCTACACCGTGACCAACGGCGAGGTCGACGATTGCTACCTCCTGTTCCTTGGCATCACCGGCCGCGAGCTCGGTGAGTGGGCCGACTACGGCGACGACGTGTCCGATGCCTATGAGAACGACCCGCTCGACATCGAATTTGAGGACATGCTGTTCGACTCTGGCGGGGACTTTTTGTTGCCTGCCGACGAGCTGTTGGCTTACCAGGATGATGTCAACTACGATGACGTCTTTGATGAGTCGTTGGATGACATTACTTGGGAATGAGGAACTACATTATCGTACCCCTGAAGTTTGGAACTTTCACTTTGGAAGTTTTCTCTGCATAGATCAAGAACGCGTGTCAAGCTTTTGATGGTTCCTGGTCAAGCGGACTTGAAACTGTCGCAGACGTAAAACATAAAATTAATAGCTAATAGATATGGTGATTTTTGAAGGCTATCAATGCTTCCACCAGCGACGTGTCGCGTCAGTTGTCAATGAGATCAGGGACAAGTCGAAGAACGTCCATCATCCAGTCACCGTACCTTCTTTCCTTTAATACTAGAGTCTTTTTCTACAAAGAAACACAGAGCAACGAAAGACGACTTTTGATTAGACAATTCCAGATCACAATCTGACCAAAGCTGAGCTTAGCCATGCTCGACCCCGTTTGTGATGGAGAGCCTGTTTACTGTCTGCGGTCGATTTCAACAGGACATTTAAATTCAACAGGGTTTAAAGGTCCACTTTGATTGAACAAGGCAATATACTGGCTGTAGGAGAAAGCGCCTCGTCATGCATCTCGTATCAACAAAAGACATGGCCCGCGCCAATACTGGGGCATCGTTGCCCTTTCCGAGGCACGTTCATGCAATACACATCTGTCTCTTTGAACAATACTGAAGAATGACCAGACAAAGACAGTCAAACAAAACGAGAACAAGATCCGGGATGAAGAATGCCTTGTGTCGGCATCTAACCAAACTACTGGCTATATCAGCAGGCAATGTCGAACCCGACTCACCCAAGTCTATGTGAAAATCCAATATACTCGAGCTTGGGTCTTGAGTGAGCCGTCATGGAGGACACAGATGAAGACCACTCTGCCAACGAGAACAACTCCATCGATGAGAAATACCCCGTCAAGGAAGACCACCCAGTCGAGGAAACTCCACCTGGGGAACCCCAAATCAAAAGACACTCCTTTTTCAAAAGACCAATCGACATCCTATTCGGACCCTTCCAAAACCTCGCCTTCCCATTCGAGAACCCCCTCTGGAACACTCTTCCGCCTGCCGTTGCCATCGGAACGACCTCATCAGATAACATTACAGTCCTGCTTGAAGATCTCCTCGCGCAAGAGTCACTAGAGGACATTGAGGACCTCTGCGAGGAAGACCCCTCTCTCCGCAAGGTGTTTGACAACAACAAGGCCCAGGTCCTCCGGAAACACATCGCCCCAGAAGCCTGGGCCGACGCCATCTGCTGCGTTGATCGCCGCCTTCAGCACTTGGGCAAGGCCGCCAGGGAGGCCTTTGACCGAGACTACGCCGACGGGACCGTGGCAGACTATCCCCCGCCCCAAGATGGCACCGCAAGAGGCGGGACGGCTTCAGCTGCTGGCAGCAGCAGCAGCAGCAGATCAATCTTTTCCTTTTCCTTCTCCTCACTTGGAGGCAATCGTGCCCAAAAGACCAAAAAGCCCCAGCCCACAGACCGCGGACAATGGGACCTCAACGACCTCTGCAATCTCGTCAAGGTCATCAACAAGCTCCTGGACAGGATCTCGGAATGCCAAAAGTTGTACGCCTCCTTGGAGGAGTGGGAAAACAGCTGGCAAGATCGCCGCCCGGACGACTTCCCCGAGGACTGGGGTCCCGAAGGCGAGGAGATCCGACCCCAGTTCATCAGGCTCTGCAAAGACAACGGCACCGAAGACCCCATGCACTTTGCCTACGCCTTTGAGCGGCACACGGCCTTTGACGAGAGGGGCCCCTTGTACGAGGGCGTCGATCTCACCGAGGGGACGCCGACGAACCGCGCAAAGCTCCAGCGCGCCTTCTTCCGCCTCGAGTTCATGAGGAGAGCATTCTACCAACGCCCCTTTTTCCCCCGCGGCGCAAAATGGCAGAACCGCACCGCGACAATGACGGAAGGCCGCGTCCGCGGCGCCGCGGGCGAAACCTATGCAACCCGCCTCGCGCGCGCCGACAAGATGTTCAAGCGCTGGACGCCCGACGACTTTATAGAGGTCATCTGCGCCTTCAAAGCCACCTTGAACGAGTACGCCGTCCCCATACGCGACCTCCTACAAGACTTTCACACCAACATTGAATACTACCGCAACTGCGAGGACCAGGACCGCTTCCACGACGCCTGCGGGACGCGCGGCGAGCAACTCGAGGACAACGGCCGCGCCATCGGCCTGCAGTGGGAGCAGGACCCCTTCCACCTGGAGGAGCGCCTGGTTCCAATGTGGGATATCGAGCCCTCAGACGACTTTTACTCGCTCCGCGCGCAGCTGCTCGACGACCGGGCCGACGGCAAGCGGCTCGCCGCCGAGTGCTTCCCCGCGCCCCTCGCGCGCGCCGAGTTTGACGAATGGCACAGCACAATCTACCGGTCCGAAAGGGTGCGGTTCGCGCCGCGGAACAAGCGCGAGAGGGAGGATCCTGCGCAGAGGGTCTCGGCCAAGGAGGCGCACCCCGTGCTGGCCATGTCGCGGTTCCTGCACGTCCTGTGCAGCCTGCCGCTGGCGTTTCTCGACGAGTTCCTCGCCATGCCGACGCACGACAAGCACAGCTTTCTCCGTTCGAGCTACTGGGCCGTCGCCCGCGTCAAAGCCTCGAGGGCGCCGTCGTTCCTCTCGGGCGAGATGCGCGCGTGGTGCAGCAAGCCCGCCGCCGCCGCCGCCACCGCCGCCGTCGACCACGACGAGGACGGGGATCCGGACAGGGGGAACCGCCCCCGTCTGTTCCCCGAGCTCTCCGTCCGCGCCGCGTCCATTGGCTGCGTCGCCAAGGTATACGAGTACATTGAGAACCATTACCTAGGCTTCAGGATCGCGACCTACCCGGAAGAACAAGGCGGCTGGTGCAAGTGGTGGTGGGACGACGTGCGCCTCCCGGCCCTGGTCTGGGACGAGCTGCACTGGGAGCTGACGTCCGAGACGGTCCGGATCAACCACGTCTTCCGCATGAGCGACGTCCAGTGGCGCCAGGTCTGGCGGTCGGATCGGGAATTCGAGCGGCAGGTCTGGACGGGCCGGGCGATGGACCGCGAGGTGTGGGAAGGGTACGGGGCCGCGGACCCGAACGGGTGTTATTGTCATTGGGGAGGGGGCTGCGGGATTTGCGTGCCGTTGCCGGAGGTCGAGTTGCCCGAGTGGGAGCTGATGACGCCGGCGGAGGTGTTGGAGGAGTCTAATCTGATGGGATTTATGCGGGAGCCGTGGAGTAAGCTACCGGAGTTGGAGGAGGCCGTACTGGAATATGTCGGGACGGTTGGCGTTGTGCCGATTCAATATGAGGAGTCTATCTAGCTAGTCAACGATTAGAGTCTTTTAGTGTTAGCATGAGTGTTCAGACTTGTTGGTGACATGCTTGGGTCTAGTTTGGGTGAAATGTTTGTATATATATTTTTTGAAATGAAATGCTTATGATGCTGTGCTGCTTATTTTGCCCCTTTAAAAGATTTCTCTGTCGTCGTACGCCCTGACGCTCTCCAAATAGTTCTTAACCTGGTTATAATCCTTGCACACTGCGGACTTCAAGTTAGCTCTCAATGGCTCTCCCAGATGCTAACTTCAGACGAGCGAGACGACTTACCATGCTTCGAGTCCCATCCGTCAGAGCCACCGTTGTGATCCGGAAAGGTTGTCTCGAGACCTTCGAGAGCCATGTCGGCGCTGCACATGATGGTCTGTCGCAGGTACGAGAAACAGTGAATCATGTGCCAGTGGTGGTCGTCGGGGATCTCGTGGCCGGACTTGATACCAGAGTACGTCTGGACGACGGCGAACTGGGCGGACTGTTAGTGGACCACGGACGATGGGTCGCGAGGAATGAGAAGGAACGTACCAGGCAGTGCAGCTGGTGGGTGATGGAGGTGGTGAAGACAGTCTTCTCGGGCCAGACGATGGGGGTCGGCAGGTCGTGGTACTTGTGCGTGTCATTCACCCATTGGAAGCCCATGCCATCTGTACCCTTTCCGTCAGCGATCGCGTCCCTCCAAGGCGTCTCTCAAAAGATTCCAGATCGGCAACTTACAGGGCATCAGCTCGTTCCAGTTGTTCAAGGTCTCATCGGTGAAGAACTTTGACGTGTCGTTGGGTGCGTACTTGCCCTCGTAGTCTGGCGTAAACGTCTTGATCTGCTGCGAGACTATGCGTTCATCAAGTCAGTCTCCCATTCACCAAGTGTCATCTTCCCACCCTCACTCCATTATCGTTGTCGTCACAGAGGGCAACTCACAGTGTCCGCTAACACCAGTCAAATCCCCGCCAAAGTCCCACGTATTCACCGGTGGCTTCTGCATCTGTTCCCTCACCAGCAGGCCCAATATCACGACCAGTAGTATCGTGTCGACGAACCACCGCGACGAGTTGAGCATCGCCAGGCACCGGCTCTTCCTCCTCGCCGGCTGGTTGTTGTAGTCTTTGGCCATGCAGTGGCGGCACGGTTTGTCGTCGGCGCCGAGCAGCGACTCCTCGACCTCGGTGCTGCTCCGGTCATCGTGGTCCTCAAACTTGATGTTGGCGTACTTTGCGTCCGACATGTCCGTCTTGGGCAGTTGTCTTTTTGTTCTCGAATGAGTGTCTGTTTTTCTGTCGTGGAGGGTGCAGTCAAAGGACAAAGCGGATCAACCGTCGGCGGACAAGTCGAAAGGAGAGAGAGAGAGACGGTAATTATCGAGTTGAATTAGAAAGACTGAGATATCTGCAAAACGCACTGAAGAGAACTGGATAGACAATGCGCCAGCGCCAAGGAGAGAAGAAGACGAAAAGGAGGAGGCAAACCCAAACGGTCACGAAGTGTTCACGGGGACCACCTCGATCTTTTGTTCAATGGCCCCCTTTCCCCCTGTTTTTTTCTTCATACTCGCCTACAACAACCGCCCTCGATTCGTTACGCCGTCCTGTTTTCGGTTCCCCGTCGTCTCATGTGCAGATACCACCAGAGTCTGAGGCTGAGGTTTCAGGACAGGGGTCGTCGACACTTGCAGCTGCCCCCAAAAAGCCCCAGACTCTGGTCCCAGTGGGAGTTGGAACCCCCAGCAGACTCGGTTAGTAAGCAGAGCACAGCTGGTGCCAGGTTTCGACGCCCCCATTTCAGCGATCCAAAAGCCGCCAAACGGCCCTCGCACCCGTGGCTTCATCCCCCGGACGGAGCCATTGGAGCCTGTAAAGTGTTTCCAGTCGCGTTTTGAAATCCGTCCAAAGTCACATTCTGAGGCGCACCATTCGTCGATCCTTCGTCTCTAGTTGCCGTCTTATCCAAGTTCCTTAGGCTCTTGGACCCTCTATTTTGCCCTTCTCTCCCGCATCTGGGACGAAAGATGCTCTCTTCAGCTGCTGCTTGCTACAATTAATGTCTCTGTGGTAGGTGATGCAATGAAAACCCAATTGATTTGTGCGTCTCTCAGCCGCTCGAAATAATCTCTCCTCGTGCATCTACCTCCCGTCTTCCCCGCCCGCTACCTCACTCTTGCATGAACCTATCTCATCTTTAAGAAGACGTTGGTTCTCTCTGCGCCTACTCCTATCCATCATAAGGGCCAAATACTCAATATTGCATGTCCATGTATAACACGCTTACAGCATCCACTAATTGCTGGTTAATACTAGAAGTAGTTGGTTCAAACGACAGATACTTGAGTACGATCTTGGTTCAGGACATCCCGCAATGTCGTGTCGCAGAGCCTACCCCCGAGGTGATCCGCATCGGCCTCCGCATCGGCCTTGATCAAAGAGGCGCAGGTGGAAGCGACAATTACGTATGGTCATTTCGGCGCAGCTGACATTCCCAAGCTGAAGTCCCATACTCCATTTTGATCCACTCCCGAAACTCGTAAGGCAAACTCGTAAGGATTCCTTCAAACTTGCTCTGCCTCTTTTCACTGCACTTTTAACACAACACAAGAGGACCGACGTAGCCTCACCATCCAATCAAGGGTTACACGTCAGCAGCGGAGACCTTTTCAGTAGTGAAGATGAGCGATTAGCTGCAACCACACGGCTGAATCCTTCGCTGTACACTGCATTTCTAACCCATCACAGAAACCCTTTGCTGCGATCTTACCCCATCTGAAGAGGACCAAGGCAAGCCAAAGATAATACCACACCATCCAATCAAGAGTTAAACGTGAGCAGCGAGCGAAAAGTGTCAAGTGGCGGGTTTTGGACCCGAATTGCACTGCATTTTTAACTCACCACAGGTGAGTCAAGGGGCAGACTGAAGAGACACAGCCTCACCCCCCGTTTAGTCAAACAGTGCAAACCTGCCTCAACACGTGGGGGATGGGACACCTCTCAGCGACTGGCGCGGCGCGACTTAGGATCCTCTCCCCGAATGATCCCTCAAAACTTTCACGTCAGCCATGCAACATGCTTGGCCTCTAGAAGGTGCCTACTTAGTCTCGTAGCGGAATGGACTTTGCACTTGAAGATCCTGTGCCTCGACTCCGCAAACGACATTACCATCTCGCTGCCCAAGGCAACGACCTGTACCCAAAAAAAAAAAAAAAAAAAAAAAAAAAATTTATGATCTCTGGGATTACGGCTGGCCGGGTTGATCACTCGTACCGATACCAGCCGCTGCTGCGAAATACCTGACATATCCAGCCGTAACTCCCCGGAAAGTGGAGAAGTCTCATCCCGGGACGGAGACGGGACGAAGTGGGGCCCAAACGGAGGCTTCCGGGTCCACCAACCGGAGAGGGTCTACCGGCTAAAGAGTTCACGAGTAGAACTATGAAATATGGACCGGAAACAGTTACTCTTCCTTTCGGAATCGGCGATTTGAATCAAGCCGGCTGTTGGTTTGAGGTACGGCCACCTACCATAGACGCCGGCAGGAATGCGACGCTTGGGGCCAGATAAATCAAATCGAACCCGCCTAGTGCATTTTGGGTGTTACTACAAGCGTCGTGCTGGATGGCAACCTATTTCGTGTTCGGTCCGACTGTTTTGAGAGGCAAATTCAAATCTGTCGCAGCACCCATCTGCGTCACAGGATTTTCCGGCGAAAAAAAAAAGCATTCCGAATTAGTGCGGCACCGAAGCGGCACGCGCCATGTATATTGACCTAATCCAGAGGGAGAGATTCTAGTCTTATCCCCACATTCATGTAAATATGTACGTCATGCCGTCATAAAGGTCGTGAAAGTGCCCAACACTGGCTCCAACCAGGCCGAGTAAAGGCACCATTGCCAAAAGGTGTGAATAGAAATTACGTTGTAATGATCTCCAAACGGAGAAGGGGTATCAAGTAGTCTTGGCGGGTTTATATCCTCTAAACATTTCGCAAGGAAGATAGTTGTTTTCGATAAAGGGCGTGGCAGCCTGGAAACCAGCCACGTCGGAGAATGCTACATCAGCCTGGAACGGTCCGAGGTTGGACTTGAGCGTCCCGCGCACTGGTACCGGCTGGAAGGCTCCGGTGGTTACAGAGGTGTTGAAGAGGCGGATCTGCTGGTCGCAGGTCGAGCCGTTGGCGAAGATGGGCTGGTTGACGATGGCGTCGAACATTGCCAGAGTGTAGGGAAATGCTTTGCCTCCGCACGAAGACATCTTCACCTCGAGAGACATGTACTTGGCACCCGCGGTGCCGTTAAATGAAGTGCCGCCTCCAGGAGCAGCCGAGTATGCGTTGCATTCGGGGGCAAAGGTGGCGGCGTGGACTTCGGTGCCGTACGCTTGGGAGCCGACGACAGCAGCGGGGTTGGTGGCCGAAATCAGTTGCTCGGGAGCCCACCGAAAAGACGATGCGCCGTCGTCCAGGAGATCCAGGAAGGGGAATTCAAAGCCAGCTTTCTAATTATGAGTGTTAGTACAGTTGCCTTCATCCGGAAACATTTTGCAGGTAGGCTCTTACACTGAAGTCGGGAATTCCAAAGTCCTGAAAACGAATGTCGTGGTCGTGGCCGGCCTGAACGATAACCGGATACATGTCGGCGGGGAAGTTTGGCATGAGCGCCCGATAGACGCTCTCGAGAATGCCATACTGCTGCGGGATGATTTGGCGCGCTGTCGCCATGGAAATCGGGATGATGGTCATGGTGACGTTCAAAAGACCGGTCGCATTGTTCGGATATTGGCTGAAAATGGGGTTCGGCTGATCGACGTTCTTGCAAGTCAGCGGCGTAGCCTGGGCAGCAGTCGTTTGCATCTGGATCCCGAAGATGACCAACAACACCGCGATGGACGCCTGAACGAGGTAGGTGGAGAGCGGCATGTTGAACCAGGAAGATAGATTATCGCGTGAGTGAGTGGAAATCTTCTTGAGATCTGGGCAAGGCCAGAAGGAAGGCAGCAAGGTGACCATCTTTTATGAGCTCCGGGTGGTAGAGCTGCAAAAGGAAGGACGTATGCCGATGAAACATCAAGATATGTTAAGCTCTAATCCTGGCGGTCGATCCGGGAGATTTCTTCTTTTGAAGAAACACACCCAACCTTTTCAACACCGGGAGCCGTGACGATCAGCGGTGGACATTTGAGTTCCCGGCGGCACTGGGCGGCGTTCGTGGGGGACGTGCTGATGTGTGTGCTGATGTGACGACGATCCGTTCAGCAGCCGGAGTGAGAATTGGCAGGGCTCTCCCGAGATGTCTAGGTTGTCTGGATTCTGGAATGGGCCAGCAGCCGGGATAAGAGCGGGCTGCAAGAGTGTGATATTGGATAGGCGGTGTGGGCGGGAGGAGCTGCATCCACAAGACATCTGGGACGACGGCGCATCCTCGCACGGATGGGATGTGTTCATGGTTTGGTCCAGCAGTATGCAGCTTACATTGGAGAGTTTGGATTGGACGGGAGCGATTCGAAAGGGATGGACCATGGCTCGGAAACGAAGAACCGAGTGATGGAAAGTGGACGGATGGGGTCGACAGAGACTCGGAAAGAGAGCGTGAAACACTGACAGGGCTCGCCTTGGGATTTCGGGAGGGAGAGAAGCCAGGCGCTCGGCTGCAGCCACTGCTCGGATGGTTAGAGTTCCGGACAGCTGGGAATGGCTCCAAAGTTCAAGGAGACCAGCGTGATCAACGTGATCAGCCACGGACACGGAAGGCCGCGGGACCGGTCGAGAGAGGAATGGAGTTGATTGGAGCGCCGTCTCCCCTTTGGGCGGCCTAGGGAATGTTGGACCACGCGACAAAGTAGCGGACGATCGTTAGCTTGGAAACGGTAGAAGTCTTGATCTTTCGATTCGTTCCACGCAGTTGGCCAGCGGCTTCTTGGGAAAAGCCTCCTCTTCAGCCATCATCGGCGATGGGTAGCGTGTGGTGCGTTGGTGGGTTCGTCGTTCCCAAAATGCCACGAAGAGTTTCAATCCATGGGATCAGATGAGATGAGAGGGCGCGCGCATCGAAGAAGAGTGACACTTGATGGTGACCAATGGCACTACGGCGCGCTGGCATTCCTTGGTATGCAAGAGTTCGTTGACAGCACAAAGGTAGCCCCCATGACTCGGCGGAGACAGGAAGGGCTCTGGTCCGTTGTTAGAAGGGGGCGACTGCGACGGCGGCGGCGTGTGCGGGGTGTCTTGAAGGTTCGCGTGAAGGTACGAGAGTTTCACATCGCCGCCGGCGTCATTGTAGAGATGGATAGAGGTGCTCCGGACCTAAGGTGGGGAGTACGTATCTTTATTAGGTAAGGCACGAGGTTTATTGTACGTACCGGGTTATCAATGGTCGGGGTCCCTCAAAGCAGTGGGGCGCGACGTTGGAACCGGGGCCCACCTGATCCGGTCTAGCGCGCATTTTGCCGAGCAGCTCTGCAGCGCGACAGGGCCTGCCACCTTGGAAAAAGCGCAAAAGCTTGACGGCGCATCTCAACGGCGCGCAATGTAACCTGCAAGATATCCGTATACTTCATATGAATGGCGGGGGAGTTCGTGATACCGCAAGATGGGTCGCATAGACGCAGACAGATTCTCAATATCCAGCAGATCAACGAATAAACTCAACCTACGGCGCAACCCGGCCGATCACTGGTGCTTGGTGCGGGCCCCAGTGCGCCTTTGCGTACCCTTTTGGGTCTCTTGGGGCGGACACTAACGGCCGGAACTGCGCTTCCCGGCATGGCCTCATCTCCTTTCCTCTCATTGCCTCAATCTCGCAGTCAATCAATCAATACTAGCGGTGTGGTTGCACGAGGAACTCATTACGATTCGCGAACGACGCCCAACCTCCGAGACCTCTAGAGCAACAAGTCCCAAAGTCGTTCTCGACGTGCCGCTGGTCTGTCTGTTTCCATCTCTGTCAGACGCAGCCGGAAGCGCGCGCACACGCCCCTCCTCCCTCGCGCACATCTCTTTCGTAAAGTCACAGGACAGAGACGATCTCATCCTACCTAACCTTGCCTCAACACACCATACCCCTTACGGCCACGATTGAATCCGTAGTGCAAGGGGAAAAGTCCAAACCACTTTACCAAGCCGGATCTGCTCCCCTCCGAGAAAGAAAAAAAAGTCACGCCCGCCATGGCTTCCGTCGCTGATCCAACGCCGGCCTCCACCGCCGGTCCGCAAGAGAAGGCCGCCGCAACCCCAACCCCAACCGCCCCCCTCAAGACGCCCATCGCCTCCCCGGTCCCGGCATCATCCACCCCGGCCGTCCCGGCCCTCACCGCAGACCAACAGTCCAAGTACGACGGCCTCCTCGCCCAAGCCCGCGCCTGGACGGAGGTGACATGCACCACCGCCGCCCACGCCTCCAAGTCCGGACCCCTCACCGACACCGAGCGCCAGTGGCTCACGCGCGAGTGCCTCCTCCGCTACCTCCGCGCCACGAAATGGTCCCCCAAGGACGCCGAGAAGCGCCTCCTTGAGACCCTCGTCTGGCGCCGCGAGTACGGCGTCGAGGCCCTCACGGCCGACCACATCTCGCCCGAGAACGAGACGGGCAAGCAAATCATCCTCGGCTTCGACAAGGAGCGCCGCCCTTGCCACTACCTCAACCCGGGCCGCCAGAACACGGACCCGTCCCCGCGTCAGGTCCAGCACCTCGTCTTCATGCTCGAGCGCGTCATCGACCTCATGCCCGCCGGCCAGGAGAAGATTGCCCTGCTCATCAACTTCAAGACGTCAAAGAGCCGCGGCAACACGGCGCCCGGTATCGGGCTGGCCCGCGAGGTGCTACACATCCTCCAGACGCATTATCCTGAGCGTCTGGGCAAGGCCCTCATTATCAATGGTATATATGCACTTACCCCCATCCCGTCTCACCTATTTTTGGTTAGTGTATCGCGTTCATGCTAACGTCTCATCGCAGTACCCTGGATGGTCAACGGCTTCTTCAAGCTCATCACCCCCTTTATTGACCCAATGACCCGGGACAAGCTCAAGTTCAACGAGGACATGCGCCAGTACGTGCCCGAGGAGCAGCTGTGGACCGAGTTCAGCGACGGCAAGCTCGAGTTTGAGTACGACCACTCCGTCTACTGGCCCGCCCTCAACGGCATGTGCAAGGAGAAGCACGATGCCCGGACGGCGCGCTGGGTCGCCGGCGGAAAGCAGGTTGGCGAGTCGGAAGATTACCTCGGCGGTGCCGTCGAGAAGGGCGTCGGCGCGGAGGCTGCGGCTGTGGCTGCGGATGCGGCTGTGATTACGGTCACGGCTCCGGCTGACACCGCTGCCGAGGTCAAGCCTGCTGCGTAAAAAGCTTCTCACTCCCAAGTGTTGAGCGAGATCACAAATATTTAGAGTTTGACTTGCAATTCTTAAACATTGATAGACTTGAGCAAAGGGTGCTCACTCAAACTAATGACAAGCAGATCGAGGGACAAAAATGGTAGACTCTTGGGTGCATCGGGTTTCAACTCCACGGAAGCATTGGCATGGATCGATCCTTTCTCGTTATTCCTTCTTACGTAGATATTCCGAATCATTTTTCTCCTACTGTTTTCTGTTTGCCAATGCGACAGATGAATGTGATGTTCCTCTCCACCCGGAGCTGTGGATGTACGTGAGCTCTTATCGCTATCGCCGATAAGGCTGACCCAATCACACCCGAATCGCGCGCAAGTTGACACCAAACCCACAGCTCCCGCCAACCCTGCCTGCAGCCTTTCCCAAACGTCACCCATCCCGCGCGAGCACTCATCCAGCTGCCGCCGCACACCGATTCGGATCCGTACCTAGACAGCTCGAGCCAGACTCGAAACCAAATGCACCGCCTCGCCTCTCTGTAGAACCATACAGCGTTATTACATCACACATACATCTACGCGACAATGGCGAATCTACCAACGACCAAGACCATCCCCGGCAAGGAGACGCCCGGCCTGCGGTACCCCTCCAACGGCAAGACAATCTACCACCGGCCCCTGAACCGCACAAAGACGGCCGAGCTCAGCCAGTCCAGCTTCGCCTACCTCTTTAGCGAAATGGTCTCGTACGCCCAGCGCAACGTCAAGGACATTTCCGAGCTCGAACAACGGTACGCCTCTTCTTCTTCTTCGTCCTTCCCGACTTCCTCTCTCTGTTTCCCACTCTGTCCATGAACCAAACAAACGCTGAGATTAACTCCTCCTTTCCAGACTAAACGTTCAAGGCCACTCAATAGGCCTCAAACTCCTCGACCTCCTCCTCTTCCGCGAACCCCCCCGCACCCAGACCCGCCCCCTCACAATCATCACCCTCCTCCACTTCATCAAGCAGTCCTGCTGGCAGCACCTCTTTGGCCGGCAGGCCGACCGCCTCGAGAAATCCGCCGACCCGGCCAAGCCAGACGAGTACATGATTATCGACAACGAACCCCTCGTAAACGCCTACATCTCGGTGCCCCGCGAAATGTCCCAGCTCAACTGCGCCGCCTACGTCGCGGGAATCGTCGAGGGCATCTGCGACGGCGCCGGGTTCCCCGCGCGGGTCAGCGCGCACAACATCGCCGCCAAGGACGAGCACGAAATGTGGCCCGGCAAGACGGTATTTCTCGTCAAGTTCAGGCCCGAGGTGTTGGAGAGGGAGGGGTATCTGGGGAAGAGCTGAGTGAGGGGTTTGATTTGGTGATGATGATGTTTGGTGTGCATGGTCATTGGGCGAGGAGATGAAGAACTTCGTGATTCATGGCGTTTACGGAAGGGCATGGGCGGCGTTTAGGCGACGGGGGACTCTTTGGTGCCCGGTGATACGTTCTATTTATTGGGACCATATCATTTGAAGTCGATTTGTAGGAAGACGCGGCATGGAAGTCATGAAGTCGAAAAAAAATCGTCAATAGCATCATTCCGATAGGGATACAGAGCTGTGAAGCTCATCCAATCCCTTACGCTAGTGAACCCCGTCTTGAGCCACAGGATCAAGTCGCGTCCGCCCCAAAACATGGTCGCGATGCCGATGCCGCCACGATAGTACCCGAGACCCGTACGGCGTAGTCCTCAAAATCAATACCCGGGGTATCCCATTGCGCCAATATTCCTCCCTTCCACCCAAAACCATAGTCGCACTCTCTCCCTCTCTGAATCTCTGTGCATCACTCTCTTCGAACGCGCCATCCATCTACCGCGGCAGCCTCTTTGCCCCAGCCCCAGCACCAGCACCACCCCCGCCGGCCCCCTGGCCCTGCTCCCACCCCCCAGGCGGCGGCGGCCCCCGATTCATCAGCCCCGACAGCCCCAAATCCTTCCACGCCGCTTCGCGCTGGCGCTGCGTCGCTTTGGTGATACCAAACGCCGCGTGCTGGTCCGGCACGACGTCGTCCTCGTCCTCCGGGTTGATCGGCTGGTGCTGCGGCGGCACGTAGACCTCGTCGTCCGGCAGCTTCTCCTTGCAGAAGTCCTCGAACAGGTCGGCGTCGCGCGCGCGGTGCATGTGCACGTAGGTGTGGCTGGCGTCCTTGTTCTGTCCGGCCACCGAGACTGTCAGTACTTTCGAATGTCTGGGGAGGATGTATGGCAGGGAGAAGGAGGCCGTACCAGTCCCATGACTGCGTATCTGTTCGATTCCCTCTTCTGTGTTGCGGTTCGCAAATAAATGAGGTTGGGAAAAGTCGCGGCTTCAAGAATTGTGGGATAAGGTCTACGCCGACTTTGTGGTGTCGAGTGAATGTTGAAGTTGGCGATGGGTCTCCAGCTCCCCACCATTCGGCAGATCCCGAGCAGGGGTCACCTTGCGCTACGGCAGCCTTTACCAACGAACGGATCCACTTTGCCCTGCACCCACCGACGACTCCAACAACGACGAGTCTGACTACCTTACCTCTGAACGCCCACCATGACCTTTTTACACCATCGTAGTGCTTCAAGATGGGATTGGCGTTGTCTTTGATGGTAATGTCACAAAATAAAGGCAATAATGAGGAACCAAGGCCCCGTCGACATAGCATAGTGGTCGTCTTCTTGATGCGGTGTATTAAGTTTATTGTTAAGCCATGCTATAAGTCTCTAGGTGTCTCCCTGCCATTGGCAAGTGCTTCTACGATGCATCGAAAGAACTACCATCTCGGGCTTATAAAATCATCGAAGGCCTCGTCCAAAACGGGCTCGTCTCCCTCGGCGTCTCCTTCATCTTCAGAGCCCTCGCCATCTTCATCATCTCCATCATCCTCATCGTCCTCATCGTCCTCATCGTCATCATCATCATCGTCATCTTCGTCATCTTCGTCATCCGAGTCCTTACCATCATCCGAGTCTTCGTCGGAGTCTTCTTCATCAGTATCCTCGTCTTCGGGCTCCTCCTCCTCGTCTGGGATCTCGTCTGTTGGTTCCTCTTCAAGCTGTCTCGCGTGGTGCTTGCCGAGATCCTAGTCGTCATGCATGAGGGAAACGAATACTGAGCGATTCTCATTCCACCAGAAACCACTTTTTCCATTGACAATGCACGTGGTTTGAATAGGGTTCATCATACGTGCAGTTGCCAAGGAAACATCAACCTTGTCAACGCCACCTGATGCGCAGACGAGGGCCTTGCACGAGTTGTGGATCTGTGTGTAACAACTTTTATCGGCCGACATGGTGACTCCTTCCTGTTGCCCGGATTGCATCTTTGCGAAGAGGGCTGGGCAGTCAAGGGGCCTTGGGGCAGGTACCTATTTCTCTGTCAGCTCCGTGGAATCGATGTGAAGCGTATCCTATACGTCTGCCGATGAGAATAGCCCAATGTCGCAGTAGTAGATCCAAATCTATGCATCGAGAGGTGACAAGAAGCATAGTTTGGAGGTAGTGAACCGGGCAGAGAGAGTAAAAAGGGGTCTGACATCAGTGCATCCCCAGTCATTACCAACGCCGGGAATCATCTTGGAAATCGTAGATCTTGCGTCAACGGCTGATTCGTGCATCAGTTTTTCGAAGCATGGGGCCATGTGAGACCTAGGTTGGACCTGTTCATGATGCCGAGGCTTGATGTCCTCATGGTGGCGGGGCTTGATATCAATGGGGCTGGCGAGACCGAGGGCAGCCAGTGTCAGAGTGACAATAGGCAGAGTGAACATCTTGATGATGGGAATGCTGGGGATACTGATGGGTGCAAGTCCGAGTGGAAGATGTGAGTTGAGAGGAATGCTAGCAGAATGTTTGTCGGTCCAAAAAAGTAGGGGAATGCTGTGGTGTCGTTGGGAAATGAATTATGAAGGATAAAGAAGAGATGGAGGAGAGGTGGATGTCAGGTTAGGGGTTTATATGGGAGTTTGTAGTTCTGGCTCTGGGGTGGCTGACAGCTTGGGTGCTCCAGAAAAGGAGGAAGTCGCCTTCCTTGATGAAAAGCTCATTAAGGTGATAATGGCTGCCATATCTGTTCTGCAAGAACGTGAAAGCGCCATTCCTGCCCTTCGTCACCGACCATCCGCGGAAGTTGCATCGTGCTCCTCGGCCTCCCCATTTCTGTCCTTGGAACCTTCCCAACCCAAGAAGCCGTCTATCACGTCGCACAAAAGTCAGGCAACCATTTGCTATCCACAGCATTAGCGGCAAGAGTATCCTTTCCGGAAAGGAGGATGGGAGGGACAGCTCATGCTTTTGAGCAGCGACGTCTGGGTGCTGATCCAAAGCACAAGGCCTGCGAAGCGTCGCTCACGATGCACGAGCAGCAGGAACACGAAGCCTCAGTTTCCTCTTGCCGGACCGATTCTGCGTGGTTGCGAAGTGACACCAATCAATCCCGCCTGCTCTGGTTGTGCGACTCTTTGGAATGATCGAGTCTTGCTGCTTTCATGCTTCCTGCATCAAAATACTGATGGACCCACGCGATCGATCATGGCCCAAATGTGGCCAGTATGTCGTCACCGCAACTCCTTGGGCCCAGCTGAAGAAGCTTGCGCAGACCACGTTGATGTCTTGTGTTGCTATGTCATGCGTATCGTCGCCATTAAATGTCTCGGTTGCCAGCAAATTTGAAGCCCGGTGCGGCCCCTTTTCAGGTTCATAGCTCTCGAGCTCTTACACCGACTCTTCGATCAGGGGCAGGACGCATGACGATTGAACGACCTTGTTGAACACCGCTCTCGAATTTTTCTCAATTATATCTGAGCATCCTGAATGGACATGAAAGCCTGCTGATCCTCTCGTCCTCTTTGGGTCTGGACAGTGTCCGGAGGAATGGGCAACGCGGTGTACTCGGCGATGCCATCAGGAGATGAGGTAGACGCCTCCGAGCGAAAATATCAAAGAGACGAAGACTTGGAGACAGCCGCTTGGGCCTCGACGTCCTTTATCAATCTCACTACTCAGCTCAGACTCGTGATGGATGCTGTCAACGTTAATCGTAGCAGAAGTCACCATAATGATCGCGGATGTGGTCGTGGTAATCCAAGCTTCCCTATGACAAAAGTTTCTCACACATTCAAGAATGAGATGCTGAGAAAGAAAGTGTCTACTGCCCTTGGCATGTGTCTTCCAGAGCAAACAGTGTCTTCTTTCCAAGTAGGAACACGAACAGGAAGATCTGCGCCGGCAAGAGTCTTTTGCGAATGACTATCTTAAGTAGAGCGTTCATCGTGATGAAATTCTGAAGCCGAGACACCTGCGCCAACAACTTGGCTGCTCTAGCCACGACGCGTGCTACTTTCTCGCTTCTCGAGTGTCTTGGAAATATGACGAATGCTGTGACATAGGAGGGAGGACAATATTCGAGACATCGAGCTCGTTGCGGTCTTTCTGAGCATTCGGAAGAGTCCGAATCGCTTGAAGTACACTATGATCGTCGAGCTGTTCTAATACTGGTCCAGACTGCCCAGAGATCCTACTTGTATATGAGCCGCCGCACTCATCCAAACAATTTACGCCTCTCTCGTCTCGTCAAGCTTCCTATAAGACAAAAAGCGCAAAAGAAGATGGGAGTACCAAGTCAGCGGGACGTCGTTTCTCTCAAGGTCTTGGATCTATCACGGCTATTTACCATCCCCCGGCACCAAATCTCGACCTTACCTCACACGTCGCTGACAAGACGACGCCGACAATTATCTAGAAGTCCGGAGACGAAGCTACAACGTCGCTGGGCGGAAGAGACTGCGCGGCATCACCCGAAATGATATCAAAGGCCTGCGATGATACTGGAGAGATCCCTCAACCAGAGAGAGAGAGAGAGAGAGAGAGAGAGCGAGAGAAGATCTGCTTCATCTTCATCCAGAGCAATACGTATACCACTCAACCTAACCTGTGTGACTTCAAGACGGAGACTATCACCTTCCCCGTCAACACGTTTCCCTCTTTGTTGTAGAACACCAATTAACACGACCGACCTTGGACAAGGCCAAAAGAGAAGTGAATAATCGCAATTGGCTCACAAGAAGGAACCACAGTATAAGATCCGTCCCGAAGAAGCAAACGGCACCAAAACGCTGCCTCACCTGCCTCTCCTCCGGCCCGGAAGCGGTGCCCTCCAAACCAAAAGTAAGTACCCGTGTTACCCACCCGGCCCTCGGCAGATACCAAGCCTCATTCTAATCTCTCCGGCCGAGTAAACTTTCCCCGGTGAGAAATTCCATCGTCTTCGAAGTTGGCTGTACAGACCAACCCCCCCGCCCCCCGGAGCCGTCAACCTTCGTCTATGACCTCTAACGATACTCTTCCGCACCAAAGCTCAGGTAGGTAGGCTGCAGCCAGTGATCGCCGCCCTTGTCGTAAAGATTGGAAATCGCTTCTTGTTGGGTGGCCATTGTCATCCCGAAAGATCTTGCAACAACTCGATAGTCTCCCACGTGCGGTGCAGGCATTGTCAATCCGCAAAAAAAAAATCGTATCCAGACTCCAGACTGTTCTGACTCGCCAGGATCTTCAAATGTTGCTTTAACCCCCCATGTCCAATCTTCTCGTGTCGCATTGCGCAACAAACCCACGATCAAACGCAAACAGCCTAATGAAGAATACGAAAACGACAGTGATGGAGAGGGTCCTCAGATAAAACCACAACGATACGAATCACATGTGGAGAGCGAGATACCTATTTTATCAGAGTCGGAGGCTACCCGCGGTATCGCGATATGCAGGCCGCAGGGTTCACCTATCTCCCCCCGCTCAAGTTTCTGCCCAGCGCCGTATCAAGTTATCTACTGACTAGGGGGTAGTGCACACTCAGATAGGATAGGTAGTAACCCTCCAAAGGCAAAGACGAAAAAAACGCCATCTGAAGTTCGTCCTTCGTGATCCATGGCCCACTGGGGGGTTGAGCCTGTGAGGGAGAGAGGAACGGGGGGGGACCACTATGATATTTCCCACACAAACTCTGTTCCAGCATGCGACGCTGCATCGCATACCTGTGGCGCGAACTCGAACGCGAACATCTAGAACACACGCTTTGTGTGCGCAAGTGAGTGGGCAGGCAGTATCAGCCGGTCCAGCGTCTACCCCTCCAGCCCGTTCAACACAGTTGGATGTCCAAGTTGGTCTAGTCCTTTTTCTCTCTGCAAGATACAGATGCCCTTCACCATGTCAGATCTTCAAACGGGGGACGACATAATACGGCACGTGGGGGTGGGGCCATGCCTCGTCGTCCACCCCGTCTAGTTCTACGGACTAAGGTGCCATTCCCATTCTGACTCTGGCTGCTGCTGCTGCTGCTGCTGCAGCTGCAGCAAGGATAGCCTGGGCCAACCAGTCGAGCTGCAAGCAAAAGGTTGAAATTCCTCTCTTATCGTTCGTCGCTGTGAGAAAACCCCTCCCAACACCCAAACAGAAGACTTGAGCGAGACAAGAACGGTCAGGAGACCAGTAGCAGAGTGACACAAACATCTCAGTTTGCCCCTTCTCATCGCAAAGTCATCACGTGGTCATGTAGCTCGCGGAATTTCCGACCCGAGCTAAACAATACTCCTGAGGCTTGTAATTTTTGTAAAAGACTCGAACCGAACTTCACAACCCTGACCGTCTTAGGTCTAGGTTCATCCTCACGACCCTTACTGAATCTCTCAACTGAACCCATTGCAAGTGCCATTTGCAGTGAGGGGTAAACTCCCATTCGTCCATCGGCCGCGCCTACAAGCTGATTGCTGCGCCGTTAGCTCACCCGCCCCGGTGGCTAGAACCAGAGACGACATCGGCGTCCAATGGTAGCAAGGCCGGGGCTAGACTCCGTGGGCAGTGGTATCTGGATTTCCCCGTTTGGCTCTTCCCTAGTGTACTGCCCGCCTCCCATCCAAGCTCATCCAAGCTGCAACCCGAGGGCTTGTCACGCTGGTCCAGTAGGCCCAGCACGAGGAACTTGCATCGATTCATTCTTGGTCTCACTTGCCTAGGAAACCAAGCATTCCCCCCTCATGATGTCAGACCGTACATCGGTCCGCGCAAATTGCTGCTCTCTGGAATTTTGTGCAAAAGTGCATGCGCTTCTACTTAGTTATTTTCCTTGGATCAAATGGGATAACCAGGGCGGTCACTGCGATTGGGATGACATGATGACACCCCGGCATTGTGAGCACGAGTCGCCTACGTACGCTAAGCGGCACAAGGCCCTCGTTTGTGTCGAAGCCTGCGCGCTTTTGCCCCTCTGCTTGGTTGGGCCTGGTGAAGACAACGGTGAACGATGCAATGAACAGGATGGAGGAGCTGCTCGCGCGGCGACTGTCACAGGTGGAACGTAGTCCTGGTCGCAGTATCCAGCCATCGGCAAAAAGCGATCTGGTGGCGAGTGCGGGACATTTGACCGCCTCCTTGAGGCACAGCAGATGGATTCACGATAGAGATGTAGCGTGTTCGTCAGTCAGTGTTTGCTCACTCTCCTTCCTTTGCGTCTCGCCTGCTGTGCATGCAAGCCATCTCGGACAAGCGAGCAAAGGAGGGTGTGTAGTAATTCGGGCAAAATAGGGTTGTGGTGTGTTGGCCACGAAAGCCAAGAAGCGGAAAAGAACCCAAGAGACGCAAGTCTATCTCTTGGTCGTCTGTCCGGCACGACTTGGCGCACCAAAGAAGAAAAGGGCGGGTAGGCGGGTGAGGCGACAAGAAGGCAAATTCGCAGAGCTGCAAGAATACCCCGAGGCCACAGCTGACAGCAGGCCGGACCATGTTCTCGGCTGGGTTCTCTGTGTTGGAGTCGTTCTGGAAAGTTCAAAAGATTTGATGTGAGCTCAGTGGATTCTGGTTGGATGTGCCTTGCATTAGCGGCGAGCCTGTGGTCTGGATTGTCGGCGACAACGAGATGTGTCTCCGGGGAGGGTGTCAAGTGTCGTCGAGGTATGCTGCAAACCTCCTGCTCATCGATGCCCAGACGAGGACCTGACTGCCGCTGGACGGGGGCCAGGCGGGCAGATGGCGCCGCCCCCATTTGACAAGCAGAGAAGACGATAGTTGCTTCTCAGGGTCACTGTTGCATCGATAGTCGCAAAGTGATGGACCGAAAGACAGCCTGCACTACACCACGCGCACAGTGGACGTAGTATCCGCATACGTATGGTCCTCATCAATGGATCAAATCAGTCGGAGATGGTGCCAACCGCCGTTGGCAGGCTTCAGACAAGCTTTACGACCTGATTGTGCCTTGGCATGAAAAGGCCCCTAGCTGCTTCTTGGCAACATCTTGCTGCCTTGCAAAGAGAAGCAAGAGGAGGAGTCTGTGTAGGGAGGTGAGATACTGCAGTGGATGAGGTCATGATGCGAGGACTTCGTATAGCTCGTCAAGCCAAGACGCGGCTCGATCCGCCGTGACGATACCGACAACGAAGACTGAAGATGATGGCTGATCCACAGGGTAGGCACCATTCACCAGCAATGAGTGAGACGTGCAGAGGCTGTTCCAGCACCGCCCAGCGCCTTAGCAATGATGAATACGCGGGTGTGCAGATTGTGTAGGAACGAATGGCCTGTGGATGTTGCGAGAGCGAGAACGAAACGCGGTAAGGAGTAGAGTTCTTGATCCATGTCAGATAGATCATTTCAGCAAAAGACAATAGATGCGACGTTAACAGCAGCACTGCAGTCACCTTCCAATGGCCAAGCCCAAATCCGTGCTGTCTCGCTCATCATTGCGCAAAAATAAGACATGGGTGGTGTCCGTTCTGGCGCAGAACAACAACGGGCGGGATCCGTACTGACGCAGGGAGGAGGAGACCATCCGTAGCTTCTCAGCAAGCGAGACAAGCAGCCAGGATAGACTGGGGGGGGCAAAGTCAAGAATGGGTCCTGCCAGGCCTGTCTGCCTCATGAAGAGACCCGATGGCCAGGGTCTTTCCGCCAAACATGATGAACGTCTTCAATGCGATGGAGCCTAATAAGTTGATCACTGGAAGGAAGCGACGAACATCACCGGGAAACGGCAACGCCCTCAACGAAAGGGGGAAAGGATACCATAACGCTGTGGCCCGTATTCGTGGGTAGAATATGGGGATATGAATCCTTTAACAAGCGACAGGGGAGCGTCCCCGACGAACTCTCAAGATGCAGCGAGCCAGCGGCAGCGCAAAATGCAAAATGGAAACTGGGGAACGCATTGGCCGCCGTGTCGCTCAAAATTTCAATATGGGCCGATACCTGTGCTGCGCGGAGAGAGCGATAGCAAACTCCAAAGGCCTTGAATCTTGCGTGGCAGAGGCACTAGGTGTCTAGTTGCTGGTGCTACACTATGCACAGCATGGGCCACGCTGGGATGTTGCATACGCTTGCATAAAGACGAGGGCCGGTGGCATAACAGAGCCGTCGAAGATCGAAGGCCGGGTGTTTGGGTTGAGGGCCGGCAGGTCGAGGGATAAAAATGCCGCCATGGAAGGGGACCGATGAAGAGACGGGGGACGGCCACTCGGCCACTCGGCCGGATCGCCCAAAAGACCCAATTGGGAACCGAGCGTGCGTCTCAACGAATGGGCAAAAGAGGCCCGGCGGCAGCAAGATGAATCAGGATGGAACTCCCAATGCGCCGGGAGGGAATGTGCATCTTCACTTGACTTGCTGTAGCCTGTCGCCCGCAGGTGTGTCGAAGTTGCCGGTTGTGATGTATCCAAGAAAGAGGAGAGAGGCAGCCAGGATGGTCCTCTTTTCTCGCCCAAAGGAGAGCCCTGGCTGGTGCAGTGGTGCTGCTTGATAGGGGCGTGCGTGTACGTGATAGGTGAGCCCGGTTGACTAGCAGGGCAGACCAGAAGCGGGAGCAGGCAGTGAAAGAGGAGACCTTGAGCCTTGAGGATGTTTCCCTTGCTTCCTCGGGTTGGGCGTGTAAGGGCAGAGACAGTGGACCATGAATACGCGGTTGTTAGTGACTGGGCCAGTCTCTATTCGTATTAACAACTGCGGGCTGTTGCTGGGAGGAACAAGGCGAGGACGAGGACGGTGAGGTTTGCATCTTCGTCACAGCCGGTGGCTTGGAGGTGGCTGGAGGTTTCTTCTCGTGGTGCGACAAGGTGACTGTTGTCGTTGATATGGGGGCGAGGGCGTACACAGCCAGCTAAGACTTGCGTACGCAGTCCGCCGTGGCGCCATGGCGTTTGTTGAAAGCCTCTTGACGGGAGCCGGTCTTAGGTAGGTTTGCGGGACACGACGCCGTCGGCAGTGGCTGGGGGTCACTGTGTAGACCCTAAAAGAGAGACGGCCGATACTGTAGAGTTGCAGTGGGACGAATCCACGAGTCCTTCTGGAGGGTCGAGAGATGTCGAGCGTCTGTGTCAGCGTCTATTGTCAGCCATGCCTCTTTGCACAACCTGAAGGTGAGCAGCAATTGCTGACCGGCCGCTAGTCAGCTGGGGAAGGGGAACCTGGGAGGCCTAAGGATGTGAGCCTGTATCCGTAGGGTGAGGGGAAACACAGCGCAAACACGCGCAGATAATGACGACGCTTCATGTGAAAAGCGGCAGTAGGTAGACAGCACCAGGAATCATATAGCGAGGGACTTTGGGATGCTTGGTGGTGAGAAGCATGGCGGGAGATTGAAGGACAGGCGAAGAGCTGCGAGATGCATGGATGGCAGCAGCAGTGGGGAAGAAACTTCCAGGTTGGCGGACCTGAGAGTACTGAGGCTTGGGAGGATGAATTGAGTGTTGAGTGAGGGGGTATCGAGTACGTACTTTATGCACGCATGCACCAAGTAAGGTAGGTACGTAGTACGTAGTATGAACGACACAAGTGGGACCTGCATCCCGCTCCAAGCGTCCCTCGACACCAGGATGACCAGGGCAGGTCCAGGAGCATGGTGCCGAGGTGGACCAATCAGGCGCGGCAAAATGCCATGGAGATACCCGCTAGTGGCTTTTTGAGAAGAAAGAAGCCAGTCCCAAAAACAGCAGCGCAGATGGAACCAGACCCCATTTTTTCCACTCAAGGGAACCTATCCGTACTTTACCTGAAGCCAGGACAGGGGCGCTTTCCATAGCGCGAACCGACCCACCGCCATCCCGCTACTGCAACCTTCTTCCTAAGTGCGAGGCAGGTGCAAGTCGTCTCCTGGCTCCTGCTTTTGCTCTGAGTCTGCAAGCTCTTTCGCATGTGTCCATCGAGCAACAGCAGCAGCAAACAGCTTGTTGGCAAAGGCGATCGTCGCGAACAACCTACGTACCTCATCACGCCCGCCATGCTCCATTCACAGGTCAAATGGCCGATTTCACAGACCGCCATGTTCGTCTAGCGGGTCCTTGGCATCGCCGTCCTCTGATCGTCTGAGACTTGTTCCTTTCCCGGCTGGCTGCCGCTGCGATGGACAGGTGCCATTGGGTTTAAACTTTTGACGATTTGCTCCGGCGGTGGTCCAGTTATTGCCAACTAACCCAAGATCTGCCGAGGACGAAGGCATTGATTAACCGTTTGTTTGCTTCCACCACCAACAGCAGATCTTGTTGCCCCCTCCCAGGCTAATGCTGACAGGCACAGACACGACAGGACAGAGAGTACAGGCCGCGAGATGGAGATGTGGAAGAAGAAGGACCTTGGAAGTTGGACGTAGTTCCCCCGCAAGCACACGGTTGAGAGTAACCTGTTTCGGTCCTAGCTACGGCGTATGGCGGGGGGGACATCTGGCCCAGGTCGTCCAAGTTGGTTTCTGCTTCACCGGTGGGTGAATGGTCGGCTGCCATCCACGCTCATGCCCTCGCCCGCACCCACGCCCACGATGCCGCAGAGCGGCAGGCACATATACTACGTACACACGGACGTCCCACATGTGCAATGGTCGCGCTGGTCAGACCTGTCAACCGCTGGCTCCCTTCTTTCATCCCGTCTACGGCGCATGTCTGTATGTCTCTACTGTGCGCCTGGTCTCGTGAGCCGTCTTGCAGACGGGCAGCCTAGCTGCCTAGCTGTTGTAGTAGCCCTACCAGCTGTGCTGGCTTTCGACAAAAAGAGGACAAGACTGGCTCTGGTTGCAGACATGATGCGTGGTCTGGACTGGCCCGAGGTAACGCAATAGAGGTTGCAACAATAAAGCCAGCCGCCAGTCTTCTGTCTGCCAAAGTACAATGCAAAGGGCCAGGCACGGGGGCTGCGACTCTGTGTGTGACCCTGGTCCAGCTGGCTTGAAATTCCTTCCTTTCCTGGACTGGAGCCGTCATGGTACGTACCTTGTCCGATTTACGGGCTTTGCAGTCGGTGTATTAAGTAAGAAACATCTGAGGTACATGATATTCCCAATGGCATCCATGTCGAGCCTCGAAAACCTAGAATGAAGATTAGAACCAGAGAAAGGCAAAAAAGAGGGTAGGAGTAACCGTACGTACACGAACGGATACTTTCCATCGCATCGCATCGCCTCGCCTCGCCTCGCATCGCTTCGACATTCGACGGCATCAATGCGCGTGTGTCTTCTCGATGATTTCGCCGCCGCCGTCCAGTGTCAGTGTGGTGTGCGAGTCTGTCCCTTAAACCCCAAGTGTCCCAAGCTCCAGCATTGGGCCCTGCACAAGAAACAAGAGAGAAAGAGAGAGAGAGATGATCCCTGAGTCCAGTTCCAATGCATTTTTCAGAGTATTCGTTAGTCTACGTATGGTCCCCGATGCTGGTGTTTGTTTGTGCTTGTTGGTGCAGGTGTTGGTGCAGGTGTTGGCGCTGGTGCTGGTTCTGGCGTCAGAGCTAGACTGACAGCGACAGCGACAGCCCTCGTTTGGCTGGTGGATCTAGCTGGCCCCGGCCATTTTAGCCCGCGCAGCAGAAAGTGATACAGATATGCGCAGAGCGAAAGAAGGAAACCTAGAGAGAGAAAGAGAGAAAAAGGCGAGGGAAAGTACGCTGCTGCAAGAGAAAATAGCCCACCCCGGGCCTGGATCTCCACGGTGCCCCTGTACGGCGCAATCTTCCAGGTTGGCCCTAATCGACTCTTTCCACTCCCATTGACACCCCAATGGCACCTCCCGGCTTGCTCCAGTGTCCCCATTTGCCTCCCCGGGTCCTACCTTAAGAGGGTCCTCAAAAGTTACGTATCCGCTTCATAGCGCCGAATACGTACCGGTACGTACTGCCGTTCCCTGCGCAATGCACATCCACAATCTCGTCTCGCTCGACCGTCCCATGTCTGTCACTCATCAATTTGCCCTTTCTCACTCTCTTTCTCTCACTTCCTGTGTGTGTCCCCTACCCTGCGCTTGCTCTCTGTACTCGTATACGCACACCACTCTTCGCCTCGCACTCCCCAGTCGGCCTCTCTCTATCCCCTACTCGCTGCGTCTCCCGTTTGTCTCTGGCTGAACCAGGCTTGCCAGGTCCTGTCCGGAATCCACACACCTCGACTTGAGTACCTTACACAATGCCATGCCATCCCCAATAAAACCATCGTGACACCTTCCTCCCCGTGCACGCTCGCTCTCTTCCCAGGCCCTTCTTCTCTTCCTCCGTGTCGTCTCTTTGAAGATTCAGCTTTGCTACATCTGCCAAGTCAAAGGTCGTCCCAAGTGCGCTGTTAAACGGGTCTACGGTTTCTGGTTTCAACGTCCCTCGATTCGCCATCCTCGTCTCGTCTCGTCTCTTCTCTCTCGAGACCTCTGCCGTCTACCGTCTGTCGTACTCCAAACCCAAACCCAAAACCAAAACCAAAACCACCCGTCGGATTGGACTTTCTCTACTTATTCTGCCACCGGCTCCTCCTCCTTCTCGGACCCTTCATTTACGCCTCACTTCCCTCCTCCCTTACCTCGTCTCTTTCGGCCTTAGTCCCAATCTCATTCACAACACCAATCCTATCTCTCCCTTTCCCCACACCGAGTCTCGCTCCCTCTTCGATCTGCCAACCACCCCTGGTTGACATCACCAGTTCTTTCCGCACCGTTCGACTTCGAAAGCGCCTGTCAGTGGAAAGACATTTGGCTTGGGATTCGCCCCGTTTGCACACCTGCTCCATTACCTCACCTACTGGCTGGAACCATTCGAGTGGGTTGATATCAGGCCATTGCTGCTCGACTACCAAGACCATCGGCTTCGCCTGTTTTTCTCCATTCCTTTTCCAGTAGGTCACCTCTTGGTCAAACCTGCCCTCTGCTGTACGTCACCCCAATTCTTCGTCTCTGGTTCCCATTGGTCTCAGTTCCTTCCCTACTTCACCCAATTCCCTTCTTAGCCAATGCGGCTGATTCACTCGTGGACCTCGTCAATGCCGTGACTAACTCACCTTTTGCAGAAGTATCGGCAATTGTATCTGCTCCTCTTTGGACAGACATCTACAGCAATTGGACCACCAGATTCCTCGACACGACACTTCCATCACACCCATCGTTAGCTAGCTAGTCTCGCCAACCTTCATACCGCAACAATGGCCGTTCCTCAAGAAAAAGTGGCCGTCCACACATCGGTCGCCAGCATCGCCCTACCCGAGAAGGCGGCATACTCAAAGTTGTCCGACACCACCGCCCCGGGCACCCTGACTCCTGTCACTTCGACCCCCGAGAAGAACCTAGAGATGCCCTGCGACAGCAACCTCTCTACCCCGCGGTCATACCGCAACGAGAATCCCTTCGACACAGACATCGAAGCAATGATCACCACGACATCCTCCTCCGACCCGTACGCTATGAAGAGCATCACAACCACAAAAGACTGCCCAACGATATGGCCGGGCAAGCAGGATTGGAAGGCCAAGGCCAAGGCCGCGAAGCGTGACAGGGGTTCCTGCGCCTGTATGGCCCGCATGAGCAAGAAGAATCGTATCATTATGAAGGTTGCCATTGGCCTCCTCGTCATCGGCGTCGGCGTCGGTGTAGGCTTTGGTGTCAGCAAGCCTTTGGGCGCACCCATCTGGGGCACCCCGGAGGGACACAAGTGAGAGCGACAAGTCTTGTGGCAACATTGACCCTTTGGCAATGGATTACAAAGCACCCATCTGGCTAAATGGCCAACAATTATACCGAACATAGCCGCGTAAACGCTCTACTCCCACCCCCGACGGCATACCTTCGAGCCGCTTTCTCTTCAGCTTGTATTATATACAACGGCCCACTATTATCGTCGTCCGGAACCCACCCCGGACTGCCAATCCTCTACTATCTCTCTTCTATCGAGCTTTTTCATCAACAAAGGGAAGGGGCCACCATAATTTCGACCAGGCGTTTTTTGGAGTTCAATGCATGGGCAATCCACCAGCGAGCGAGCAGCGGCACTTTGTTTCATTATGCTACAGAGGGTGTCACGTCACCCTTGGGCCGTGAGAGGCCTATGGGCATCGAGGCTATGCGACACGAAGCAAATCCACTCAGATGTCCACGTTTACGGAGAGAACAGGGCTTTTCCTACTTTTCGATTCTTCAAATGGGGAGAACAGCACCAGCACTTTTTGTAAAAGGGGTATTGGGGGCACGCTTACAGCGTCTAGTAGAGACGCATGAGTTTTCTCTATAGCTGCGGTTTGTGGGATAAAAGGATTATTGGGTGGGGATATTTTTGTCCGTCTTCTATTAGACAGCCTCTGTATGCGTCAGGGTAGCAGGCGAGAGCAATCAAAGAGTTCATAACGGACCCCGCAGTCGAGAAGCGCTCTGGCTGACGGGGGATTTTTCCTGGTTACACATATTTGCCCTCTATTCGTTTTGAGCCTCTTGCCAACGATGCGACATGGGTCATCCCTCCTTTCGCGTGTTTTGGCCAAAGTGATTGCCATGAAACGACGCACGTTTGTTGGGGTAGACCCTTCTTTCTACCAAAGACGAGCTGACAAGTATACAGACCGACCACCTCGGCAATCACGTTCACGTTTGGGGAGAGCCACCGAATACAGGATACAAGTGTGGCAGATCCCGACCTGCTCCAACAAAGTTCGAGAAATATCCTCGTTTATCCTAGTACTAGACACACACAACCATACAAAACCGTATGCACACACACACTCTCGCGACAAAAGTTCCGGGTTTTTACCATCTCAATCCATCAATCCAAGATATCGACTGGGAGAGAGGAAATAAGAGAAGGGCGAACTATATCGGAGGTCCAAAAGTTAGAAGATTTGTGTATGTGCGCGCGAGAGAGAAAGAGAGATAGAGGAGACGGGGATATTACCTTGTCTGGCTGGTGTGTGGCTGGAGATGGAAGAAAGGAAAAAAGGTTCGAGTTAGTTTGACCACCCAGTGTCATCCCGCGACAAACCAAAAAGGACGATGGGGTACCGTCTTTGGCATGGTCTTCGGTCCCCTGCCAGGCGAGTTCGGCGCTGTATATGAACGAAAGTGGTTGGGACTTGAGATGATATGGGAGTGAGTTTTGGTGGCTGGGTAGATAGGATTGGATTGGAGCGGCAGGAATGTGTTCGTCGTTACCGCATTGTAGCCATTGTGGTGGTGTTGTTGTTTTTTTGTTCCTTTGCGAACACCTCGGCCGCCCATCCTTTCCTTTCCTTCCCCCCCCCCCACGCTTCCCTATCCCCCCCACGTCTTCCGAAGAAGAAAAGAGTCTCAGTTGTGACCGTACCGTTTCGCCTCATTCAGTTCACTTGACAGAGGACACATGGACCGGGTGGGTGAAGTTGGATTTGGGGGTTGTGCCTCATCCCACCGGGTCGCAGCCAGAGTAGACACGGGGCCACGCAGTGACTGATCTGCGATGGGCCTTGTTCGCCGGACCACGGACGTCCGTTGCCGCGGTGGGCTGCTGCTTGGTGGACTGGGATGTCCCGACGACGGCGCCGTTGTGGCTCGGGTGCCGAGGGCAGGCTGAACATGACGAAGAGGAGGAGGAGGAGGAGGAGGAGGAGGAGGAGGAGGAGGATGATTCAGCGACGACCGCACCGCCACTGGCGCTATATGTGGCTTTGCCATTGCCTTTGCAGATGCATGTGTCTTTTCTCTTGGCGTTGATGTCGGGCTTGGCTCCGACTACGACTACGTCGTCG
This sequence comes from Colletotrichum orchidophilum, assembly GCF_001831195.1. Classification (NCBI taxonomy): domain Eukaryota; kingdom Fungi; phylum Ascomycota; class Sordariomycetes; order Glomerellales; family Glomerellaceae; genus Colletotrichum; species Colletotrichum orchidophilum. The sequence continues at coordinate 58,880 of NW_019172966.1, forward strand.
GCTCTGGATTTGGACCTGCCCTTGCCCTTGTCCTTGGCTGCGGTCTCGTTTGTTCCGGCGGGAAGTGTCACAGCAGCAGCAGAAGAAGCAGAGGCCTCGCTGTTCTAGGGCTTGGCGTTCTGCTTTCCCTTTCGGGCGCCGGGCGTCTCGTAGTGGGACTTGCCGATGCCGACGCCGCCGCCGCCCTCGTCTTCAGAGTCGGATGGGGATGTGGAGCGGAAGGCCGCGCGCCAGGCCGAGCTGCCGACGCGGGGTGGGGAGTCCGAGGTGGATATGCTGGAGACGGTGTCGGGGGTTCGACGGCGAATGGCGGAGGATCTTGCGCTGGATAGCGGGGAGACACCGTCAGAGTTGGCGTTGGATGATTTTGCTGCCGCCTGTGCTGGCGGTCGACGGGGAGCCGCGGTGATAGCAAGAGCAGCAGCACCAGCACCAGCAGCAGCAGCAGCAGGAGAAGGAGACGCGCTGGACGGTGGCTGGATGGATGCTGGGGAGGTGTCGTAGTAAGAGGGGATGTGGCCCGCTGCCCAGGTGCTGTTGTTGCTGCTGCTGGCGGTGGTGAAGTTGCTCCGGGGCGTGGCGAAGGCGCTGTGGACGCGGACGATGGGGAGGTCGGTTGGGGAGCGGAGGCCTATCTGTGCGGTGGTGGAGTCGGCGTCTGTGTTATTGTCGTCGTCGTCGTCGTCGTCTGCTGTGACTGCTGCGTCTGCCGCGTCTGCCGGGTTCGTGTTCTCACGGGGGTGATCGTCTTCGTGGCCCCAGTGGCGACGGGTGCCGGTGCGGCCGTAGATCTGGGCGGGTGGTGGGTTAGTATCTGGTTCTGGTCCTGGTCCGGGTTGATGAGGATCGATGTTGCGGGTGGTGCTCTCTGCGAATCGAAGCTGCCTTGGCGCGCTGGTGATGTCGCCCTCTGCGAGTTTCCCCTCTTCGATTACAGGTAGACCGGTCTTCGGAGGAGTGGTTCTCGGGGCAGTAGCGCTCGGGCTGACAGGAGAGGAGCTGTCGTCGAGCTTGGGGGTTTTGCGACGAGCGAGGGGGTTCAGGTGGGAAGGGTAGACCATGACTTCGGACCACAAGTGCCGTCGGCCCCAGGAGGGAGGATCGTCGTAGAGGGTGATTGGAGGTATCTGGGTCTTGTCACTGGGGTGCCACGCTTCCCATCGACGATTTCTGCGACGAGGGTGCTCTCCAAGTAGGAAGATGCCAGGGAATGTGCTGCCGCTACCAGTCGCAGCAGCAGCAACAGCAGCAGCAGTAGCAGCAGAAATACCACCACGACCATCGCCACCTCGGGCATCAAAGGGGAGAGAAGTAACATCAGAAGACGGGCTTTCACTTACCTCATTCGGGACCTCGTTCTTACCGAGATCGCGCCAGGGGAACCAATATCGTTGGAAGGTCTGCATCTCAATGTCGACGTCCTTGTCCCTGATGCGGCGGCGGCGTTCCAGGTAGTTTGTAAAGAGGGCGATGCCGAGGAAGATGAAGGGGACGCAGAGGAGGACGATGTAGGACCAGGTCAGGTCGCCGTAGACGGGGTCGCGGAGCTTGGGATTGTCTGGGCTTGCAGAGGCCGAGGGGCTCTGGGTGACGTATATGGTGGTGACGGCTCGGGGGACGAGTCTGACAACTGTAGTGATGAGGGTTGTTGGCGTAGCTGTGGGCTGTGGGAATGATGCTAGGATGGGCTTGAAGGTTACGGTAGGGGAGGGGAGGTAGGGGAGGTAGGTGGAGTGAAGGGCCGAGGTGGACATGATGGTGAATGAGATGGGGCTTTTGAGTATGGATGAAAGGGACGGTGTGAGCCTCAGAAGTATGCCGCTATTTGTTGGCTCAGGGAAAGGTATCGTGAGCTAATGAGTATTGCTGAGTCGAGTCGGAGTGCCAGTATCGTGAGCTGCGGGCTGCAAAATGCTGGACAAACAACAAAAAGAAACCTAGCAGAAAAGCCCGAAGATCTTCTAGTATGAGCTCGTTCTAGACGTAGGTGAGTTGTTTTTATTTTTCTAGGTGGAGGGGGGTTGAGTGGTAAGGAAAAGGGCTAACCTACTGGCACGATGGCGTGTGGTATTTGTTGACGTTGTTGTTCAGAGAGAAAGACAAAAGTGAATGGGATCTCTTTCTGTGGAAAAATAACTACTCACAATGTGAGCGTTTTTCTTATTGTTGTTGCGGTCATCAGGTAATGGATGGGGAGTAAGGAGAAAAATACTTGTCTGGGAGAGGTGGTGGACGAGGAAAAGGGGGAGGGAGGAGGAACGCGGTATTCCTCCAGAGCAGCAATTTTTTTTTCTCACCTCACACTTTTTATCTTGCGCCTTGTTTTGGTTTTGTGCGAAAATCTGAAGACGGAGTGATCAAGTCGTTCCTCGCCTCTGCCAAAGGAAGAGAAAGGTGCGGATGTGGGAGGTCAAAGTAAACAATAGCTATGTGTGAGGTGAGAGTGTGGGAGTGTGGGAGTGTGAGGAGTGGGAATAAGAAGGAAGGTGCCGGATAGCAGCCCTATTCGGTCAAGGCCACGGTCGAGGATGAGGCAGATGGACCAGCTGCTTGGCCTCAAGGCGAGTGTTTTTTTTTTTTTTTTTTGGTCACCAATGGAGTGATTGATTACCTTGGGCGGTGAACAGGGTCAACACTGACCAAGACACATACTCTTGCGTCGTGCTTGCCGAAGAGGGAAGAGCCCGCTGAAGAACCTGCAGAATGGAACAAGCTGGGCGAGGGGAGAATATGGGGGAATGAGCAGTCAAAGGAGGAGCACACAAGGTTTGCTTCTTTGTGGGCGGTTGTTGTTTTGGCCTGGATGCTGTTCTGTGGACAACAGCTGCTTTGTTGCTTGAGACGGTATATATGTCGAAGAATCATTTGACTGAGCGGAAGACTTGGACGACAGACTATATCGGCAGTCAGCCAAATGAATATACCGCCAAAATATACAGGCGAATTCGGGAACCCCGAGAAAGACCACAACAGCTCTGGGGACTTTCACGCAAGGTGATATTGCACCTCAAATCCTGCCATCACCCGTGATCCTCGGTATCTATTCTTCATTCCTCTCTCACCAAGACACGACTTTGGATTTGGTACCTAACTGGCTTCAGATCAGAAGGACACATTCTCTTCTGCAAGACGACCACTCAGATATACACCTCGCCCAACAACAAAGAGGCCGAGCAGTCATGGAGACCGGCGTACTTGCGTTCGTCATTGGTTTTTGTTGCGTTGCCGTGTTTGCTCTCTGCTTGATCGTTGCGAATCAAATCAAGAGGAGGGAAAGGCAGAGGGCGGCTGAGGAAGACAGACAGAGGGTTGAGATGGTGCCCTGAGCATTTCCTTGGCCTCTTCCTCTTCCAAGGAGTGGCTTGCAAGACTGCATCACAGAGCTCCATTGCAGATCATCTAGTGGATATATACCATTGGCACAAATAGTATCACTTGTTTTGAAAGCTTTCAATGCAGCGCATCTAGGTTCGTTTGGCCAGGTTTGATCTCCTGTGGAAATCTGCCATCTTGTCAACCATGTGAGACTACTCACTTGATTTCAAGAGGGACTAGTTGAAATGGAAAAACATTCGGACAGCCGTGACAGGTATCAATCTCGAGATACACATCTCATGGTGAAGCAGGGCAAGACTCATAAGAATGGCAGTAAGAACGGCGGTGGAGCACTAATCACCATGCTGACGTGGTGAGAAACTCAGTCATTCTTTTTTTGATTATAACCATTGCCCCCTTTTTACCCTGTATCTCCACATCAAACGAAACGGATGCCCGATGGGATCATGGTTCCTTCCTACTAATTCATACAACCTTGAAATTCGCCGCTGGACTCCTCTGCTCTCAACGCCATCAATCCAGATGTACAGTATTGAAAAGCCGGTTGCCAGTGTCCGTACCGCCGCTTCCAGTGAACTTGTTGTCCGACAGCCGGAGTGCGACTAGACTGAGATCTCCTTGATTGGCAAGTGGTTCCAGGACAGTCGAGATAGCCTTGGCCTGAACCACACCGGCCACAACAACGATGCGGATGCTCGAATCCAGCCTCCGGATGTGATCAACGAATTCCTTGACCGACTTGCCGCTGTTCACCACCGAATCGACCAGAAGCAGCGTTCTCATTCCTCGCAGGTTCTCCTCCGTGAGCTCGGTGGCATGTTTGGCGTGGATGAACATGGCACGGGGGAACGCCTCGCTGACACCAAAGGCCATTGGTTCGCCGCCGCGCATCAATGCTACGATGGAAGTCCGGCTCTCGTCGACGAGCCGATGCCCATCGGTCGTGTGGCCCTGAACATGGTGTATAGGATATGCCTCAAGACCAAGCAGCTCCGTCAAAAACTCGGTGGCGAGGTACCTACCAACATGGCCATGGGCCGCTCTGAGGCAGGGGCCGGCCACTGACGCGTCGCGTGTCGGGGTCATGAGGAGCTTGGCTGCGTTTCTGTCCGTGGCATGTAGAAGTCGGAGGTTGGCGCAGCGATGGACGATGGAGTCGATGAAATCTTGGCCAGATATGTCGATAATCGGCAACTCCTCCAGAGTAAGGCGGGGTGGGGAGTGATTCGGGACCAAAGCCTGTCTTGGACGAAAGCCCTCGACGTCAGCGATAGCCGCAGCCAAGCCAGCGTCCATAGTGTTGCTCCTAAACCGTTCCTCGCCCACAACGACAATAGCTTGGTCGGCAACTTGGAGCATAGGCAAGTCCACCGGGCTGTCTCCGAAAGCCCAGACGGACACACCGTGGCTTTGGATCTGGGAGACTACAGCGGCCTTGGCCTCGGGGGTCACCGCGTAGCCATCAGTGATGCGGCCTCCACCGATGATCTTGACGCTATCCATGAGGCACTCTCTCCCCAAGATCTGCTCCCAGACTCGACGAAGGCCACACGTGGCAATGATGATGCCCACGCTTTGATAGTGCTTCATGGCCTGGATAAGTGTCATGAATTCTGGGTGCATCGTGACAGAAGCGGCGACCTCTTTGCACGTCTTTTCGAAAGCGACGTCGACGTACTCGTATAGAGACATGGCATGGTAGAAGGAAGCAAAGGAGTACCCCTTCTTTCCGCTGAATAGCTTCTTCAGAGGACATTCGGGGTCATCCCATAGCCAATGTTTCTCACCGGCCTCTTGACCGCCCCCGATCTGGTCTTGGCGATACTGCTCCTTTCGAGATGATTTTATTGTCTCCCAGAATATTGTGCTCGTGTCCGCTGCGCACAGCGTTCGATCCGCGTCAAACACCAGCACCGCATCCAACTGATTGGCGTCTCGGTTCGGAAACAGCAATCTATCCGTCTCGTTTCTCACGCGGTGGAGGTTTTCTTCATCCTGCGTGTCAATGTTGCGAAGGATGCGCACAATCCCATCCAAGGATTGAGTCTCAAGAAGATACAGCGGCATAAATTGCATGCCTTCCAGACGGGAAAGACGGGATAGATCGACCATCTCGGAATTCTGCCACCTGGAGAGATGCTCGGTCGGAAGCTCAGGCCGGAGTCGACCGTCGTCGACACCTCGTCGTTCCCAAAGCCAGTCGACGGGGGTGTCCAGGTAGACGACGTGGGTATAGACGCGCAGGTCGTTCGCAGTCATTATGACCTCACGGGAAGAATCCATGTCATCCCAGAAAGAATAGTGGCCGGTGACGATGCCAATACGTCCAGTAGTGACACATTCGTCGGCAATGAATTGGATGGCTCGTTGGCGTTGAAGTTTTTGCGCGTCGGCACTGAGGCGCTTGAATGCTTCTAAACCGCCGTTGACGAGACTTCCAATGATTTCGGATCCCTCGTAGTATTGGAAACGATTTCCAGTCCCGAAATATATCTTGAGTTGGCGCAGGACGTAAGACTTGCCACTGCCGGGAAGGCCGTAGAGGCCGACGATAATGGGCTTCTTGGCGGGAGCATCAGGGCTGATTTTGGAGGCAGACATCATGAGAGTGATTGTAAAACGACTTGGTGATGGGGTCTGAGAGGTGGTGGTAAGGTGAAGATGAAGTTCGGTCGACAGAGTGGGATGGGATGGGTGAAATGTGACTCTGATGCAGGCCTTCCACAGCTGTCGGAATCTGGAGGGAAAGTCCTATCTCAAGATGAATTATGAGGCACATGGTGGGAAGGGCTTCTAAGTCGTTTGGAGGCATTATTGATGCACGATGACAGGGGCGGAAGGCGTTTGTCTGCAAGATTGCAGCTTGCGTGCCCATGTGTTGTCCCAGGCTATATACTTCACACGCCTATCTGACTGCAACACCAGAAAGATCCATCTCCAACTTTCAAGTTGCAGAATTCAAAGGCGGCTTCTCGCTCGTCATTTGCCTGACACTGTTTGGATTGTTGATTTTGGCGTTCGCGAGCATTCGTCTCGGCAAACCAACCGCAGCCGTTGGGAGTCTTGCAATCGGCCTAGGCCTGGTGATGAAGACAAGACAATGTCGTGAGCCAGATAGGTACTCTACCTCGGAACCAGGGCTATGAAATGATGTGGCAAAAGGGGAACGAACTCTGCCCCTGTAACAAATGATAGCAAACGGCAATGGGAGGCCGTTTGTGGCCGCTCATCGCTGACGACTATCTCCCACATCCGTTAGGATGTCTCACCTTCCTTGCCTTTCTAGAAGACATCTTCTGGTCTCTTATGAGCCAAGTACACATGAAAAGCACGACGAACAGCCACTTTAGCTGACAGAGTTGGATGGGTGGAAATCCCTGCCTTCAGGTTGAATCTACAATACATTACATTACGTTTCTTTACATCGAGAGGGGTATCATGTGCTCTATCATACAAAAATATCCTTTCCATGGTCCCATGATCTGTCCATTATCCGTTCATTATCCGTCCATTCCCATCCATCTAAATATGCTTCGTTCCCTCAACCGCCCTAACCTCATCCCCCTGTCTCAAGATCGCACCGTCATCATCAGCCCCCTTTTCCGTCTCATCGCGATTCAGACTCCGCCCCCTCGGCTTCTCGACATCGTCAACGTCCCTTTCGCTCCCCTCATCGAGCTCCTCCTCCTTCTCCCTCTGCGCCGCAGCAGCAACGGTAGCCGCCGCAACCCCGGACACCCCGCCAACGGCAGCCGCCTCAGCCGCCGCCGCCGCCTCAGCCGCCTCGGCATCCTCCTTGGCCTTCTTCTTCGCCTGCTGCTCCTTCTTCACGCTCTTCCACTCCATGCCGCTGGCCCCGATGAAGGCCGAGCAAACCATCACCAGCGCAACCACAAACACGACCCTCAGCGCCCCGTTATACGCCTCCAGAACGGGTCCCCTCACATTGTCCGGCAGATCCGTCAGCGATGTCGCGCCCGTGGTCTGCAGGTTGATCCCCTCGAGCCCAGGCAGGCCCCGAATCCTCTTCACGAGCTCGTTGTTAAGCACCGTCTGCCCGACAGAGATAAACACGGCGCCGCCGAGCGTCTGCGAAAAGAACATGATGCTCGCGCCCACAGGCACGTCCTTGAGGGTGAGCACCGTCTGCGCGGCGAGGTTCGGCGCCTGGAACGACATGCCCTGCCCGATGCCAAAGACGACCTGGTACGCCGCCCACTTGGCCGTGCTCGTGTCGACGCGCAGCGTCGTCAGCAGGCCCGCGCCGACGGCCATGATGCAGATGCCGACCAGCATCACGGGCGTGTAGTACCCAATCTTTGTAATGATGCCGCCCGTCACGGCGGCGAAGACGGTCAGGGAGAGCACCAGCGGCAGCGTGCGGATGCCGGACTCGACGGCCGAGAACCCCTTGATCGCCTGCAGCCAGATGGGGAGGTAGTACGCGACCAGCATCATCTGACCGCCGAGGGAGAAGGCCGCCCAGGCTGCAAAGGCGATGGAGCGTTGGCGGATGATGCGCGGGGGGACGGTTGCCGTGTTGGGGCGGAGGATCTGGATGGCGATGAAGGATAGGAGGAGTACGGCGGCGAGTACTAGGAGGGCAACTATCCGCCCATTGCTCCACTATGCTTCATTAGCATATACGTTCATATGGGAGGAATATAGGAAGGGAAAAGGGGGGAGGAGGGGCAAGGATAAAAGACGCAATCCATAAAGGCAGGGAAGAAAGATCGGGATGCTTACAGCATACTTGACACCACCCCACTGCAGCGCAAGAAGCAGACACACAACCCCGGGGATGAAAACCGACGTCCCCGGGAAATCAAGCTGCCTCAACTTTTCCCACAACGAAGACTCGGCCAGGTCCTGCTCCGGCGGCCTCATCACAAACGCAACGACCAGCAGCGCGACACCGCCCAACGGCAAGTTGATGTAGAAGCACCACCGCCAGGTGACTTTGGTCGTCAACGCGCCGCCCAGCAGCGGGCCCAAGACGGAGGCGATGCCGAACACGGCGCCAAAGGATCCCTGGTACTTGGGACGGCGGTGCAGCGGGACGGAGTGGACCATGACGACAATGGTCCCCGCAAAGATGCCCGCGCCGCCGATGCCCGCGATGGCACGGCCGACGATGAAGGCGGCGCTGCTCGGGGCCGCGCCGCAGACGGCGGAGCCGATTTCGAAGAGGACGACGGAGCAGAGGAAGACGCGCTTGATGGGGAAGAAGGCGTAGAGCTTGCCAAAGAGGAGCTGGAAGGCGCAGGTTGTTAGGAGGTAGGCGCTGCCGTACCAGCCAATGTCGGTGACGGAGTGGAATTCGTCAGTGATTTGGGGTATCGCCGTTGCGATGATGAGGCGGTCCTGTGTGGTGTTAGTCGTGGAAAAGGGAGTTGAGCGTAGGAGGAGGGGGAAGAAGGGGGGTTACCAATGCGACGAGGAACATGGACACCAGGATGGAGAGCATAATGAGGAAGAGCTTCACGCCGGATGGGTACTGGATCGAGCGCGTCGTCGACGTATGCGTGAGAGCATTTTGCGCAGGGTGCTGTTGCTGTTCCTCGTCATCGTGGATCTTGCTCGTCCGCGATGAGGCGGGTGGTTCGCTCGTCGGTGTCGTTGCGGGAACGGCGCCCTTGTCGCGCTTTTTGAAAAACATGTTGATGATTCCAATCGTTCAATCGTTCGTTCGGTCGTTCGGTCGTTCGAAGTCGTCCAACCCAGGGATATCAGACACCTTTGACAACTTTTACTTTCCCCGTCTTGCTCCCGAAAGTCGTTTGTCTTGTTTTCGATTGGTGGTCGACACCCTCTTAGTCCAGGATCAACCAAACGTCTATACTTTAATGTAATCGAGTCTCAGAATCCCTTTTGGCGTCAAAATCAGAGGAGGAGATGAATGATGATGATGTCGAGACAAGTAGGCAATGAACACCTTCCAAGAAAAACCGATCACCCTGAGTAATTATATCGCATTTCCCTTCAAACAATACAAACCGCTGCCTATTCCAAACGAGAAAACCAAAGTTCCTGCCCAAAAAGGGAACAACCATCGTCCGGTCGTGAAAGAAACCAGTCTAACGCATGTCCGCATGACGAGAACGACTCACGTCTAACACCCGTCGGGGATTTCTATTCTCCTTCCCTTTCTTTCTTAACCTCCTTACTACCTCCCGCCCAATGAGAGAAACCCACCAAAGTCCCTTTCCCCCGTCCTAAAAGAGCCGCCAATCTTGGCTCCCGCAAGCCGGCTCGTTCTAGCAACGCGACCTCCCAAACGCCATACCTGAAAAAAGTCTAGGCCATCTTCATTCCCCATGTTTCCTTAGTCGCATGTTGTTGCATACTTCACCCACAGCCACAGGTAGGCCAGGCTAGCCAAAACAACAACAAACACTCGACCATTCTCGGTGTCTCAGCTTCTCGAGATAGGGCAATGGGAGAGGATAAACACGCATGCATAAGCAAGCGGCATTGAAAATGCCGACCCACTAAAGCCTTTCTAAACCAGTTGCAATCAGTAATGCCTTGACGAGAGCAGCACCGTCGAGTTAGTCGACGCCACGCGCCGCTAGAAGAGGAAAAGGCGACCGCAGGGAAAGACTCGAGAGGCGTTGGTCTATGCTGCCATCAGGCCAGACGGGGCCGAGCGGGCTTTGGTAAGCTCCAGGTGAGAGGCCGTAAGGCTCGTCATCATTAGTCCGGGATGTACGTATTGCGTTGGGGGTTGTGTGGCTCAGGAGACAATAGAAAGGGGGAGGGGGCTTACACAGGCTTAAACTACCTAAACCAGACATAGCACATCTCGGGGATATTTGGACCAAACCAGGTACGTACCTGATGGCCCAACAAGGTTCGGCTCACGGGCTCTTCGTTCCCCGAGGAGCCCGAGCCACCGGTCACTGGTTCAGAATCATGGCGGACCGTCGGGGTAAGTATCCCGCTCCGCTCCGTTCAAACACAGCCCGCAAATACCTACGCTTCTCCTCCTTTCCGTCTCTTCTCCTCGGTCCCCTGATTCATGGCTTGGTTTTCCGGATGTTACTCGCCTAAAAAAAGAAATGGAGAGTGTGACTCTTAATTTTCTTCGCAGAATTTCGCACGGGCGGCCTCCTTTCCCGGACCCGACGCATCGGAGCCCTCCGCCTCGGGTTTTTTTTCTATTCATGTCACCAGAATCGTAAATTCTCGGGGGTCCTACGAACCCCCGGGATGACGTCGTCTTCCGGTGGCTCAGTTCTCGGCCATACGGTCAAAGGTCGGCATACCTACAGGAGCTTGCTCCCATTTACAGATAGTCCCCTCCGATCTGGCCAGATTGCTCTGTCGTTTTTTGGGGAGCAAATGAGACGGGCATTCGGCAGACGTGCCCCCTGCCCCAGTTATTATAGCAGAAGACGGGAGTTTAGCGACCGGGTATTAGACTGACGAGTCGCTTCGTCTGCCTGCCCGCGTCGGAAGCTCAGAGGAATGCATATATGCAAGTCTCGTATCCTGAGTGGCAGGCAAGGTAGGGCAGGCGGACAAGTACCAACATAGGCTGGATGACATCGCAAGAACCGTAAAAACCCGTGTCATTTTCGACAACCTTTCCGCAATTCGCCGATTGGAGAAAAAAAAGATGTCCGCCAATCTTACCCCTTTTCCGGCGAGTAGGCACCCAAGACGACATGTTCATTCAGCTCGACAGGGGCTGACAACAATCATCATGCCAATGGCTTGTAGGCTCTGCCATGCATGGGGACCGGTTTCCATAGACTCCCGTCTTATTTACCATTAAGTAGTTTCGTCATCTCAGGGGTACTATCGTCACAGAGGTTGGGAGAGTTGTCTCTTTGTAAAGCCTAACACCGAAAGACAATCCATATCCAAAGAATTCCCGAGTAATCCCCTCTCTTTCTAGTTCAAAACGAAAGATTGATCGCAGTTGTCCGGTCCCTACCCTGACCGGGACCACTACCCCTTGCTTCCCTATTTTCCACTAGGCACCAACCAGTATGACGCAAAATCCCAATGATACCGCACGTTCACCATCCTCTATTCGTTGGTGGCACGCCAAAGTTCCCAAATTGTCCAAACACGTTTGACGAAGATTGCTGGTTCATGTTGCCGTTGGGAACGCCCAAGTCTGCCCACATGTCCAAATCGTAAAAGTTTGTAGTGTCGAGGAAATTGCCGAGGAATTGGTCCATGGGTTGGTCATGCCTCGGGGATATCTCCATCTTCATCGTCTGTGCCGGCGAAGGTCCGCAAGACGAAGCTTCCGAGCTCGTCTGAGGCACGGTATCCTGCAGTCGCGGGACGGCAACCGGTGTATCGTAGGGTATGCCAAGTTGAACCAGCGCGCGCTCTCGTGCCCTCCAGGCCTTGAGCATGTATACGCCCAGTTGCGTATTCTCCTTCTTCGACATGTCCCATAACTCCTCGTGGTACTGATATATCCTGTCAACCACCTTCCATGCGCGGTCGGCCAGTTTGCCTGTCGGTCTCTTGTATAGCTGTCCGGCCATGACGATGAAGACGTCGATTTGGAAATGCAGCTTAAAGAACCATACAAAACCAGTGTTCTCCATAAAGTCGTACAATTCGACATTGTGCTCGTGGTGCATGAGCGATATCCGGAACATATTGTCCTGTACGTTGAAGACCTCGGTGCCAAACTCTGGCAGTTCGCGCATGGGAATCATCATAGTCCGCATCTTATCAATAATCATGGACCGAATTTTGGTCGCTACGATGTGGATGTTTCCGGCCAGGGGGTCGCAATATCGTTTTTCGAGGGCCACTAGTTTCGCATCTAGATTGTCGACCAATGCTCGGTACTTGGCAAGCGAAGTCTGGGTCGCCAATTGGGAATCCTGGCTGTCGTTCTCCATGGCGCCGAGAACGACCGCCTCGAAATCGGGGATGCGGTTCTCGACAATGAAACGACCGACTTCGTACAAAAGCAGGCAGAACGCCATTTCTGTTGGGCCTTCTCGAGGCAGAACGAGCTCTGTCGATCCGGGGAAGAGGTCGGCATCGTTTACGTTTTGCGGCGTCTGCGTGTCCCAGTTCCATGGCAGCAATGTGTCGCAGAATCCAGAGACCATGGCGTATTTTGTGTCCAACATAATAATCTGCCACCAGAGTCGTCGTCGCATTTCCGTCTCGTATGGCGTGAGGTTGAGCAGCTCTCCGTCCCTATGAAGACCCATCTTTTGCGCAATTCGAATCAGCACACCACTTAGTACCCAAGCCGCATGTCGATTATATCGCCCTTGGAGGGACACCTGTTGACGGTTAGTATGACAAGTTGACCCCCTCGGCCGATGGTAACTCGACTGACCAAATACAATATCAAGGCCTGCAGCGTCATTAAATCATGGTTCTTGAGGAAGTTGACCTTGGTCAAGGCCGCCTTGACACCGGCAGTGAACTTCTTGAATGCCTCCTCTTTCGATATATCCAGCATCTGTCTGGCTTCCGACTCGGTCATGGTGAGAGATGCGACAAGGTAGATGGCAAAGAGTAGAGCCTGGGCATTATGCGCGACATTGGAGTGGTTTGCAGCTGCTTCCACGACCAGCGGTTGCAGGCTGGGCACATGGATGAGTTTGGTGATGGGGTTGACCCTTTCCAAAAACACCTGCCAAAGTCTGAATATCTGGACGGGAGACGGAGTTACATCTTCCAAGTCGATGGCGGCAATATCGTTCAAAAGAAGATCTACATTGTCGTCGGGGGTTACGGCGTCCGATCCAAGAACACTCTGTTCCTCTTCCTCGGCTTCGATGATTTGTCGCATTGCGGTCAACTACGACGAGGTCAGACCTAGCCGGCGCATGCAGGGAACGCGCGATGCGTAGAAAGCCAGCGCATCCGACTACAAGCTTCGCGATTACGCACCTGGTCATGCACTGTTGCCCACACGTAACTATCCATGAACCGGACGCTGCCATCTTCAACAACCACTTTGCCTGCTGGTTTCCAGGATGTAGCCGGTGGAGAAGTGTCCTCGGATACAGAAGCGGACCCCGAGGGCAGAGGCAGCTGGGTCATACTCGGCGACGGGCCAGCCGATGAAGGTGTGGCAAAGGTTGTCGGCGAAAAAGTCGTCGCCGTCGCGGGAGGCGTCGTATCGCTACCTGTCGTGGCATAATGTTTTAGTAGAGCCTCGCATCTGGCGAGCCTTTCTTGCAAGTCCTGGTTCGGCCTCCTGCGCTTGCGTGCGGGAGCCGGTGTTGAAGGTGTACATGTGACGTTGGCCTAATACGAGTCAGCACGTATTCGGCAGTCCGTACAACGACGGCGGCGCACCTTTATACAGTTGGAGCAGGGTGTGTTTCGGTCGCATTTGATCTTGCGATGTTGGCAGAGAACACAGGCCAGAACCCTCTGGCTCTTGTGCTGACTGGAGTTGGTACTCATTGGTAGGGCTGAGGCTGAATAGCCTCGTCGTTATGCAGTAGTTGCCACGGGAAGAGTGTCAAGCGGGACGGCGTCGTCCATGGATGGGGGCGACAACACCCAACCAAGTATTTGACACGCGTGGGCGCGAGGCCCTTATGGATGATTCGCTGGTGGGCGGAGTCCGTCGGCGAGATAGTTGCAAGGAGTCCGTTTTAGTGGGAAAGATGAGGAAATAGAGATGTGGCGACGGGCTGAGGCCCGAGGGGTAATAAATGCAAACGGAGTTAGACGTGACCTTAAAGTGGGATGAAGGAGCCCTCCTTCTTTGGCGAGGTTCACACAAGGCGGGCGCGTGCTGTGATCTGGCGCAGTGCCAAAGGTAAAATTTTTGGCTTAGAAATTGGCAGGGAAAGTGGGATACCGGGTTTCCTTGAGTCGCTTGGATGGTTCCAGGCGTTGTCGATGACGGACCAAGGCGGAGATGGACACCAGAGACAGCGACTTTGAATGGATATGCTTCCCCGGGAGGGCGGTGCGGCGAAAGAAAGTGGGAGAGGGGAGGGTGTCTGTGAGTCTCTCAAGGCAACCTGTAGGAGGGTTGATCGTGGTCTGGTCCGGGACGAGCGGACGAGAGGACGAGAGGCCTGGCCCGGGGTCGAGACAAGACAAGGTAGGTTGGGTTGGAAACCAGGGCGCCTTGTTTGAAAAGACGCGTGTGCTTATGCTTCGATGATGCGGGACAAGAGGATGTCTGGCCGTATATATGGATATTGGCTCCTCGAACCCCTGGGCTCGCTTTTATTCACCCTACCCGTTCCTGGTGAGATATGAGTTGGGAGTGTTGGGTGGGATGGGATGTGGCAGGGCTGGGCGGCAGATGTGAATGTGATTGTGAATGTGAGGAGTGAAGTGGGCGTGGAGTTTGGGGGGAGGGCCGCGGCGGTGCGGGACGCGGCGGCGGATTGCGAAAGAGGAACGACAAGGGGTTAGAGAGGCAGTTGAGACGTGTAGTCTGGTAACGTAAGGTGAGGCGATGAGGCGTAGTAGCAGGACGGCGTCGGCGACAACGGGCCAAGAGAAAGGAGTACCTTGTGGAATTGGAGTCAAGGACTTCTGTAGTATGGTGTATATGGTGTGTGGTGTATGATAGGCAGGGTGGTCCAGCAGCGGAAACGGGCGCGGGTCTCACAGTCACTCGGCCTGACTCGTCGGGATTCCAGGAAAGCCGATGCAGCGCAACCCAGCCAAGATGGAGAAGTGACCACTCGCTCGTCTGTGCCGGGAGCGTCTCACTGGGGGTTCTCTTCGGTTCTCCTATACCCGGCTGGCTGGTTCTTGGGACTCGATTCTATGTTGCTCAGCAAGACCCGGCGTTTCTGCTCTTTGTGCTCAATCTTGCCCTGACGAGAGGAGAGTTTCCGTCGTAATTCTGACAGGGACGATGGTGTTGCGGTTGCGAACAATTGGGGAACAAACACCTCTCTGGAAAAGCACTTGACAGATAGCAAAAGCTTCGGTAGAATGGGGGGAAGAGAAAAGACAAGGGCAAGTCCACCAGATTCAGGACAGGAGGGGGGTGATGGTTTGTTCAGGTCGTCGGAGGGAACGGACGAAACGGCGGAGGAATGACGCCAATACCCTCCCACTACAGACGCAGGCCAGATGCCCCAGGTGGACTTTGTGCATGTGCAGTCGCAGTCGCAGTCCGTCGAGTCGTACTTTGCGTCTATCCGTATAGTAAGGTAGTAGCGGCGGCAGGTCCAAAGCGGCCGATGGAAGGTAAGAGAACCCTGAGACAGCTGCGGCGACCTGTGTGAATGCTGTGTGAACCGATCCACCGAGGTCTGGAACCTGTGGGCTAGCCTCTCCTACGTAGGTACTGGCTGGAAATGAGTGGGTGTGCCGATGGGGAAACGATCGGGGGTTCGAGAATCAAGGAAGATCAGCTCCAGGGTTTCTCAACGGCGGCCAGCTGCAAAGTCAGTTCAGGTATCCGTAGTGTGGCAGCAATGCCGATGCCGATGCAGGGCATTAAGCAAGGGAAAGGCGGGATGGAAGTCGATACTACGTAGATTTTTGCAAAGCAACACAGTGACGTGGGACGGGAATGGGTTGCGCCGGATGGAGTTCGGGAACAATTGGAAGACAAGAAGTTGAGGTGGGAGATCCAAGGTCCAGGGAGCTGGAGAGAGACAATGGCACGACTGGGAAGCCAGGAAAGCAGGGAAGGCGGGAGTGACAGATGGGGGGAGAGAGAGTTCCTGACAGGATTTTGGTGGGTTGCGGAGGGGAATTGACGGACGAGCATTGGACGGAGGGGGCAATGGAAGGTGAGCCCAGATGGAAACAAGAGGTCCGGGACCTAGGTATGCGGCATGAAGCAGCATGAGCCACCAAACTGCCATTTGAGAAAAGGTGAGAGAATCAAAGTCCCCTCCCTGCCTTCCAGGTTTGGAGAGGTGTCGAAAATAGCGGACAACTCTTCACATCCACCGGCCGTTGGCTCTGGGTTCCCGCGCGCTAATTACACAGTAGTAGGTACGGAGACTCTAAGTAGGTGCCCAGTTATAAGACTGAAAATAACGCTGGGAAGCCAAGCAATGGTTGGCTCCTACCTTATATCCATGGCCTCATGATTGGCATGAGCAGCGGCTGAGGCATTGCGTCAAGGCACGGAGCCGGACAACTTGCAAGAGCGTCTGCCTCTGCCCTCTGCCGTAAGCAGGGTGGTAGCCAAGTCAATAGCAGGTAAGAATCCATCCTGTGGCTGTCAGTTGACAAGCGTAATAGACACAGGGTGCCTTACTTGAGAAAATGGTGGGCAGCCATCGGAGGGAAGCAGGCCCGACCTTGGACAAATCGAACGCAAGCCGAGATCCAGGATTCCAGATGCTGCCCGAAGTGCGAAGGCTTTGCTCGCCGAATCCATGAGTTTTACGGCGGCTGCAGATTGTGCAGAGACTACCTTAACCCGTCGTTCCCTTGCATGCAGCTTATAGTCTTGTGCACGGGTAGCAGCTCCCGAAGAGAGATGTGCAACTTGTACACACCTTGTGACATCTAATCCCCCCCCTCCTCCCGAACTTGACCAAGTGACCACTGGCACGTGCTGTCTTGCCCTGCACCATGGGGAGTCGCGGTGACAGCAGCCAGATCCCCACCTCAAAATGTCTTCAACAAGAGACTAATGTTCACTGCTGAAAACCTGCTCTGGTTGTCTAGCTGTACCTCAACCCTCGAAAGTTTGAGCAAGCTGGGGAACCGAGTTGTTAGAATTTTTTTTCCCTCAACGAAGGCTGATCTGTACTAGGTAGGTGGTGTGTAAACCAGTCATATGTTGTAAGAGCCCCGCAGCCCACGGCGGGACTTATGTGATGAGCCGGCTATTATCTCCGTACTTCGGGTGCTGGCAGGCGTGGATCAGGCGTGGATGCGGCGTCGTATTCGGCCCAGGTCCACGTCGCATTGCTCGCTTTTCGGATGATCTGGTGTCATTGAGGCAGGTAGATATTCCTATCTTATCGATTAGATCGAAATCAGTCGAGGCCGGTAAGAACATTGTAATGCCGAGCTCCTGCCGCAGCTATCCAATCAGACAGCACCCAAAGGCGATTTCAGCAAACGGCAGCGGGAGCCCCACCCCGGCATCGGTCATTTCCCCAGACTCCAAATTTTTGGATCCGGCTACCGAACAGTCACGACTGGACGACATCGCGAGTTGCCGCAGACCAATTGTTGAACTTTTGGCCATTGGCCGCCCCAATTGAAGTCGCAATGCTGCCCATTGTACGTGTGGTCTCTGCTACTACTACCCCCGGTATATAGAAGCACTGCTAATCTCATTGTTTGTATGAGTGCAACAGAGAAGAACAGTGGCGCTCCACGCCGCCAGGAGCTGCCGCCGCAGTCTCCTGCAACAGTGCCAACTTCCCTCGCGATCGATCCGCCCCAGTTTCTACACGACGACGACCCGTCCCCGCCAGTATGCCTTCCACTCGCAACTCGAAAACGCTGCGAACGCGACCGACTTCCTCTACACATCCGCTCCCAAGGTTGAAAACCCCCAGACCTTGACGGAGAAGATTGTCCAGCGGCACTCGCTCGGTCTCGCGCCCGGCAAAAAAGTCCGCGCAGGCGACTACGTCACCCTCTCTCCTGGTGAATACCACTGCCTCTCCCATACATGCACAATACTAGAAGCGCGAATGCTTACAACGGGAAGGGAAGTGCATGTCTCATGACAACACGGCGCCCATCAGCAACAAGTTTGCCTCCATCGGAGCCACCAAGATTCACGACCCCTCACAACTCGTCTGGACCCTCGATCACGATGTCCAAAACAAGAGTGAGGCCAACCTGAAGAAATACAAAAAGATTGAGGAGCTCGGCAAGACGCATGGTGTGGTTTTCTACCCGGCGGGGCGTGGAATCGGTCACCAAATTATGGTGGAGGAAGGTTATGCATGGCCAGGCACCTTGGCCGTCGCATCGGACAGTCACTCGAATCACTATGGTGGAATTGGATGCCTTGGTACCGCGGTCGTACGAACAGATGCCGCCGCCATTTGGGCCACTGGCCGCACATGGTACCAAGTGCCCCCGATTGCCAAGGTCAGTCGACTGCGAGCCGTCGCTCAGGGGTCATCACTAACGTTGCTCAGATCACTTTGACCGGAGTGAAGCCCCCGGGTGTCACTGGAAAGGACATCATCGTTGCGCTTTGCGGTCTATTCAACAAAGACGACGTTCTGAACCACGCCCTCGAGTTTACCGGCTCCGAGGAGACCATGCGGAGCATCCCAGTCGACGAGCGGATAACGGTGGCGAATATGAGCACGGAATGGGGCGCTTTGTCGGCGCTGTTCCCGATCGACGAGACACTGGAAAGATGGCTCCGTGCGAAGGCCACCACAGCAGCCATGCTGAACACAGACGCCGCTGTCAAGGGCCGCTGGACTCACGAGCGGGTCGACGAGCTGCTGGAGAACCCCCTCACAGCCGACGCTGGCGCGACATACGCCAAGTCCCTCTACCTGAACCTCGAAACCCTGTCCCCCTTTGTCGCCGGCCCCAACTCCGTCAAGGTCGCGACACCCCTGAAGGATCTAGAGGCTCAGAACATCAAGATCGACAAGGCCTACCTCGTCTCGTGTACCAACTCGCGAGCATCAGACATTGCCGCTGCGGCACGCGTTTTCCGTGAGGCCGCCAAGGACGGAGAAATCCCCAAGATTGCACCGGGTGTCTCCTTCTATCTTGCCGCGGCGTCGACTGTCGAGCAGCAGGCTGCCGAGGATGCTGGCGACTGGCAGACACTTGTCGACGCAGGCTGCTCCGTATTACCTTCAGGCTGTGGCCCGTGCATCGGTCTCGTAAGTTCAATATTCCTATTGTGAATGATGATAATATTCTAATTTTTTTTTTCCAATATAGGGAACCGGCCTTCTTGAACCGTACGTAGTACTTTTGCTGTACTTCCGTCGGAAAGATTGGCTAACGTGCATTTCAGGGGCGAAAATGGAATTTCGGCAAGCAACCGCAACTTCAAGGGCCGCATGGGCTCCACCGAAGCCAAAGCCTACCTGGCCAGCCCTGAGGTCGTCGCCGCGAGTGCTTTGAAGGGCAAAATCGCTGGTCCTGGCTGGTACCAACAGCCCAAGGGTGTGGACAAGGTCATCATCGGCGAGGGCGTCGGTGACATCACCGCCGACATTGCAATGAGCATCGACGACGCCCTCGACCAGCTCATTGCGCAAGCCGACAGCATGATCGCCGAGTCTGAAAAGGGAATCAACAGTGCTCCTACTGCTGAGGAACCAGCTGCCGCCGCGGAGAGCGAGGAAGACAGCTTGACTGAAGTCCTTCCCGGGTTCCCCGAAAAGGTGGAAGGCGAGATCATCTTCTGCGACCAAGATAACATGAACACGGATGGAATCTACCCTGGTACGTGAAGCAGTGAAAGCCCGTCCCGCCGTACTATGTTTTTTTCTGACAAACAAAAACAGGCAAGTACACCTACCAAGACAACGTCTCCGTCGAGAAGATGGCCGAGGTGTGCATGGAGAACTACGACACCTCCTTCCGAGACATCGCCAAGGCGGGCGACATCCTCGTCTCGGGCTTCAACTTTGGCACGGGCAGCTCGCGTGAGCAGGCGGCGACGGCGATCCTGGCCAAGAAGATCCCCCTGGTCGTGTCGGGCAGCTTCGGCAACATCTTTAGCAGGAACAGCATCAACAACGCGCTCATGGGCGTCGAGGTGCCCAAGCTCGTGCAGCGTCTCCGCGAGACGTTTAAGAACGAGGGGGAGGACAAGGTGCTCACGCGCCGTACGGGTTGGAGGCTCTGCTGGGACCTGAGGAGGTCCAAGGTGATTGTCACCGAGGGTAACGGGGAGAGTTGGAGCGTCAAAGTCGGCGAGCTCCCGCCCAATGTGCAGGAGGTTATCGCCAAGGGCGGCTTGGAGGCTTGGGTCAAGGCCGAGATTGAGAAGTAAAGGGGACGGGGAGGAAGGTCGAGATCATTCTACCTTTACAAAACTGTTTTTAGTACTGCTACTGGGATATAAAGGTGCGGCTTGTTTTGTAGATTTGGTTTCTAAAAAAAAGTACGCCATGCAATCGAAAAGTCCAAATTATTCTTGTAGGGCGCAATGATTTGATGACCAGTTTTATCTTTCGCGTCTGAAAGTTAATAACTGGCATCACTTTAAGGGCATCATCTGTATATCCAGCCTCTGATTGCCTTTGGAGCGATTAAAAATGCAGTGAATCGCCCAGTCTGGCATTTTGGCGGGGTAGATTGGACGTTCAAGAGCTCTTGGGCGGGGTTAAAAATGCAGTGCTGACGCCGCGCTAGCAAAAGCAGAATGCCTGCGTCGACATGCCCCTAATCAATGCAACCACTCGGCCAGCGTTGAAATTGTAGTGCAAGAGCAGCCTTGCAGCGGTTTTGTATAAATCGCCCTTTCGAGAGGGCTGGCCGTACAATGACAATTTCAGAGGAAGGGAAAAGAGAAGAAGAGGGCCTGTGAAAATGCCATTTTCCATCCTGTTCAACGGGATTCGGCTCCCAAGAAAATTATTCCAAAAAAAAAACTCCAACATGAACAAGGCATCACCGCCTCCCTCCCTCTCTCGCAGATCCGGTCCGCTGATCTGATGTTTGGGCACGTCAAGTTTCCATTGTGCCTCACGTTTCTGGAGCAAGCAAGAAGCAATCAAAACGAGTGGAGATGACCGTTTGGCTTCTATACGCCCTAGCTGCTCGCTCCCGTCGTTTAGCTCGCTTTTTCGAGGGGAAAGCGAAAGCGAGGAATACGACAATGCCGAGGGAAAGCGGGAAGACACCCAACGAGCGACGTACCTTATGCGAAAGAGAAGTGCGAAAGCTTGTCCAGCTTAGTACATACCTTAGGTTTTATGCTTATCCATCCGAAGCTCTAAATAATAAGTAAAAAAAAAAAGGACGACAAAAAGGACGACAAAAGAACCAGAAGAACATTAGGGGACGAAGCGAATACGATTCAATCACATCCCATGCCGCGTATGCTCCAAACGCCTTCATTGAATGATCGAATAAAGCAGCAAATACGCGGGTCATACCTTGGTTGAGGTCGGTCAGAGAACAAGCTTTGCTCTTGTTGCCTTGCTACGGAGAAAGGGCAGTGGTGATGGTGGTGGTGAACAACTGAGGGAGGGTGGGAAAGAGGGGTTGCATTCGGAGCTAGGACGAGCCGACCCTCACGAGACCCATGATTTCGGGAGGAGCAGAAGATGACATGTCCGACGAACGGGCAAGGGACGTGGAGAGATGAGCAGAGTTCTCAAGATTGTGTCTTTCTCTCTTCTTGATTTGCCAGAATTTTACTGTCTCACGACGCCGCATCAAATATGCCCAGCCCATCGACCTCGGGACTCGATCCTCGATCCGCTGAAGAGCCAGCCCTCTCTCGATCAACCTCGGCAGGTACAACAGCCAAGGGCCTCTCAGCAGGAACTAGCGCCCTCCTCTTCGTCTTCTTCATCAGTACATTGTGCCGCCGGCTCTTGATGTGCTTCGTCCAATCCTGCTCCGTGACGCACGTCGTCTTACACACCTCACACGTCCGCCGACACAGCGTGCGCTCCGTCTGCGCCGTCGCTTCCCTGAGCACCTCCCGCGCCGTCTCCGACAGGTCCGCGGGCGCGGGTATGGCGTCGCCCTCGAGAAAACGCCTCGCGATATCGACGGCCGGTTCAGCGACGTTGGTCGACCATTGAGACACGTTGGTGCTGTCCATGATGAAGAGGCGGTCCAGTGCGCCGCGCTGCTCTTGGAGGAGGGGCACAATCTTGGTGCGGATCCAGCGGGTTTGGTACCTTGCGTACTGCCGCGTCGACGTCTTCATCTCTTCGAGCCCCACGGCTTTGAGAGCCTCCAATGTATCCGAATCGGTGAGAGGATCGCTGGCGTTCAGGGCCTTGAGGTAAGGCGAGAACTCTTTGAAGCCTATTGACTGCCAGATGCCGCGGGTGTAGTCCACCTCCTGGCCAGCGGCCTCCTTGGCCTGGACGTACTCGTACATGGACTGTGTCTCGTCGTTGAGGCCAACGGCGAGCATCTTGTCCACGCGTTTATCGAGGCGCTCCTTGAGCACTTCGGGTTCGGAGTATACCCAGAAGAGTAGTGTCTGCCACGGACTTGCATTGCTACCGCCCTCGGGCTCGTTCTCGGCAGCCTTGCGCTGGCGCTGCTCGGCGTAGATCTCTGACGCCGGGCGGCCGTGTTGCAGGTATATGTGCAGCGAGCGCGAGATCTTGCGCCGGTCATTGGGATGCCACCGGTCCGCCATGACAGGATCAACCTCCCGCAGCTTGGCGAGTATGACCTCGGTCGGCTCGTTCAGAATCGGGAACGAGGATGCTTCTTCGTCCTTGACGTCTGCGGCGCCTTCTTTGGATGTCTCATCGTCTGCGCCGACAAGGGTGTCTTCGAAGAGGAGCGCATTCGTATAGTAGTGCGTGCCGCCGACGACGATGGGCAAGTTGCCCCGGCTGCGTATCTCACGGATGACCTTGTTGGCCTCGCGCTTGAAGTCCTCGACAATCCAAGTGGGTTGGTCGAGACCGATGTGGTCGAGGAGGTGGTGGGGGACACCGCGGCGCTCTTCGGTGGTAATCTTATTCGTGATGATGGGCAGGCCTTTGTACATCTGCATGGCGTCTGCGTTGATGATTTCGCCATTGTAGCGAGTTGCGAGTTCGACTGCGAGCTGCGGGACGTACCTCGTCAGTCAGGCCGCATAGAGATGCGACAGCTACCCCCGACTCACCTCTGATTTTCCAGTTCCGGTCGAGCCCAAGATAACCACCAAGGGCTCCACGGGCGCAATTCGGGCTGTCATGTTGCCAACAACATTGTGTATGAACCTTCGGCCTATCACAGACCGAAAGATCATACCCAGAGAACCACCGAGAAAGGACACGGGGAAGATTTACAGCATCGCGACTGCAGATGCTGCTTCGTGTCTAGTGTTGGTGACTCTGCTGTGACTCTGCGATGACTCTGTCAGTATTTGGAGTCGCGAAAGGTCCGAAATGGGAGGTAGGTAAGGTAGGTAGGCAGGCCGCAGGTGGCATCAGAACGCATCGGAACGCGCCAGAAGAAAAAAAGCTTAGCGGGCAGGCACTGGATTGGGCCGCCGCTGGGATCGCTGAAGACCCCTGGCTGAAAGCTCGAGCCGAAAATGTGGAGGAGACAGCAGCTTAAAGCTCCCCCCTGAGTCCCCCAATCCCCCCCAAAAGCCAGCAAATGGCACGTTGCCATTGGACGCATCACGTGCTATGACAAAGCTCCACCAAATTTTTGGACACATCGACAATTTGGCGTTTTTGAAGCCAGATCGCAAGCGACCCTCTTTTTTGGGCTTCCCTCCACCCTCTGCTCCCTCTCTCCTTAATAACCTTCTCTCTCCATCTCCCCATCACCATCTCCTCACCCCCTTCGCCACAACCTCTGGAGCCATTGTCGCTCTCTATCTCTCTCTTCTTCTGCCCTCTCCCCTTCTTCATCTGGATGAATTAAATCCTTTTGTTTGTTGTTTTCTGCCCAGTGTAACAGCCCATCATGAGTTCCCGTAAGTTCAACCACCCAATTCCACCCGGCCAGCCTCCGTGAATCGCGTGCTTGGGCGCATAGCTCCAAAAAGGCCACGCGCGCGATATTCGTCGCCAACGATGCCGCAATGCCCTCCGGGCAACCACTTCAAAGTAGGACAACCCAATGGCTAACGAACGCGCTTTCGCATCGCAGTACGGTTCCTCGACCTGGTCAAGCCGTTCGTGCCGTTCCTCCCTGAGGTTCAGCAGCCGGAGACCAAGGTTCCCTTCAACCAGAAGTTGATGTGGACGGCCCTGACCCTCCTCATCTTCCTGGTCATGAGCCAAATGCCCCTTTACGGCATCGTCTCCTCCGACAACTCGGATCCCCTATACTGGCTGCGTATGGTTATGGCGAGTAATCGCGGAACCTTGATGGAGCTGGGTATCACCCCCATCATCTCCTCCGGCATGGTCTTCCAGCTCCTCGCTGGTACCCACATGATCGACGTCAACCTCGACCTCAAGAGCGACCGCGAGCTGTACCAGACCGCCCAGAAGCTCTTTGCCTTCATTCTTTCCGCCGGTACCGCCACTGTCTACGTCTTCACCGGCCTCTACGGCCGACCCTCTGACCTCGGCGCCGGTATCGTCTTCCTCCTCGTTCTCCAGCTCTTCGTTGCCGGCATGATCGTCATTCTCCTCGACGAGCTCCTCCAGAAGGGATACGGCCTCGGCTCTGGTATCTCCCTGTTCATCGCCACCAACATCTGCGAGTCCATCATGTGGAAGGCCTTCTCCCCCACCACCATCAACACCGGTCGCGGCCCCGAATTCGAGGGTGCCGTCATCGCCCTTTTCCACCTGCTCCTCACCTGGCCCAACAAGCAGCGTGCTCTCCAGGAGGCCTTCTACCGCCAGAACCTCCCCAACATCATGAACCTCCTGGCCACCATTCTCGTCTTCGCTGCCGTCATCTATCTCCAGGGCTTCCGCGTCGAGATCCCCGTCAAGTCCTCCCGCCAGCGTGGTGCCCGTGGCTCTTACCCCGTTCGCCTTTTCTACACCTCCAACATGCCCATCATGCTGCAGTCCGCTCTGTCTTCCAACATCTTCCTCATTAGCCAGATGCTGTACTCCCGCTTCTCTGACAACCTCCTCGTCCGCCTTTTCGGTGTCTGGGAGGCCAAGGACGGCTCTGCCCAGCTCTCTGCCATCTCCGGTCTGGCTTACTACATGTCTCCTCCCTTGAACTTCAAGGACGCCCTCCTCGACCCCATCCACACCGCTGTCTACATCGTCTACATGTTGGGTGCCTGCGCCATCTTCTCCAAGACCTGGATCGAGGTTTCTGGCTCCAGCCCCCGCGATGTCGCCAAGCAGCTCAAGGACCAGGGTCTCGTCATGGCCGGTCACCGTGACCAGAGCATGTACAAGGAGCTCAAGCGCATCATTCCCACCGCCGCTGCCTTTGGCGGTGCTTGCATCGGTGCTCTCTCCGTTGCCAGCGACCTCATGGGCGCCCTCGGCTCCGGCACTGGTACTCTCCTGGCTGTCACGTAAGTTTTGCACCCTGTCTTGAACAAATTTGAAAATTTTCTAACACGCGCTTAGCATCATCTACGGCTACTTCGAAATTGCTGCCAAGGAGGGTGACCTGTCCGGCATGAAGGGCATGATTATGGGTTAATGTTGCCAGCCAACAAGAACGACATATCCCCTTTCAGATATGTCGGAGCTTCTTCCTTTGTTTATGCGAGGCTTCCAGCGGCCATTATACGAATGGTGGCTTCCTGTGTAATATCACGGCATACATTATTAAAAAAGTCATGACCAGGTCTTCAGTTATTGGAGAACAAAAGCAATGGGTTTCTACGGTGACGGGTTCCAGGGAGCATTGGGAAACGGGCGCGCCACTCTCATGGAGGATCTCGACGAAGAACGGCAGGACAATGTGATAACGGCATATCGCGACAGGACACGTCGTGAACCGGTGTCATTCCGCGCCCGTCTACCGAGACTCCTAGTTGTAGAGTATTGTATCTAAGACCATGTATGCGAACAAATCCATTCCACGCACCCCAACGATGTCCTCCTCTATCCCCAGAAAACCGTGACACTGTCATCGTGGTGTATGGTGTGTTTTCGTTAATATGTGAACAACACTGATGGTCCCAACCTTAGATCGCCGCACAGGAGGCAGTCTACATAATCTGCAGGTGAAGAGCGTCGACGCGACCCCAGCAAACCGTTACCGAAGCGAGTTTATGAGGACTACTGGCTACGGTCTTTCCAGCTCAGCCTGCCTATACGATACAGACGGGGGATCAGCGCCCGCTTACTGACTGAACCATCGAAATCGATGCCGGCAACGATGATATATCAATGCCTGTTTTGTTTAGTCCAGATGGATGTCCATGTTCGCCAGAGATACGAATACTCCCACCCCTGAATTCCAGGGCATCATCCACCAAGCGCCGATCAAAACGACTCTGTTCCATCTTCTTTCTGTAGCTCCGCGAATATATAGAGAGCGACCACGGACAGGCAGTAAATAACGACCGCTTCTTTTTCGAGAGCCTAATAAAGGACCGAGTTAAAAAGCAAGTCTTGGTAGCCCTCCCTAGGCCTCGACGAAAGGCAAATGACGCCTTTTTTCGTTAAACCAGTCCCTCAAGTCCAAGGTAGTTTCGCATCATCTCTCCCCATCCTCTTACATTTCAATAGCGCGAATGCGCAGAAGACGTTAGACCGCGCAGGGGAAGACTTTCTATGACTCTGTGTACGTGTTTTTCAAGTTCGTTGTATGTGCAAGGCCTATCCGTGATCCCAAGGCCAACGTTTCGGCTTCCACCATGCCCATGGATCCGAGTTGGAAAGTCTTGAGACACCCAGAAAATCTTTTGGCGATCTTGGATACACATACGCGCAAGTCCCCTACCAGACAGAAACATGAATGGCCAAATCCCCAACATGTTGAATCCTGCAGTTCTTCTTAGAGCAGCAAGACTGCGCAAAATGGCAACTGTATCACTAGCCTCATCTCATCAGGCTCCCCCCCTACCACAACATCATCATCAGATCGCCGTCTATCAACAGGAACGAGAACGTGTAGGATAATTTACTCTACAGCAACTGGAGGTATGACGAGTGCGTCTTTTTACAACCTGTCATACCATTAACAACCATTAGTAAAATCTCAGAAAGGATCTTGACTTCAATCCATATACGCTTGGGATTCCTGCTCGAAGTTTGCTTTCTGCAACAAAATCTGATCCAAGATCAATCTTGTATGATATTCTCGCAGTAGAGGTGCATCCGTACCTTCGGGTCCGAAGGGTTTACTCCACAGTTGACTCCTTACCCCCCCTCCCCCTTTTAGTCCCCGTTGTCACTACATCTACACAAAGTATGAGAGACAGCGTCAAAAACCAATAAATGCATACCTTGGACGGTATCCCACTCAAGGTCATTCAGGGGTATTTAGGGGTTATGGTATTAGTCGTGACTTGGGTCGCCCTTGACCTGTTCAGAAGGCATGGTACAGCCGAAAGGTGGCCCTCAATACTAAAGACACCACATAGGTTTAAGGAAGATCTTCAGACCTCACCGCCGACACCCTTATATGGGCTATCTTGAGCTGTGATACATGCCAAGGGAGCTAGAGTACATACTTACACAGCACCTCCTCTCTCTTCAAGTACATCCAATGTCTGGGCAGGCAAGAGCACATGAAGAGCAACTGGGATACTATACTTCAGTTGGACAATAAAGTTCGTCAAACATTTCAATATTACAACAGAGTACGCCAGGCGGGTCACGACATCATGACTTTGCTTGCTTCCACGTTCTGTTCTGAACCGGACGGAATTGTGAGAGACGAAGAATGACCAGGTTGGACTCCTAGAAGCCCAGTAGTTGAAAAACGTAACGACCTTTGGTAGTCACCACTGAATTGATTTTGACGGTTTAGCTTTCCTGATACTGGAGTGACCGCCTTGAGAAGCAAAGCTAAACTCCCTATGACTTTGGTAGCTGGAAACAGGCGAACGGTGGTTGGGTGGTTGCCTATCGGAGAGCTTTCAGTGTGGTTACACTTAGTCTTCAGAAACCTTGGCATGGCTTCAAAATACCGCCCGTAACCTACCTCAACGAAGAAGGGGACTAAATAGGCAACAGCAGAAGTCGTGCTTTCTCCGAGGATCTGAATCTTCTCCCCTGGCCCCCCTAATATGGTGCTGTGCCATGCTGACTAGCCTCGCTACCTTGTAACGAACGATCCACAGGGAGCAGGGAGTCTACAATGAGAGGGTCGATATCACACCCCTGACAAACGGGCGAACCATTTTTGAATTGGGGGGGGGGGGAAAGGGTTACCCTGCAGAGTACGGATACATGGAAAAATTCACGTCAGCACATTCACATCAACAGCTATTGGCGACGGCTCATGTAAGGCATGTAACAACGGCAGACAAGGTGGAAACACTCCAGATTTACAACATTGACAAAAGTTCTTCCGTCTCGCATGACGACAAACATGTTGGGGTCCGGACTGTGGTCACGTCCCGCCTCGCACCTGCATGCTTGTCCCTCCGCCCCGAAGTTATACAGTACGGCGGAGGTCAACATAGCTTTTGCTGTCTGCGGCTAATCAGAATTGCCACTGCCCAATGATCGTTGCCAACTCATGGGTTAGGGTACTTGCGCTATGTCTCGGCGTGGGGGGTTTCGGGGCCAAATTGCTTCTTGCCGGGCCTTGAAAAAGGTAGCGCCCTCGCTTGGTATGAGTTCCTCGGGGGCGTTAACCGGTGACGATTTGGGACTACATTAGCTTTGCGCCTTGCGCGATATCCGTTATGTTGGCCTCCACTGGGTTCGGAACTTGACAGGGTGGCGGCGGCGCAGATGTTACTGCAATAGTGAGTATTTAGTCAGATCTACATTGGGTTGGACAATTATAATCCAATGAATTCGCCGCAAGATCTCTCACAGCCTTTCTGGTTCAAAGATGCTGCCCCCAGAGCGTCGTGTCAAAAAGAAGGTTCTGAAAGGCTCCTAGATGGAGCCAAAGGAAACAACTCGCAGAATATCTTCTAGAACCCACATTTTGAACTGCCAG
This sequence comes from Colletotrichum orchidophilum, assembly GCF_001831195.1. Classification (NCBI taxonomy): domain Eukaryota; kingdom Fungi; phylum Ascomycota; class Sordariomycetes; order Glomerellales; family Glomerellaceae; genus Colletotrichum; species Colletotrichum orchidophilum. The sequence goes on from NW_019172966.1 coordinate 87,806, forward strand.
GTAGCATCTTTCGGACGAAGTAATCAGCCCTAGGTAGATTGGCAAATTACAAGGCGGCAGATGCCACAGATTGAAGGCTCGAGGCAGGCAGGCAGGCGATGTAGCCACCTCCAAATGAAACCGCAGAAATGCGGCAGTCGTGGACTTGCAAGGGCCTCGCCGAGTACCGACGTGCGGTCACCAGTCTTGGGGACCGTTAACGTGCCGGCCAAGGGAACCGTGACTCGCAAGAAATGAGATTGTTTTGTCTCAGATTCCAATGCTTCGCCAGAGTTCTTGTTTTGCTACTCCTCTAGAACAGCTTAATGTGCAAGGGATTCATTTGTCTTGCCGTCTCCTGAGATACACATGCCTGGCTCCATTCTGTAGCAAACGGTAAGTGCCAGGCCTCGTTCTTTGACTCAGACAATGATCGAGATCATTGGCCAGACCCGACAGAACGGGTGTTGAAAAGTTTGAGCTGGAAAGCACACGTGTTGCCTCGCACAGCGCCTCTAGGCACCAGGAGACGATGAGGACAAACACTATTGGAGGAACGGTCTCCTGACAGAAATATTATCTGATTGATAATGTGATATCATGGCCAGGATCCGGTCGAGTAAGAAGAGCCCAATCGCCCAGGCGGGCACGGACAAAAGCTGCCAAGCTGCTGGATGTACAAATATAACCAGGTGACCGGTTCTCACTTCTCATTCAGTCAGCGAGCTCGTCGCCTGTGAAACTGAGAAGAACGCTGCGAGAGCGAGTCACCCCAATGGACCAAAGCCGACAATGAGTGTGACATTGGGTGAAAGATCAGGCTGGTTAGCAGAAAGTAGGTCGCTGGTGGCCCATATCCAGGATGATATGATGCGCTTTAGAGTTCCCCGGGCAGTAGTTCGTCTTCCTGACCGCATCTGCGCTGTAACGTCGAAGGAGGTGAGAAATGACAGGGCTTCATCCGCATCAACGACGGCGGGCCCTGCGCTTGGAGGGAGGGAACAGTTCCCCGGGCCAGGCCAGGCCAGGTCGGAGTCGAGGGCGGTGGGTGGTGGGTGCAATGTCACTGCTCGGAGCCGCCGCGCAACGCCGAAGCCCTGTCATTGCAGGCTTGGGTGCTGCAAGCCGTTGGACACGCGAGGTCCGCCTCTTATCAAACAATGGCTGGGCCAATCATGAGCAACTGGGACGCTCACGGTTGATTTGTAGCGCCCCCAACCCCGCAACCACACCATGCCATTGCGTGCTTCGGCCGTCTGCATGTATGCACAGGACAAGACTAGGAAAAGGGTTTGCGGGCAATTGGGCTTTGGAGGGGAGGGCTGCAGCCATTGGGTGGTAGCGTCTTGTCCAAATTGATGGTGGGTGATGCCAGGGCCTTGTCAAGCCATATTCGTTCGCCGCCAGTGGTACCGCATGGCGGTGAAGGTGAGTCAGGCCGTTGAGATGTAATTGCATTGTGGCGGCTGACTGCCGCTCTTTTGGAGATGGGCTACAGGACTCCGGCCACGATAGAGACGGATCTGGGATGGGGTTGTAGCAAAGGATCGGGTTCCATAGCATCGTCTTGCCCTAACGGGAAGGTCAATCATTTGGCAGTGTTGGTGCCTGGAGGTGCGCGTTCATGGGGTTCGATTCTCAAAGGGTCGAGTCCAATTATGTTGAGTCCAAGCGATGTGTTGCGTGATTCGCCCAGGCTACCTGGGTAATACTGAGAGACAAACATTTGAGGGGTTTTGAGGTGCAGGATAGAGAGCAGCCGCGTGATGGACGGATACGCAGATCAATTGACGTGATTGGAGTCGGCTGGAAGGTCATGAGGGTTCCGTTTTTGCCATGAGGGATGCGAGCCCGTCGTTTCCTTCGAGCCTGGCCTGAATACCGGCAACTGTGCGGGCGATGCTGAACACACTTCACGGATTGCTGCAGCTCGATTTGATTCTATCCGCGCAGTCAAAGATGATGAGGCTGTGCAAAGAAGCCAGAGTGAGGAAACAATTCTTCTCATGCGAATGTACTATCCATCAGCCTGCAGGACGGCGCAGTGCTCTCGGCCGGGCGAGCAAGAAAATAAGACGCTTCTAATGTCTGACGTCTGACCATCTTGCATCCGGAAGCCTTCTGTTAATGCAGTAAACAATGAATTCGAACGGATAGCCCAGATGCTGTCGCGAACCCGCGCATGCGATCATTGCTAATGTCGCATCGCCAAATGCAAGGTGCCGCGGCTCACCAAACAGCTGACGGGCGACTTGCGGTGCATCCTCGGGACATTGAGTGGCGGGCCAAGAGCAGTGAGTGCAATGCATATGTAGTAATGGTTGCAGATTCGCGAAATTGGCTTCTGGTGTTGGCGTTGGCGGCGGCAGCGGCAGCGGCAGCGGAGCACGGCGCATGTTCCTGGGCCTGAGAGACGTTGGTTGCAAACCTTGAGCCTCGTGGCGGCCATCCGGTTTTACAGTCGAGCACAGTCTGTCCTCGTTGTGGGATATTCAAGGTGGGATGTTCCTGGCCAAAGGCATTATGGAGGACTGCCGATCTGGCTTGCAAGCAACCGATTTCTCAAGTTTTAGTGGTTGGACATTGGCGGACAGACGTATGAGCATGACATACTCTCGCAAAGTACGGATGAGAGGCGTGAGCGCAAAATGCCAAAGTCGAAGTTGGCGGGATTCCCAGTCTGCCATTCGCAGTAGATCAAGGTGAGGTGAAAACTAAGATACCCCATCGCTGCCCATTACAAGGTAGAGACTCGGGAACTCTGGCTTGGCTTGAGACATGACGCTGATCTCATCGGTTGTTGCAGGCTGAAGCTGTCCGATTATCACAGGCAAGCCGCAAAACCCGTCTCTTCGTCTTCTGCTTTTTTGAAGGTAGCCGGGCGTGCGAAACTATCAGGGAGTGTCGCTGCTGCTGATACGGCGTTGCCTATGCCGCCGTTTCCTGCAACGACAAAGGCGGCGTATGGAGTGTAGGCGGACGGTCGCAGACAAGCATTTGCCTGCGAGTGCGCCAGGCTGCCGGGAGCAACGTCCAAGGCTCAGGGATGCATTGTTGGTGACTGCAGGATGGACGGGTGATGGATGGATGGGGAGGAAGAAAGAGACGGCGTGGGAGTGGGAGCGAGGCCGGGAACGAGGAGGGGAAAGAAGACTCACGATAGCTTCCTTCCCACAGCATTGTCCATGTGCAACGGTCCTGTGGCTTCAAGACTATTTTTCGCCCTTGCCTATTTTGTTAAAGCTTCAAGTTCCTGGAAAGAGGTACGTATCCATACCGAACCGTAGACGGCTTCAGGTTGCCGACGAAATTTCTTGTTTCCCTTCCTTGGAACGTAATTGGGGTTGAATTCCTGAGACTGCGAGCTCAAGCTCCGATACGCACCTTACCTAGTCATGGTAGGGCTTGAGCTTGTCATTGGTGCAACTTGGAAGGTGCGTTCGATTGGTGGGAGAAGGGGGCAAGAGATAAAAGGAAGTAAAAAAAAAAAACCAGGGGGGAAAACCAGCTTACATCATTGCTATGAGCATCGAACATGGTCAGCGATTCCAGAAGCTCATTTCACACAAATATGAAGCTTGTCCACAAGCGCGCACGTTATCGGTATGGTGGACTTTCCCCACTGGCATATCCTTACCAAGTACTCATACAAAGTACCTGAGTGGATAGATAACATTGACGGAGTCTGGCTGCACATGTGGTGGGCGGTGGGGGGGCTCTCCAGAGTTCAAACAGTCGAGCAATGCAAGGCAAGCAGCAATGGAAGACATGGGACTGGAGCTACACACTACAATGTACGTAGTGTTCTGGATAATGGATAATGGATATGCATCCCGGACAAAAGAGCAGAGCAGCACATGCTTACTAGGAATTGAAGCTTCCCACTGGTCGAAACTGCTATCATCGTGCATATGGGCGCGGAGGCATGACCCTGCACAGCACACACCACACCCTGGCTCACGAGTCACCCTGCACTGCACCTCGGGGTACGGAGTACAGAGTACACAGTACCTACCTACCTACCTGCCCTACCATGCATTCTGTTGTATGGATCCCCTCCATATTCGTACTCTGCATTGCGTCTGTTGCCTGTCTCGTTGGCTTCATTCCTCCGAATGAGCCATCTGCAGCCTGCAGCATCATGAGCCGGGCAAACTACTCTGTGATGGACATGGCAAGGCACGGGCTCGGATATTCCAACAACAGAACAAATGACAACAACCACGAACGAGTCACGCCGATGAGGCACGACGACGAGGCGGGACGATATGGGAGAGGACGGGCCCTGCGTCGTTTAGAACCTTCGTCTCTGCCAGGCTGCCAGACCAGACTGACAGACCAGACTCACAGACTCTCACTCACATACTCCCGAGTCCCGAGTGATACAGACACTGATCAAAGTCCACATACCTGGTGTCCCCCCCCCCTCTTCCCTCGCTTTCTCGGATCCAGACACAAGGTACCTTTGCTGGGTCCCGCTCCAGCTGCTAACCCGTTGTCGCTCGCCGCGGGCTGTCTCGTTGCTGCTCCGGCCTCTTTTTCCTTGCGCTTTGCGGATACCCTCCTGGCTATACGGATCTAAACTCCGACCAATGTGAGTGTTACTGTGGATATCCCAAACTGTTCCGTCCACCAGAGGAACCTCTACATCCAGGACAGGGCATCTTTGTCGTCTTTCCCGGTGATGGCGATTCAAGGACCAACTAACTGGCTGACAGATTGAGCCCAGGGCCGGAGCCAGTGCCAGAGCCAGAGCTACAGCCGCCAGTCCAGGAACTTTACCTTGGCTTTTGTTTCCCTCAACTTCCCCACCCCCAAAACCCTCGATTCTGCAACAATATTGTGCCATCCTCCCTACACCTCTTTTCTTTCCTTCTCTTCCTTTTTCTTTTGGTTTTCCCTCCCCGCCCGTCACCCATCCGCGTCACAGCTTTGGCTTCTACGGATCCCGTGTGCGATCGCGGGACCCTACACCCTACCGCCTCCCTCCTTCTCTCTCTCCATCCATCCAGAGAAAAAAAAACAACCACAACAAACGACAGTGAGATCGATAAACGCGCCCTTGTCGACGTCCACCTGGCTGCTGTTTCTTTCTCGCCTCGCCCAGGTCCGAGGTCGGCTCCCGCTCCCAAGCTCTCTTTCGACTGCTGCGAACCGAACCGAAACGCCGTTGCCAAATCCCACTTCGTATTACCCCAAACAACTCCAACTCCAACTCCAATCGATCGCCGTCAGAGCTCAGCCATTGATCACTTTCTCTTGGGCGCTTCTCCCCACCACCCGGGAGTGGGGTACTAACAGCAAACATGGGCAGCTTTGCTCAATGCAGCTGGCCGATCTGGGACATTGACGATCTCACACCGTGCTTCCAACAAGAGTGAGTCCCTTGGCCCCTCGCCCCCTTCCTCACCAAGCCGCACCAAGCCGCACCACAGCGAAATAAATCGCGATGCTCTCAATCCTCCAATGCTGTCATCAACTCTGACTTGATGGTGCAGCCAGACCGCTTGCCCACCATGCTTGTCTCATTGACTAACCCTTGATTTCTCACAGCTACCTCAAAATCCTGTTTCCTCTGATTGTCATAGGCTTCTCCTTCCTTCACCTCAGCCTCCAGGCTATTCGAAGCGCCGCGAAGAACCGAAAGCATGGCTACGACCAAGTCCCGGAAGAGCACCACCACGGCCACACCGATATTCCTCCTGAAGAGGCCGACGATGAAGACGACGACGAGGCACTGACCATGAACGGCGGCGGTCGCCTCGCTCTGGTCAAGACTACCACCAAGGGATCCATTGTCCAAGCCGACAGCCCGCCAGCCCAGAACTTGACCATTGTCGTCGAGGAGCTTGGAATCGCCGGTCTGATTGCGATACACATTGTTGCATTGGTCACTGGGACAGTTCCCGGTCAACATGGATTCTTGGTCACCATCGTCGGTTTGGTCACTTGGGTTTACGTCGCCATCCTCGCCACTCTACGACTCTTCCTCGGAAACACGAAATGGCGCGTCCCTCGCATCTGGAACCACACAGCCACAATCTACCTTTTCCAGTGGCTATTCACCGTGGGCATCTTCCGCTCCGTCCTTATCCACCCCAGCAGCCGCCTTGCGCAAACGCTTGTCATTGTCGAATTCGTCTTGACCTCGCTTCTCTTCGGTCTGGCAATCACGACCCGCAAGGGCAATAAAACGGTGCTCTTGGAATGGGAAGGCGACATTGAGCCCTCGCGCGAACCCCTCGCGTCTCTTTTTTCTCTGGTCACGTTTTCCTGGGTCGATCCCATCATCTACCGCGGCTACAAGGAAACCCTCGAGATGAAGAGCGTTTGGAATTTGGTCCCCAAGGAGAAGGCAGCCGCCGTCCTGGCCGACTACCGCGCAATGAAGAGAACCTCGACATTGGCCTGGCACTTGCTCAAGTACTTCAAGGGTGAGCTGCTGCTGCAGTTCGCTCTGGCTGCTTTTGCGGGTATCTTCACCTTTGCCCCAACATTGCTGCTCAAGGCCATCCTGGAATACGTAGAGAGGCCCGAGGGCGCTCCCATCAACGTCTTGTGGTTGTACGTGATTCTCTTGCCGGTCCTCGACATTATCAGGTCTTTTGCCGACAACTACGCCTTGTGGATTGGTCGCAAGATCTGCATTCGCATCCGCGCCATCATGATCGGCGAAATTTACGCCAAGGCCCTCCGACGCAAGGCCTCGGCTGGCAAGGACAAGGAACTCGGCAAGAAGACACCCGCTGCTGGAAAGCAGAGCTTGTTTGGAAAGATCAAGGCCAAGCTGGGTTTCAAGAAGGATAAGGCTGATGCTGAGGCTGCTGCTAACGGCACTGCCAAAGACCCGGCAAAGGACGACGAGCAGGCCAACTTGGGCACTATTATCAACCTCATGTCGGTCGACAGTTTCAAGATTGCCGAGGTCACGGCTTACCTGCACTTCATTTGCGCGTCCGCTCCTTCGCAGCTTATCGTGGCCATCGTTCTACTGTGGGATGTCATGGGGCTCAGCGCCATCCCTGGCTTGGTTGTCATGGCTCTGCTCCTACCCATCAACTACAGCTTCGCTCGAGGCTTCGCCAACACGTCCAAGAAGATTCTGGGCGCCACCGACAAGCGTATCAACGTGACCAACGAGGTTTTGCAGAACATTCGCATCATCAAGTACTTTGCGTGGGAGGCCAAATTTGGTCGCATTGTGGACGAGAAGCGTGCCGCCGAGTTGAAGGCTCTCAGATCCCGTTACATCATCTGGTCTTTCGCCGTCGCCGTGTGGAACTCGGTACCCGTTCTCATCACTTTCTTCTCCTTCTTGATGTACACCCTCATCGAGCATAAGCCGCTCTACCCTTCGGTGGCCTTCACTGCCATTTCTCTCTTCATGCTCCTCCGCGTTCCTCTTGACCAGATGGGAGACATGTTTGCCCATGTTCAGGAAACCAAGGTGTCATTGGATCGTGTCGAAGAGTTCCTCACCGAGGAGGAGACTGAGAAGTACGAACAGCTCGGTGAGGACAACGTTGATGAGAATGGAAAGAAAGTCATCGGCCTACGCAAGGCCAACTTCATCTGGGGCGGTAAAGACGTCGTTGCAGATGACGGATCCATGGCTTTCCGTCTCATGGACATGGACGTCGATTTCCTCATTGGCAAGCTCAGCATCATTTCTGGACCTACCGGCTCTGGCAAGACTTCCATGCTCATGGCTTTGCTTGGTGAGATGACTCTGGTCGAGGGCAAAGTCTACTGCCCAGGTGGCCGTAGCCGTGAGGATGTTCGACCTGATCCTGAGACGGGTCTGGCTGATACGGTCGCTTATGTCGCTCAGGCTGCATGGCTTGTAAATGCCAACATCAAGGAGAACATCCTGTTTGCTGCGCCATACGATGAGAAGAGATACAGGGATGTGATCATTGCCTGCGCCCTGGAGCGTGACCTTGAAATCCTGGACAACGGCGATGAGACCCTGGTTGGTGAGAAGGGCATCACGATGTCAGGTGGTCAGAAGCAACGCATCTCGCTCGCCCGTGCAATCTACTCCAATTCGCAACACATCTTCTTGGACGACTGCCTCAGCGCCGTTGATTCTCATACAGCACAATGGATCTTCAACAATGCCATCAAGGGACCTTTGATGGCGGGCCGAACTTGCATCCTGGTCACCCACAACCTCCAACTTTGTGCCCCCTCATCGCACTACGTTGTCTGTCTTGAGAATGGTAGAATTACTGCGCAGGGACCATCTGCTGAGCTGATTGCTGCCGGTAAGCTGGGCGAAGATGTTCAGAAGGCTGCTATCAACTCTGCTTCAGTGTCCCGGATTCCGTCCCGTGTCCCCTCTAGCGTTGGCGAAGATGGCTCAGAGACCGTGGTCAACCCTGGCGACGAAGGCGCCAGCGATGCTCGATCAAAGAAGAACGACAAGAAGAAGGAGCAAAAGGATGCCATGGAGGAAAACAAGGCTGTCGGCTCTGTCAAGTGGCCCGTCATTCAACTATACCTCTCCTCCATGGGTGCTTGGTGGTTCTGGGCCGTTGCTCTCACAGTCTTTGGTCTACAGCAAATGTCTGGTGTCGCTACCAACTTTTGGGTGCGAGAGTGGGCTAACCAATACGTTGACGAGGAGGTCGCGCACATTGATTTCTCGACCGCATCCCACAGCTACAGCCAGCAGTCTTTGAGTCCGACCTATTTCGCCTCCATCGCTAACTACGGCAACCGTATCAGCTCCAACTTTAGTGCTTCCACCGTTGCGGACGTGAACGTGACTTACTACCTCACCGTACTCGCCATCATTGGTCTTGCTGGTTCCGTTGCTGCTTTCATCAGAGACATTTGGGTTTTCTATGGTTCTCTGACGGCATCCAAGAAGATTCACAACGACTTAATTACTAGGGTCTCTCGGGCAAAATTCAAGTTCTTCGACGTCACTCCTCTCGGCCAGCTGATGAACCGCTTCAGCAAGGACCTCGAGGCCGTGGATCAGGAGGTTGCGCCGATCGCTATTGGCGTTTTCGGTTGTGCTCTTGGAATCCTCGTTACCGTCGTCTTGATCACCATCATCACCCCCGGCTTCCTCATTGCGGGTGTTTTCATTACTGCCGCATACTACTTCGTTGGCTCGTTCTATTTGCGGGCCTCCAGAGATCTCAAGCGTCTCGAGTCCGTTCAGAGAAGCCCTCTGTTCCAGCAGTTTGGAGAGACACTCTCTGGTATGACGACCATCAGAGCTTACGGTGACGAGCGTCGCTTCATCCGAGAAAACTTGTCCAAGATTAACGTCCAGTCTCGCCCTTTCATTTATCTGTGGGCTGCCAACCGTTGGCTCGCGTTCAGAACAGATGTGCTTGGTGATACGGTCTCGTTCTTCGCTGGTGTCTTCATCATCATCAGCCTGGGCACGGGCGCCGTCGATGCTGGTTCTGCTGGTATCTCCCTCAGTTACGCCATTGGCTTCACAGAGAATGTCTTGTGGCTTATCCGCCTCTACGCCATCAACGAGCAAAACATGAACTCCGTGGAACGCATCAAGGAATACCTGGACGTTGAGCAGGAGGCCGAGCCGATTGACGAGAAGAACCGTCCTCCCAAGAACTGGCCAAGCCAAGGGTCCGTTGAGTTCATCAACTACTCTACCCGCTACCGCGCAGATTTGGACCCTGTCTTGCGGGGTCTCAGCTTCAAGATCAACCCCAGGGAGAAAGTTGGCATCGTTGGCCGGACAGGCGCTGGCAAGAGTTCGCTGGCCCTGGCTATTTTCCGTGCTCTCGAAGCCGATGAAGGCAAGATCCTTATTGACGATATTGATGTTGGCCTGATTGGACTGCGCGATTTGCGTGAGGCCATCACCATCGTTCCCCAGGATCCCACGCTTTTCATGGGCACGATTCGCACCAACTTGGACCCCTTCGACGCGTACACGGATGAACAGATCTTTGAGGCGCTCCGTAAGGTGCAGCTTATCAGCCCCAACGAGTCGACTTCTAGACCGGCGACCAGACCGACTACGCCATCAGCCGGATCGATTCTGCCTGCCACCCCTAACCTGGGTCTCATTCAGGGTGATTCGAACGACAGCCCCGGCTCCTCGATTGCGCCTACAAACAAGAACATCTTCCTCAACCTCTCGTCGACTGTGTCAGAGTCTGGTTCCAACCTGTCGCAGGGTCAGCGCCAGCTGCTCTGTCTCGCCCGCGCCCTTTTGAAGCGACCCAATGTGCTGGTGATGGACGAGGCGACAGCCTCCATCGACTACGCCACCGATACCAAAATCCAGGAGACAATCCGCGAGCTGACGAGCACCATCATCACCATCGCCCATCGCCTGCAGACTATTGTGGATTACGACAAGGTTCTCGTCTTGGACAAGGGTGCCGTTGTCGAGTATGGCCACCCGTACGAGTTGATTCGCAAAGAGAATGGCAGCTTCCGTGGCATGTGCGACATGAGTGGAGAATTACCGTCGTTGCTCAAGGCTGCCAAGAAGAAGTGGGATTCCGGGAGACTCGTTGACGTAGACGACGAGGAACAAGACACTCAATCCACACTCGTCGAGGGCGAGGCTCAAAAGGCCACCGAAGAGGCGAAGAAGAAGAGTGACGAGGAAGATAGTAAGAAGAAGGCTGAGGCCGAAGCTGAAGCAAGAAAGAGGGCAGAAGAGGATGCGAAGAAGGCGAGGGAGGCCAAAGAGGAGGCCGAGAAGGCCGAGGAAGAGTCAAAAAAGAAGAAGGCTGAAGAAGAGGCCAAGAAGAAGGCCGCAGATGAAGAGTCGAAAAAGCAGGCCGAGGAGGAAGCGAAGAGACAGGCAGATGACAAAGCCAAGGCCGACGACGAGGCCAAGAAGGCTGGCGGAGGATAAATGGGGAGAGAGGAAGAAGACTCTGGCTACTGCACAAAAGCTACTTATTCGTGTACTATTGCTTTAAGCAATCAGCGTGGGTAGGCTCGTATCTTCCAGCTTGCGCCAGCGTTGCCTGCTGTGTTTTAATAAGGGGAGGCTAGTGTCAGATTCCGTAGATACTGGAAATTTTCTTTTATATACCTAATGGTCTAATCGTCATGTTGTGTTCTGATGCCGTCAATGGGCCATCAAGTTAGGTGCCTGCTTACTTGAATATAAACGGCCCTAGTGTAGTTGCTTGAGCTCAGCAAGTCGTACGTACCTCTGGAGAAGAGAATTTTTTGCAAGCTCCAAGTCGTTAGTCAGTTCGGAGACACCCAGAATGTCTTGTTACGGGTCATGGCCGATGCTTTCTCTCTCTTGCTCAACTGAGCCAAAAGAGATTGCTTTTTTGTTTTAATTAGACACGGCTATCCAGGGATTTCCAACTTCTTTCACTGAAGAAAAGGGGGCTAGAGAGTAAAGAAAGAAGAAAAAGAAAAAAGAAAAAAGAAAAAGGATAATCGCCCACGCAGTGCTTTACTGATAGGAACTTTGCAGGGATGCCTCGTGGCGGAATCGAACCGCCGATCTTCTCATGTCACTAGGTACTAGTGAGACGCTATACCACTTAGCCAACAAGGCCTTGCTTGATGATAAAGGCCTTGTCGTACAAAATCATGAATCGTTCTGTGCACTGCGGGTTGTGGGAACCTGGCGAGATGGGAGTGGGTAAGATGGTGGATGCTGGTGTTGGGGAGTTGGGTTGGTGACGAGAAGGTCGGCTGTGATGACTGAGGGTGTTGGGGGGTGGGGGGGTGGCAGGTTCCAGGACAGAGAGATTGGGAATTAGATTCCTAATGTAGTATGAGGTTTGACGTGTTTGTGAGCTGAATTCCATCGAGTATGCGGCGTTAGTTGTCTGTTGGTGTTGTGTATTATCCAGGTCTAGGGTATAATTGCCCGCACGACGTAAGTTGTATCTGCCTCTATAGATTGAGTTGTTGAGACGCAAGACCGTGTTAAGTGTGAAGACGACACGCTGGGAGATCTTCCCAAATGGATAGGATTATCCAAGCATGATATAACGCCACGCCATGTTACTATATTGTAAACATCTACATCAAGGACTGGTCTCATAGTCTTCGAAGAGTTTCATCGTCCTTTATTTGCCTTTTGGAGCTTGGACTTGTGTGTAACCCCAAACTTCTTCCTACACGGAGTTGCCCCAATTGCATTACATCAATCCCTTTCTTTAGCGTTCGACAGGGGTTTCCCCTTATTCTTCTCAACTCATACTTCAAAGGATACACACTTCCGGTAGAGAGGAGCAGAATGAGAAAATTGAATCGTACTCAGGTTAAGTGCTGCAAGATCCAGTTGGCCTTCGTTTGGACTTTGTTCGATTCCCGTCGGTGTCGTTCAGTCTCACTGTCCAGGTCTATCTATACCGTCGGCTTGAGAGCTAAGCAGTGCCGCCCTTGCTCGTATATAAAGAACCCATACTCAGACGATATCATGGCTCCTGAGTCGGCGCCGCAGGGTCTGCCCAACAGCCAAGGTTCATTGGTCTCTGCCCGTAATTTCAAGGTGTGTCCGGCTGCCGAACAATGGTTGAAGGGTTTGAGATCATTGGACCATAGGAAGTAGCAAGTTCTGGCGTGATGGGAAACCTGGCCGAGGCCCGATTTTCACGTCTCCAACACATACGTACCCCTAACGAGTGATGGGAGATTTACATGTTGACTAAATAAGAAACCCTAAATCCATAAAGTCTTTGCTTCAAGTTGCTTGGCGGTTGGATCTATTCGAGTGACCTACTTTCTATTCGGATTGCGTTTCCAGCAAAAGGTCTTTTGTCAACACAGACTCGAAACCATGGTCGACTGGTAAACTAGTAGTTCTGGGTAAACGTCCGCCATGCCTCGCGAGTGACGCCCTCGACAAATACCCTAGGTCGTGACTGCGTTATGCCGAACCTCAGCCCTCAGGCTGGGTGAATATAAATCGTTTCTAGAACGTCCACATAAGCGCAGCGTAACGTGTCAGGAATGATGGCACATTCAATCATCAGGAGGAAAAAGGTTTTTAAAAGGCGCTCTTCATTTCAACAACCCATGTACACACGCTAGCATGGTCCAAAGATAACCCCAAGGGCGTCAAATGAAAGGGGAAGTGGCTGGCTTCGTCAGTGGAGACCTGGCCTTCGTGGGAATCTCGCTTCTCGATTTTTCGCCCAGGCCGTCTCGTCCCACGAAGCACAACTTCGGAGCATGGCTTATAGATGAAAAAGACAGTCACCTGAACTGACGAATAGGTTCGCTTTTGCTATGTGGCCTTCTCCCTTCTGAAGAATTTTTGGCACAGAAAGTCAATGCTGAAATCTTGTTCATCCTCTGCTGTTCATATCGCTCTAGCTATGCCTCGTCTCACTCTTCACGGATCGACTTGGAAGCCTCTGCTGTTCTACAAGACACGGTTCTCCTTGCTTTCCTCACGCAGGCTTCTAAGCTGCGCTTGAAACTCCTTGTTGACCCACTCCCAGTAAGCGTTCCACGCCTGGCTGGCACCACCGGCATTGGCGTTGGCTGCCGCCTTGCCGGAACCGCCCTTGGCACCCTTGAGTTTGTCTCCAAGCAGGAGCGTAACTCTGAGAACGCTCTTGTTGGCTTCCTCCTGCTTCTCCACATCCTGCTTCACAGCTCCATCCTTGAGCTTGGTCGACAGGATGGCGCGGTAAGCCTCCGCGATGGAGTCAAGGCGACGAGCAGTTTCATCAGGGTCGAGGGCGATGAGCTTGGACACCATCAAGTTACAGAGACTGCGAATGTCGTTGTCATCTTTCAGACCCGCGACCACGCGATCGTAAAAGTCAATGTTGTTGATCCGCGAGAAGGCCGTCTCCATCAGAGCGTACAGGGTTTCGTACGCGCTCTGTGTTTATGGTTAGCAATAGTCTGGAACAACCTTTCGAGTTTCGCAGCAGGACATACCTTTCGGACTTCAAGACCATCATCCACCATATGTTTGAAGGGGCCCATCATGACCTCTCGGATCAACTGTGGCTTGATCACCGACTCGGTCAACACGAACGGCATCAGCTCGCCGAGGTGAGGCAGAATCAGATCAGGCTTGTTGTGCGCAGCCGAATTCAGCGTTGACATCGCCAAGCGACGGTTGTCCATCTCCGAGTCCTGCAGCATAACAAGAAGCATGTCGACGAGAACATTCTTGAGCATAGCATCGAATGCCTCGTCGCTGTCAGGCAGCGTGTATCGGACAGCCTGGACAGACATGCCTCGGATATCGGGGTTTTCATTTCTGAGAAGGGACTACATTGCTGTCAGCATGTACTCTCTCCGTCATGGAAATGTCAAACTTACCTGCAGCTGAGGCATAAAGGTCTGAGAGTCGATAATAGTCAGCCGTCCCACACATTCCGCGCACACCACTCGGTTGTCGGGAATGGTAGAGGCAGAGAGAAGATGCTGCCAGATGTCGGCCGCGAACTTTGAAACCTCGGCGGAAAGAACAGTTACTTGCTGCAAGATCTCCTTGATTGATTGGATAAGCAAGTACTGTGTGTTACCACCCTTCTGCATGGTTGCCAGAATGACTGGGAGGTACTCAGAGACATTGCCAGAGCCAGCACGGCCAAGTGCCACAGCGGCTGAAATGGAGACTTTGTCGGGCTCATCGTGGAATTGTTGCAAGAACAGATCCGCCTTCAACGGCGAGTTGGCTCCAAGACGGAGGCCAGCCTCACCAAGAACCGCAAGTGCCAAGCTCAAGCGAGCGTCATCCTTATTCCTAGAACTAGTTTGCAACTCGGAAATGAAGCTCTCGACGGTGACACCAGCCGAGCTTCCACTGGCCACAAGAAGTGCCCCGATGACCTTGCCCACGACAACGGGGTCTCCATCGATACTAACGTCTTTGAGAAGGCCTTGCATGAGAGGCTGGCCAGCACCGCTCTCACCAACTTTCGTGACGAGAATGAGAATCTGGTCCAAGACGATGCCGGCGTAGCTCGACTTGAGAAGACTGCAGATAGTAGCAGTCATTGACTGCGTCACCACGAGGTCTGCATTTTCCTCGACGAGGGTCGCGAGAATGAGCAAGGCCGGTGCCAGCAGGTGAGTGTCGTTATTGCTAATAACAGGTACCAACGAGGAGACCAGGCCCTGAATAGTGTCCGCGTCCAGTTGGCCTCTGGCAGTCGGCGACACAACCAAGTGCTTCAGTGCGAGGACGCTAGAACCGCGAAGAGCCCGGTTAGCCTTGCGGAGTTGTCCCGCCAGCTCCAAAGCGACCTCCCGGATCCACGACGTCTCGAGCTGACCACTGCTTGTGCTGAAAGCCGCGACGTCATCGACAGCTCTAACGGCGGCAAGGCGAGTAGTCTCGTTCTTGAGGCGGTCGAGAAGTGCGGCCAAGGCAGCCTGTCGCTTCTCCGCGGGAATCAGGCCATTTCCATCGGCACCGGATGTTCTAGACAGCAAGACTCCCAAAGCGTGGATACCACGCTGCTTGACTTCGGCGTCAGCGTCAGTTGCGGTGATTCTGTCCATAATGGTGTCAAAAAGCTTCTGGAGTTCGCCCTTGAACTTCTGCGCTGTCATCTTGGACCGAGGGGGAGTGATTGCCTTCACCAACTCCTCAATCGTCCCGATGGCTTCACTTGAAATCTTGTAGAATCGATCGTTTGCTGCCGAAATCACACCAGCCACTATCTTGGTAAGATACGGCTGCAAAAGACTCGACGAGTGGGTCTTGGCAATATCGCTGGTGAGTTTAAGGGCGGCAACACGCAGAGTGCTGGGTGTCGCGGACGCATTTCCACCAGAGGCAGCTAGAGACGAGGCAAGCGCCGAAGCCCCGGTGGGTTTAATAGACTCAATGATGGGGCTGATGGCGTCGTTGAAGTAGTTGGAAAGACCACCTCGCTGGACGGTGATGATATCATCAAGGAGATTGATAATGGCCTGCTTGGTGGGAATGACCTTGCCTTTGAGCAGCTTAGTGGAAGCCTTCACAATCGTCGGGGTGAAGCGAGCCAGATCTGCGCGGGGTCCAGATGAAGGGATTCTTTCGAGGGTCGGGGATGTCAGACCCGTGGCAACATGGGGGGTGTTCATAGAACCGCCGCCGCTGCTCTGCCGTCTGCGTTTTCTGCTGATAGGAATCGAGCTAGGCGCCTCTGGCTCTTGGTCGTCCAGTGAGAGATCTGTGGGATACATGCCCTCGCCAGTCTTGCGCACAAGGAGAGACAAGCACGAAATGACCTCGAGGCGTACGTTTTCCTCTCTCTCATCGAACCTCTTCACCAAAGTAGGCCCTGCTTGGCTGTAGAGAACACCATTCTCTAACAAATCACCACTTCCGCGGGTTGAGATGAGAGTGTAAAGAGCCTTAGCGGCACAGCGACGGACCTTCCAGCTTGCGTCGTCATCGTCGTCAAAGCCAGCATCATCTTCAAACTCGTCATCTGCATCCTCCTCATCTTCCTCGTCATCAACGTCCATATCTTCGTCGTCGTCGCCCATTGCGTAGTTGGGGTCGTATTTGAGATATCGGAGAGTTGCTTTGATGGTGTCGTCGGTAAATGGGCGCATCTCCGTCGGGCAGGCCGCGAGGAATGACTCCAGTGCCACGAGGGCGGACTCTCGCACTTCATTGAATTCCTGACCAATGTCGTCTCCGTCGCTAATCTCCTCCAGGTGCTTCTCAAGCTCACCCTCACTAAGAGCTTGGAGAATAAAGGGCACCAGAGACTTCAGGTATGAGCCGAAGCGGGCGGGGATCGATCTCGCCAACGAGCCGGTGATGGAAATGTATAGCCGACGGGTGACAGCAGAGATTTCAGACTTTTTCAAGTCGTTTTCCATGCGCTCGACCATCTGGCTGAGTAAAGCGTCCGACAAATGAACAGCAAGTATCGAAATGGCCACCACAGCCCTCTTCTTCACGACTGACGACGTCTTGTCGTTCTCAAGCAGGGTGATGACCGCATCTTGCATCGCCTCAACCTCAAGGGGCGAAAGCATGACGCCGAAGCACCTGACGACCTCAATGAGGATGTCCACCGATTCTGCGCTCAGGTCTTTGTCCACCTTAAGGAGACCTTGCGGTACGGGCGGCAACTGGATGTTGTTTGAAGGGTTCTGTGGCTGAACTTTGCCGCCGGGTCCCAGAAGCCGCGGGATCAGAACACGACTGACGGCTTGGTATGATTCCTGCACGTCCTTGGTGGGCGGCAAGCCAGGTGTAGGTTTCGGGAGGGCCATAATGACAGCGCGCAGGGCGAGCGATGGAACAGCATTGTCAACCGAGTTCTTCAGCTTGATTGCAGAGAGTTTCTCAATCATCGGCGCGATAATCGGGGTCGGTACTTTCATGACCAGAGGTCCGAGACTGCAGCGGGAAACGGGTCAGCCCTATCCGTTGCTCGGTTGGAGGATCAAGAACGGTCGGGAATCTGGGAAGGGGAGTGGAGTTCGCACCATTTGATCGCCAAGTTCTGCACCTCTCCATTCTGGTCGTCGAGCGCCTTGATGATGCTATCAACCGTACGCGCGGCTACGTTGTAGTCGTGGTGCAGGAAGTCAGGCTTGCCGTTTGCCAGGACCTGGAGTAGATCGTTGAGCGACATGAACCGGAAATCCGGGTCTGCATCTCCCAGCTTCTGCACGAGCTGGATCACCGTCTGGGGCGTCGGGTTCGCGGGGACGCTTGAGGAAGCCATCTTGGATTGTCTCGTCTGGCGCGGTTTGCAGGGTGGAGGGAAAGTCGAGGTGAAGAGGATGTCGCAGCGAGTGGCGTGTTAGCGGGATTCGGTGGCTCTGACCATGCAGAGGAAGAGGAAAAAGAAGATCAACCGTCCCGCGAGAAATGGAGAGATGGCGGAAGACACGAGGCGTATCGGGGAGCAAATTGGGTGGTTGTTTGATGTGTGAGTTTGGTTCACGACAACAGAGACCCTCGTGAAAGAGGCGTTGGTGGTAGTGGGGTTACAGGTTCAGAGCTCCAGGCAGGAAAGACGTCGTTGGACGGGATTACCTTAGTCAATGAAAGGTCCCTCAATGCTACCGGTACGTCTTGCCCCGCGAAAGCGGACCCCCACCACTGTGCCTGCTCGTAATGAACTCCACCGGCTGGAGAGCATCCCCTGAGGTGTTGAACCGTCCTTGCCAGCTGCCCGGGCTCCGATAAGTTATTCCGGTTAGGATATTAGATAAGCATCGAAGCTCTCCCCATCTCGCCATATCGGGATCTGTCTGCCCGCCCTGTGCGGGACCCACCCCGGCAATGTCGTCACCACGAGCTGTGGGGAACCAGCCACCCCGGCATCTGGAACCATCCAGCCTCTTCCCAACCATTGGCCGATTGCTCTCGAAGCTTATTGCTGGTGCTAGCTCGCAGCTCCGAGCTCTAAACTTCGGACGGCAGGCCAGCACAACAGGCCCTGAGGCCCTGGCCAGACCAAGACCAAGACCACGACCAAGGTCCAAGGGCCAAGCCACCCAATCCAACCCCAGCTTTTTCGTCTGCTTCCCTCCAGCGGCCCAGCGGGTTTTTCTCGTGTCATTTTCTTGATTTTCGTCTCCTTATATCTTTCCAAAGACACTTGCAACTGTTTCAATTGGTCTACCTGCCTGCCATTGATCTTTCCAAGCTTCACTCTTTGTTCGATCACCACATAGCGACTTGAGCATTCCTTGCGTTGAATCCTCCCCCCCTTCTCACTTTCACAATGTCCTTCGCCAGAGCCGCTTCCCTGCGTTCCGCCCTCCGATTCTCGGCGCGCCGGACGATCCGTACCCAGTTCCGTTCCCAGATCGCCCAGAGGACGTACGCCAGCCAACATGGCGCGAAGCCCCAGAGCGAGCTCCCTCTGTAAGCACGAATTTTCTTTCCCTTTATACATCCCATATTTTCTCCAGTCCGAGACACCAATTGGCTCTTTCAATCGGCCCTCTCTCCGTGGACTACGGGCTGTCCCATACAGGTACTTCGTTGATGAACGTACGACTGACTGGGGTTCTTGTACAACAGGGCCATTGGCTCGGTAGTCTTCTTCGTTGCGGGTCTGGCGGTCATCCAGCCGTGGAGCGCTCCCGCGCCGTCCAAGGGTCACGATGCTCACGCCAAGCACGATGAGGAGAAGCACGATGAGCCTGAGGAGAAGGAAGAGGAGCCTGAGTCCGAGGAGAAGGAAGGGTCCAAGTCTGAAGAGAAAGAGGATGACAAGTCTGAGGAGAAGAAAGACGACAAGTCTGAGGAGAAGGAGGAAAAGAAATCTGGCGACTCCGAGGACAAGCCTAAAGAGGAGAAGAAGGAAGAGTCCAAGGACGAGAAGAAGGGCCAGGACAAGAAGGAGGAAAAGTCGGCGGAGAAATCTGAGGACAAGAAGGAAGAGAAATCCGAGGACAAGGAGGAAGACTCCAAGGACGAGAAGGAGGACGAGGACAAGAAGGAGGACAACTAAACCTCCCGCACCTCACCACCAACCAACCCCTGACACGATCATGGTTCCCTAAACGCCCCCCTAATCGACACAAATCATGGTCAATGTACAAAAAAGCAGCAAAGTTATCTCTTGCTCTTCACACTTGTTGTTCTAATGCATAATAAAGCATGCCAGCTCTGTACTTCATCTCGCGTTAACCCCCCCGATGCCAACTTTTGGGGCTCCATTGCTGTCCTCACCAAAAGTTGGAAATGGCAATCGCAGACGAGCAAAATTCAATATGATTATAGTAGCAGGCAATCGATAGAGTCTCATATTTCTCGCGTAGTCTTTCCCTGTATGTACATATACTACGTCCATCGTTTATAACCTCGCCGTCGGCTGCCGACTGTTGTTTGACCTCTGAGAACGCCAAACGCAAAGGGAAACCCATCCTGCTTTGGGGTATCAAGAAAAAAAAAGAACCAAAACCAAAGCCGACCCCCGAAGAATGGAAAGTCCACGTTTTCATGATGATCATCCACGACGGCCAATTATATATGCACAAAGGACTTCTTTCTCCTCTTCTTCTTCCTCGTCCTCCCTCTGACCGCATCAAAGCTTCTTCATGGCCTCGATGATTGACCAGTGGACTGAAGCTCAATGGGGCCACTCACGTGAGTTTTCTTTGTGCCGCCCAACCACCTCGTCGCCACAGAAAGGCGTGGCTTTTTTGTTGGCTCTGATAAATTGAGCTCTGGGTCCGCAATAATGGTTTTCTCAACTGGGGGCGTGGAAGACCTGGCGGCCGACTCGTCCCTCGACCTTCGAGACTGCCGCGCCTGGTAAAACAAAGGTCGGGCAGTTGAGTGACTTGGCCTAGGTGCATCGTCCAGAACGGAGGGCTGCTCTTCGGTATGGCCAAAGGCCGAATTCGTCTTGCTGCTGATAACTTCCAACATCGTTCCAGAGGTGTCTCCATGGCCAACTTCGACCCCCTCGGTCGCGTCGTTCGCATTGTAGGCCTTCCTCTCAAGGCGTTGCATGATATCCACATCGCTCGGCCAGTACACGCGGCGTACGGCGTCGACGATCAACTCCAGGCAAATAACGGTTGCAAGCGCCAGCAGAATGGTGGTCCAGAAGCTCAAGGTTTTACCAAAATGTTCCAGGAACGCGTGCCGAATCTGATAGATGCGCAAGATGGGCCGGAAAGCTGCTGATAGGATGATGTTCCACAAGAACCAACCGCCGACCGAGATGAGAAACCCGGCCAGGATGATTACGTTCTTGTTTTCCATTTCAAGAACCCTAGACTCGTTAGGAAAATACCAGATACAGTATCCCGTCAAAGAACTTACAGCAACTTGATGTTGATGAACACCACGATGACCGTAAAAGGAACGCTTCCCATAGCATAGAGGGACGTGTCCTGGTCGAACGGCAGCGAGTTGTAGACCGCCCAGGCCACCCAAAAGATGATGAGCGACTCAATCAGCCCGAGGAATGTCCAGCCAATGTAGAGCTTAACGTTGAAAGCTCTGTTCTTGTGGCCAAAGGTGTAGAGTTCGGGGAATTCGAGGAGCGTCTTTGCTTGCAAATCCTTTTCCAAACCACCCAAAAGGATAACCGCGAGTGACGTGAAGAAGGTGTTAAACACCGTCAAACTCCAATTCTCGTACAGAGACGTTCCGGTGTATCCCGTGTAACGCTGGAAGTAGGCCTGTGGTAGAAAGAAGACGATTTCCTTCCAAAAGGTGGCGAGTACGTATCTGCCAGTCCTCAGGTAGTTCCAGCGGCCGTGGACGAAGAGGAGACGCTGCAAGAAACGGAATTGCGCAATGGCGTAGTCGGAAATGCGGGCAGCTTGAAGACCTTCGCGGCCCGAGATGCCAATACCAACATGTGAGGCTTGGATCATGCCAATGTCGTTGGCGCCGTCACCAATGGCCAATGTCAGGGAGTGTGGTACCTGCCGGCGGATGCGCTTGACAAGAGTAGCCTTCTGCGAGGGGGAGGCGCGGCAACAAATGACCGAGTCGACTCTCACCACAAGGTCAAAGAAAAGGAAGCTGAGGTCCTCGTCTCCCTCAATGATGCCCAAGGTATGGCCATCGACAACTACTACAGCGTGAGGAGCCATACCTCGGGCGACCTCGCCCAGGGTCGACAGTATTGACTCTAGCAAATTGCCCATTGTGGCATCCAAGATAAAGACCTCGGAAAATGGCTTGCACAGGCCGGCGGAGTGGCCGATATTGATGGCCGTCTCACGCTTGTCTCCCGTCAACATCCAAACCTTGATCTCAGCGCGACGGAGCTTCTCAATGGTCTCCGGTACGCCCTCCTGCAATCGGTCCTCGATAGCCGTGGCACCGGCAAGATCGAACTTATCCTCAATGAGTTCACCGGCAGCCTCAATCTTCTCTTGCCGATTGTCTAGGCTGGTGGTAGCGTCGTGGTAGATCTTTTTCCAAGTGTTGTAATCGTCCTCACTGATGTATCGGTAACCGTAAAGCAACGTCCGTAAGCCCTCCGAGGCGAAGTCATTGACATGTGTGAAACATCGCTCGAGAACAGTGCCTTCATTCAGGGCCACTGATTCGTCAATGAAATCGTCAATCTCATCCTCGTTCGCAGACATGGCCATGCTATGCCGTGGCGATGACCAGATTTCGTGGGCGCTCTTGGGCGAGAGAATGTCTGTCGAACCTCTGCGTGAAGTCCAGGTGTCGGGGTCGTCCGTAACGATGCTGGATCGTCTGAGAATATCACCAGAGATTCTCTGATTCATCATACTACGTCGATCTGACATTGAAGTTCTCCCAATCACGAAGCTACTGCGGGGAGTACCACTTGTGCTGAGACGTTGTTGTGCCTTCTCCCTCTCAACACTCCTACGAATCGAGGCTCTCCGGTTGACGTCGTTTGCTTTTTGTGTAGCAAGACCGCTAAGTTTGAGACGAGGCAAAATGACGTTATCAGCGCCTTTGCAGAAAACACACACTCTGCCGTCTGGCATGCGCATGATGATAGACATCCTCTTCCTTTGACTGCTGAACTCGATCACGTCTAGCACCTGATACGTTTCCCTTTTGGTGGTTCCGTCAGCTTCGGGCATTTGGAGAATGACTGACTGCGCAGGCCGGTCGATGAGGAGGTACCCGAGGTCTCGCGCAGCTTCAACCAGAGCAAGTTCATCGGGAGAGGCAGCTTGGTATTCGATCTCGCCGTCCTCCTTTGTCTCGGGTAAACACGTGTGGCAGAGAGCAATGCAGAGTAAGAACTGCTTGGCTTTTTTGGAAAAGACAGTATCCGGATTGCGTCGCAGGTAGTCGAGGAGATCTTCAGTCTTGAGCTCGGATTCCGCTTGAGGGGCCCGACTTGTAGAGCGTCCCCGTCCGTAAGTGCTAATGGATGGCCGTCCTTGTGCCGTTGCCTGTGCCGAGTAGTTGTCGTGATCGCTCGTTATCTTATCGCGGTTCTTGTCCTTGCCTTTTCCTTTGCGCTTCTTCCGAGCCATCTCAATCAACTTCTGTTTGGCATGTTCGTCCCGTTCAATGTCCATGTCGTGTAGCCATGCAGTCCCGGCGACGCTCATCTTCCTGAAGCGCATCACGTTTTCCGTCAAAGTGCCCGTCTTGTCCGAAAAGACGTAATTGACTTGTCCCAAATCTTCAAGAATCGTCGTAGTATTGGCGACCATGGGTGTGTTAGTGACCGGGTCGTACATTTCGACGTCTCCCATCATGTAGAACTGTATGATTTTGATAATTTCCAAACTGATGTACAGCGACAGAGGAATCAGCGTGTTGAACATGAGTATGAAAGCAATGAAGATCTTTCTCATGCTGACGCGTTCGCCCATGAGGTACCAGGAGGACTCGGCAGGGTCTCTCCAGAGATAGTGGCCCAACGTCAAACCGCTGCTCAGGCTGAGGAGCACAAGGATGAGCCAGACAACGATTCTGTTGAGGACGCGTTGCATGGCGGGTGCTTTTGTGCGTACGTGCTTGTGAGCATTCATTCGGATCTTGCACTCTTCACCCGTGTTCACAACGATACCGACAGCTTCTGTGGTGTTTCGAACAATGGAACCACGGTAAATGACATTGTCGAGCGACAGCGGCAACGTCTCTCCATTGACAGTGACACGCCCGTCGTACCTGTAGAGGTCCAGATTCGGATCCTCCGAAACGATGGTTGCTTGACAAGACTCGATGCCTTGCAAAGTTTGACATCTTTCAGCGAGGATGGGAGACGCTCTCTTCGCCTTCAAGTTGGTCTCTCCGTCCAAAGCCATAGTCTCGATGTAAGCGGTACCGTTGGGTCCCGACGCATGTAGGAGAACGATATCCGCCGGGATATCATCGTCGCGTTGAAGTTTGACGACGTCACCAACCTTGATATCTTGCCATTCGGTCTCGGTCCACCCATCTTCTGAATATTCATCCACGTCGCCATCCTTGTGTCTCTTCATCCTCGCTGTCGCCTTCTTAGATCGTTCGCCCAAGACCCATGCGCGACTCAAGTTTTCGGTTTTGGCCAAGAGATATCGGCGGTAATCGTCATAACCTTCCTTGGCCATTGACAATGACACAAATACGGCGAGAGGTGCAATGGTAGTCCACTGGCCAGTTGTACTGAGTCCTGGGATGGCCTGAATGATACCGACGACAAGGAAGTAGAAATTTCCCATCTTACTGAACTGGAAGAGGAGTTGCTTGGGTAGGAAGCTCCATATCGTGTATCGACTAGAACGGATGAAATTACTGACGTAGGACTTCTTGGTGCGCTCATCGATGAGATGTTCACTTCGTTTCCTTGACATGTCGAGTGGGATATGCCTTCCATCTAAGCTCGGCGGGAGCGGCTTCTGTCGCAATAATCCTTGAACAATGTAGACATTGTACGCCTTCGTGAACTGGCTGCTCACTGAGTCCTTCGCAACGCGCCATTTCGTCCTTTTTGTTGGTTCTGGTCGGTAGACTGGGTACTTGAGGTCGGAGTCTGAAGGCTGCCCGGAGCTATTGTCGCTGCCTCGTCTAGGCCGTGAAGATGAGGGCTCATCTTGTATATGACCCTCAAGATCACCCCTCGAGGGAATCGTATAGAGCGCTGGCCTATTCGCGTTCGGATGCGATGAGGCCGGGTCAAAGCTACTGCGCCTGGAGTCGTGATGGAGCTCGTCCGAGAAACGGACATGGCCGCCGTCGAGGGCGCCTTTGCTGCCCATGGGTTCGGTGATGGCTCGTCGCGGGTGGATTCGTTGCGCGGCGCGCGGCGCGGGGTTCACTGATGGCGAGGAAATGTCATGAGAATCGTTGTCACCATCGTCAGAGGAGGTTGAGTTAGACCGCGTACTCGGGGCGGGGTCGATGTCTTGATGTTGGTGTGAAGGGGCGTCGCCCAGATCTCGTATGTCCATTCTCGAGGGGGTGCGAGGCTTGATCGCTTTCTGTCTAGGCTGTACTGTGGCAGTCTCAGTCTAGCCCCCAGAAGCGCAGATCGAGGGCCGCGTTGGCGATTAATTGATCAAGGCTAGCTCGAGACTAGAGGACGGCAAAAATGGGCTTGTTCCAGACGGATCCCTTAGCAAGCGGCCCGGATTCACCAGAGTGGCTCGGCCATGAAGCTCTTCATTGGTCTCGCCTTTGTGGTGGCGGCGCGTTCCTTGCTGAATCTGGCGTGGTCCCTTGGGGTTGTGGGATTTCCAGATGTCAGGTCAGCGCAGGTGGCTAGTAAGAGCTGTACAGAAACGAATATTGCTGTTTTGTAGGACTGAAAGCATCCAAGGGAAGTACTAGGATCTGCGATTGCGGCGACGTCACGGGCGAGTATAGTGCCAAAGCAAGAGAGAGAGAGAGAGAGAGAGAGAGAGATAGAGAGAGATTGATTGTCCTCAAGGTAAGCAATGCAGAAAATTCTGATGGTATTGATGACGATGAATAGTGGTGCTGAGCAGTCAACAAGTCGAATCCAACAACTCAAAAAAAATTTGGCAGGCTGGGCGGTGCTGTATTCCCGTAAAAGGCGGACGCCGAGGGAAGCGCCGGCGGAAGGTCCCCGTAAATGGAACTAGATCGATCCTCACATCAATTGCACTCGTCAACGGTTGGCAGATTAGATAGCTACTAGATGAGCGTGTCTTGGCACTCTGTCGGCCTTCCTCCAAGAAGAGGAGCCGAAAAGGGTGCAGCGCACAGAGCTGCGCCGCCTTTCGATACGCAACATGGACGACGATGAGGCGCTTGGCAAAAAGTCAAGATTATCAGCCCGTTGCTCACTGGTGAGTGGTGAGAAGTGGGAATACCTGGACATAATGGAGCTCCCCCAATCAGCAGAGAAAGGTGAGCCTCGGGGTGGGAGGAGGAGTCAGGATTGCTCTCCGATGCAGCTTGGCGCCTCTTGTGCACTGCCACGGTCATTTTTGCCCGGTGTGCTTGCGAGGGAGGATTCGTACGAATAGACAGACAACCCGCACGACGGCTCACACTCCACGCGCTCGCCCGCGGTTCGCGGAGGTGAGGCAGGTTGGTTGGATGATGGATCCATGGATCCGTGGGACCATCGCGGTCGGCAGGTCACGCGCGAGAAAAACCACACGAGCGAATGAGGAACCACGAAGAAGAGACTTTCTTCTCGCAAGGACGAGGGGGGGAAGCAGCATGGAGAAAATAGAAAGCCCCGTCTTGCGACTGGCAGTAACCTGGAACCCAATGGTCGTGCCCCCGCATTGAGGACGTCATTGGGGACGTCATTGGGCAAGCCGCAAGCCGCAAGCCGCAAGAGGAGGGATGCAATTGCTAAAGTGCGAGGAAGCAGGAGCCAACATGAGGTGCTGTCGTGCTGTGTACCTTAAGGTGCCTTACGTACCGACATATCCGCCCATCTCCAAACACAAAAAAACGACCCGCTCCGCCTACGGTCCCCTACCTTACTTTATGACTGCTACGGACCGTGGAGTCTGGACCGCGGACCGTGGACATCGGAAGCTGCGGACGATGTTGGGAAAAAGTTTCCATCGCCCCTCCGTCGACAACAAGTCTTCCAACAACCATGCGTTTGATAGGAAAGCAGCGAAGTCGCTCATAGCATCCACTCACACCTGTCACGACTCGCTGCCCCAACTCACACCATCTCACGTGAGCTTAACTACACACAACAAACTACTCAGAGACCCCGTCGTCGTCCTTCAGACGAACGTGGCCGATGGCTGGGTAGCCTGCAGGGAGTCACAGGGAACTACCCAGCTCATGTATTCGTAGTGAGAAAAGAGAGAAAGAGAGAAAGAGAGAGAGAGAGAGAGAGAGAGACATAAAGACACACGACCCGATCGCGACAGCAAAATTATTAGAGTTCCCCGTATCCGCCTGCATTTCCTACCCGCAAGGTGCCACGGCCCACGGCCCACAGGCCCTCCATGAGTCCCTCCCCCTTCCGCTCCGGCGTTCAGGAAAGCAACGCCATCTCATCTCATTTTCATCCCTTGATGCCTGCAGCCTGGCTCTCGTTATCAAAGAGTCAAAGGTCGGCAATATCCCGACCGCCGGAAATCTCCGTCTCCGTTCATATTAATCAAGACACATCATTGAAGTCCCACGATGCCTTTGAAATCTCCCGTCGGATCCGCATTCTGAGAAAGTTTATGAGAAAAGGAAAAAAAGGAAAAAGAAAAGGGAAAAAAAACTCAAACCCAAGAGGAGGAAAGGCAGAAACCACCTCACGAACTGCGTTCTGTGCTACAAGTAGAGAGCAAGTGCCCAGACAACCCAAATCAAGACAACCTCGCCCAGCTGAGAGGTACACGGAGCGTCGTCCATCAAAGCCCCTCAGACCTCGTGTTAGCGGGCCGCCGCCTCGCCCGCCATATGCACCCCAAGCACCACACATCCCCGGCTCTCCAGGCCGCGCTCGCGCGGCGCCAACGTCCTGTGGTGAGCTAAGCTAATAATGATGGACGGGTTAGGCAGTTGGTCAACACCACACATCAGCCGACCAGTCGAGACCTCACGCTAATACTCTTCTCCTTGGTCTTGCACGTTGATCGACGTCCCGCGTTCAGACTCTCATCAATGCTGTGTACAGCAATACGCAGTATCGCTACTAGTCGGTCAAGTAGATGGTCACCTAGTGTCT
This sequence comes from Colletotrichum orchidophilum, assembly GCF_001831195.1. Classification (NCBI taxonomy): domain Eukaryota; kingdom Fungi; phylum Ascomycota; class Sordariomycetes; order Glomerellales; family Glomerellaceae; genus Colletotrichum; species Colletotrichum orchidophilum. Next base: position 115,255 of record NW_019172966.1, read on the forward strand.
CGAACATTTGAACAGAGCGACAGCCTCAAAAGCTTTCGTAAGACTGTGCCGAAAACATAACCTCACGTAATCTGCCCAAGCCTACCCTGCTGCGCGACAGAGCACACGGCCACGAAGGCCACCCCCAGTCGCTCAAGGTAGATCAGATCCTCTTCAGCCTTACCCGCACACCTCACCACACCTCACGAGAGACACATCAGACAAAACTTCTCAAAATGGGGTGCAACTGGAGATGTTAATGCCCACGCAAGCCACGTTACGTATCTGCCCTGTAAAACAGACCCGATTCTCCATTCTACAGTTGGGCTTCATTGTCGATGCCGTTCCGCTCACTCAGTGGCAAATTCATGGTTGTGCCCTCTTTTTGCAAAAGCCACTGTGTTAGCCTCGTTCCCCAATCCAACTATGCAATCCTGCTTCGTAGACTGTTGCAACCCAAAAACGACACAGCAAGAGTACGTTCTAATTAGTCAATTCTCACAACGGGTCCTGCGGGGTTTTGCAGGTAACATCAGTTCACTATCACATTCAAGTTAATGAAGATGGAGTCTTCACCGGACAGTCGTGGAGAGTTGATCACTAGCCGCGAATCATTCAAGTCACATCACATGCGTGGAATGAATATGAAAGTGGGAAAACAGGGATTCGATGCCCATCTGTCTCTCAACTCGATCGTCAATGCTTACAGGCCAGCCGCCTCTCTCGAGTAGCAGCTGGCCAAGCCTCTCGCTGCTCGGTCACCGGAGCAGCATCCCATTACCACCCTCGGTGCCGGCATACAACATAAAAGCCACAAAGCCCCTGCTCCCACGACCCATCCAATCAAGAAAATACCCAACAGTATAGGTAAACAAGTAGTGTGTCTGAGAGAGTTGTATATCCTCAAAAAAAAATGTGTGGCTGATTACGAACCAGGAAAATCCCAAGCCACCTGGGCTTTTCCCCATTTTCATCCTCCAAACCCCGCAGCCAGGACATCTGAAATTCATGAACGATGACAGATAAAAAAAATCAACGACAGCAATGTGCAGCGCAAGCCAACCAAGATAGAAAGGAATGTTATTAGGGGCTACGCCGTCGTCTCTGCGAGGTAGGCGTGGCTAAAGGACTAGTTTTGGTGATGGATTGGGCACGATGAGATGCCCACCCTCGTACCGGAAGCCGGTTTTGTTCGCGACAAGTAAATGACTCGAAGGGTGAAATAAATCCAAAAAGTGCAAAGGTACGATCGCCTGTGCCGGACATGCATGATCGAGATTCCGAATAGAGGTATCGTCATGCAGAGTCGTCGTGGCCGATAGATGATGTTGTAGCAAGAACTGAATCAAACATCGTTGTCATCGGTGTTTAAAGTAGACCAAGCGCCACCCATCTGGTATATGTCGAGCGCCTCAAACGCCAGCTGTGAATGACCAAGGCAAGCAACTCCTCTCTCCTCAGTAAACCTTTGGAGAGCACGCCCCAAGTTTGTATGTACGCCGTGTCCTACTGAAAGGACCCCAATCTTCGTCCTGTCATGTTCAGGCACGGTAGGCCGAGGTCAGGAATCAGTGGGGTGTATGGTGCATGGACTCGGGGGACATCGAGTTGGGGTCGACATGGTCAAACTGGACCAGTTGGTTCATGTCGAGATCGTTGTGGCCCTGCTCAACGTACGCAGGTGAATGAGGGTGCATTGGCAGGTTGATGGTGTGCTTGGAATACATCTCGTTCAGGCCAGTGCCGTCGTCAGACACAGCACATGAGCCGTTGTCGCCTTGCTGGTAGATATCAGCGGAAGCTGACCTGCCGAGCATGGAGAGCGGAGGCGACTGCTCAACAATGGACGGCTCTCCGTGGTGGCTGGCGAACGACAGGGGAGATACAGAGGGCGGGATCATGCTCGGTGACGGGTGCGCCATGGGGGAGAGGAAGGCACTGCCGTACGGGGTGTTGTAGCTGGAGGCAGCCGGGAGAGGGCTCGGCTCAGGGCCCTGAGAGAAGAAGTTGGGGCTCGTTGGGAACTCGGATGGAGAAGCGGTGGTGGCAGACATAGGGTACTGTCGCATATCCAGACCGAATCCGGCTTGAGTGTCGATTCTCAAGTTCGGGCCCAGTCCGCCCGGCTGCTGGGGAATCGGGGCGTAGATGTTAGGGCCAGGTGTCTGAGGAGCGGCCATCTCACCCGGCTGCTGGATGTAGAAGGATGGCATGGGCGTTTGGAGCATCGAGAAGTCCACGGCCATAGGCACGGAGCGACTGCGCTGTCTTTTGTGGCCAGGCCCGCGCATGCCGGGATGCATGTGGTTGATGCCCCAAGACTCCTGGAACATGCCGACGTGCGGCTGGGCGAAGTTGGGCTGAGATGAAGGGCGTCCGGTGGGGGACACGGGAGCCGACATTGACAGGGCGTGCTGCTGGTCAATGAAGGGGTGCGGGTTGTTGCGGTTCATAAAGGCCTCCAAGGAAACAAGCTTGGCCAACTGACCGCTGAGAACCTTGGGGTTGCCACCGAGGTGATGAACCAAGCAATGAGAGGCCTGCTGATCCTCGGTGAAGTCACCGCACTGGAAGAATCCACTGGCCTGAGGAGAGGAGTCCATGAAGAAGTTGGGGGCCCGGTTCAGCTCGATGACGATGCCACCCGGCTTATTGGGGTCACCCTCCTGGTTCTCAAGGAAGATATTCTTGATGTAAGCAAAGGGATACTCAATCTTGTAGCCCGCCTGCTCATTATTGATGTAGTAGGTCATTGTGCACTTGTCGGGGGAGTAGAAGATGATGAGATCCATCGTGTTCTGGCCCACACGAGTCCACTTTCCAATGCTCAGAGAGCGGCAGGTGAGATGATGGATCACTGAAAGTGTTAGTGCTGGTCGCATCCACAGATTCATCTAGTACTTCTATGACTTACAAACTTTGCCCTGGCCGTTCTGGTCGCCGCCTAGGAGCATGTTGTTGTGGCCGTAGGGAAGAAGACCGGTCCGGCCGAGGAAGGGGCCGCCAAGGCCTTTGCCAGACTCCATCGCCTGCATAGCGAGGTAGGCTCGCATAGACTCGGGGATCGAATCAATGTCTTCGCCAGTCTCGAGGCTCTTTTTGGCCAAAAGCTTGATCTTGGCACGTCTGTTGGAAGTCTTAGTAGTGGTCCTAGGGTCCAAGCTGCATGAGCGAGGGATAGTAGGGCGTACCTGTTCTGGAACCAGATCTGAACAGACCTTTCGGTCATGTTGATCTCTTCTGCTATCCGCTCACGAACGGTGGCAGTGGGGGTTGGGTTCTTGTTGAATTCCACCTCCAAAGTCGTCAACTGGTCCTGAGTTGCGCGTTGTCTCTTTTGGTTCTTTTGCTGTTGGGTCAGGGTGCTCTTGCGCGGCGGGCGCCTTGATTGCGAAGAGGGAGGCTGTCCATTGTGGGTGGAGGTGGAGGGTGAGGGTGTCTGGTCCATCTTGTTGGCGGATGTGGGAGAGACATCTTGAGGGGTTGATGAGCCCGGTGTCGAGACTTGCTGGGTAAGGCCCACGGGGTTTTCGACCTCGTTAGCCATATCTTCTTTTTTTTTTCTCCAAGTCCTATTTTCGGTGAGAAAGAAGTCGATGAGGTGATCGCTCGTGATGGGGTGCGATGGTTGATCGGGGGCGGATGTTCTCGAGGTGAGGAGTCTCGGTATTAGTCGCGTCCAGGAGGTAATCGGGATGTCGAGGGATTCGGTTTCTCACGGAAACGCGTACAGGCGGTACTAGGTGAAATAAGGTGATAACAAGTATGTTGCTGTGAGGCTAGGGAAGGTATAGAATGAGCTGTGAGGCAAAAGATGCTAATGAGCGTGGTCTCTGATCCAACAGGGGGAACAGGAGGTGAGATTTGGGTGAATAGTGTCGTTGGTTCGCGAAGAACGAATGTGTGTAATTCAACCAGACGGGAAGGAACGTAATGGGAATACCCGGAAAGGAGTGACGGGATTCAGAAGCTGAGATGGTTGAATTATTTCAAGAGAGTGACTGTGAAAAGGAAAAAAGGGGAGTGGGGGAAGAGGAATTGGAGGGAAGGGATTGTCGTGAACGACGAGGATGACGATGAGGAGATGGGATGAGAAAGGACACAAGGAGGGATGGGGGCAAGAGAGGAGAAAAAGGAAAAGGAGTGGACGGGCGCGAGGCGGAGGGCTCCAGAAAAAAAAAAAAAAAAAAAAAGGGAACAGACGAACGAGCAAACGAACGAACGAACCGGCGCCAGTCCACCCTGTCCTGTCTCCTCCTCCGTCTGTAAGGTACCTTACCTTGGACTCGCCTTAGTCCAAGGAGTCCCTTTTTGCTGCTCACCATTCGTTACGCCTCTGGACACACCCACTCCTCTGCCGCCTAGGTCCTTGCAAGTTGTACTCCCATTCTCTCTTACCTCCTCGCAGTCTACTGTCTAGGGCTCCTCGCTGGGAATTGAATGGACTACCCCAGGGTCGGGAGGTGTGAGGCATGTGGGTTGCGGATGGGCGAGGGACGAGGGTGTGAGGCGAGTCGAGTTGGAGTGAGGTGAGGCGTGTGAATGTGGATCTTGGGACGACAGGGGGCGAGGGAAGACCGGACGTGGGACGTGGGATGTGCAGCGGCGGCTCAGCAGCCAGTGGTGTGTGCGGTCTGCGGCCTGCGGGATGGGCATGATGGGGATGGATGGGACCGTTGACTCTTGATGGGAAAAGGCACCAGTTCGATACGGAGCGACGAGAGGAGTCGGGTCCGGCACATCAAAAACGTGCGCTTGAGGGATAGGCTACGGATGTACCTCCGTAATTCCGTAACCTTCCCCCTCCCCCCCTTTTCGACAAGCAGGGTTTGGGGCATCTCTCTTTCCCTTTCTCTCTCTCTCTCTCTCTCTCTCGGTGCAGTGTGTGAGTGTCCACTGTGTTGTGGATGAAGCGCGAATGGGTGTGTGTGGATGGGGCACAGGGGAAAGACAAAAAAAAAACTGTGAAAGCCAGACGCGGCGGACGTGGATGTGGATGTGGACGTTGACGGGGGACGAGGACCGGGGCTGGACGTACGTGTAGTCGTGTACATAGCACAGGCGACACCACCATCGACCAGTGGCCACAATGACCAAGGTAGATGGGCAGGGGTAGTGCCAGGTACGCGCTGTCTCTCATTGGTCAAGAAAAGCCACTTTACCGTTCGTACCTGCGACCGATGAACGGAACGTGTCCCAGGCTGGGAAACCTTGCCCCAAGCGGCTTTAGCGGCGTGTTCCCCCAGTTTAGCCTTTACTGACCTTCTCTCGCGCTTCCAGTTTGCCTCCTGCGCACCTCTCTCCCGTCTCTCCCTCTCCTTTCCTCTCCTTGGCTGAGTGCGGAGGTAGCTCCAGGATTTGTGCACCGTAAGGATACCTCTGTGTGTGTGTGCGTTGTCGAGCTGTTCCTGCGTCCTGCGCCTCACCTCATGCATCCATATTCCCAACACAGATCCAGACCAGCCAGACCAGTCTCGTCTCTCCGCTCCAACACACCGCCGCAACGCCGCGCGCCGCCGTTGGTTCTTCGGGGCTGCTGATAGGAGGTGCACCATCGCACCCCCCATGGCCCTGCTCGTTCCTGCAGTTCCTTGCCTTGTTGATGCTGGGCTGCTGCTTGTACCCAGTGGCCGTCGAGGGAAAGGTGGGGGAGCAGAAACATGCAGCGGCCGAGGAGAGACCACACACGACAAAAGGGAGGCATATCCTAGCAAGCGGGAAGCCAAAAGGGAGACCGGCAAGTGCCTCTCTTGTTGGGTTCGCGCCCGATGGACGCTTTGAATCGAGTCGCGCGGCATCCGTCGAAACCTGGGCGCCGATAAACACGCAGCAATAACCTGCTTGTCCGGATACTCAGCAAAGATGTCCATTATTTCCTAAGGTACCTCGTGTCAGATGCCAGGCCAGTCGCTCAGGTATCAACAACGCCTAGCCAGTGGCCAGTATTGTCTACGGAGTGTAGAGTACCGTACGGATATAGACAGACACTTCCTTGTGTGTTGCGGCTGGAGATGTTGCATAATAGTAAGCATGAGGTAACTGGTGAAAGGGCGCGTCATCCGGGCAAGTCTCTGGATGGACTGCGCAGTAAGCTAATGTCGCCTATCGTTCTGTTCCTCGCCGTCCTGTCGAACACCAGACGCTGTGGGTCGCGGGCCATGAGCCACGGCCGAGGACTGAGGCAAAAGAAGATAGTTCCAGAATGTGTCGCGTTATCCGCCAAAATGGTCGTACCCTTCTGAGGGGAGACAAGAGGTCTCCATCCCTTTTTGGGGGCCGTCAGAGAAAATCACGGCCGATGTTTGATGCGCGTTGCATCAGCATCTGTGGAAGCGAGTGCGGATCCCCCTCACGCTGTCAGCCTGTCACCACCGCCATCCGCATCCTCGCTCCGTTGATCGCCCTACGGATAGAAGGCTGTGCCTTGAGGCTTGATCCTGTCGATTCTGGCATTCTACCGGGAAAGGGAGGCACAAGAGCCGGACGGTGGGACGATGAACGGAAGGTCCAAGGAGTGACGTTCAGCATGATTTGGAAAGGAAAGTCCCTGTCCATACGTCTGGGCGCGACTGTGGCTGATGAGACTGTGTGGGTCCGGGATGGGGCAAGCAGTGACCTGGAGCACAGATGCATGGGCGGGGTCTTTTTGGTTCCGTCCTCAGGCACAGGGGTAGCTGGCGAGGTACGTAACTAGTTAAGGGACGCAGGCATCAGCAGACAGATGGAAGCTCAGGAAAGGGGAAGGGAGAAATGGAATCAATCTTCGTCCAAAGAACAAAGAACATTGGACTCTGAATTTTGAATAGAGGTTATGGTACCGATAGACAACACGAACAACTTCAGAGCAAGAAACTAGCCGGATAACTTGTTTTCGAATCACTCGGTCCGGGGCTGTTGTCATGCCAAAAATGGTACTAAACGACGCCGAAATATTCGTACGTAGTAGCCGCAAAGCCACGGCCGTCGTATCAGTGCTGTTTGAGCAGGGGCTTGTTCCCGTACGTTATGTACCGTGGAGTTCTCTGTTCTCACCTGGCATGCGTCCCTTACCTAGGTAAGGTACGGAGAGCGAAGGATAAGGATACTTCCTCTTGTTCGAGAGTCGAGACCGTCCAATGCAGTCGAACTTTCTGCCATCCATCCATCCATTGATCCTACGTCGTCAAGATCGTCCAAAGTCTAAAGCCCACGAATCCCAGCCGTGACCTCGTCCCGACATAAAGGTAGGGTACTATAATGTGGTTTGTTATGCATTCTCATGGCACTTTATCCCGCCAATCCATCGCATCCTTCCTACCCTACTCCATCCCTTCCCGCATTTTCCATCCACTTGCCCTTCTGGGCTGTCTCGCGTTGCCGTTACATGTCGGCATGCTGGGGGTTGCCCACCTCGGCGTGCTTGGGTAACCTTCCTTCCTCCGTACTGTGCAGGTTAGCTAAGGTAAGATAGTATCCTGGAACCAGACTCTCAAGTCCTCGAGACGGAGGAGGCAGCGAAGTGATCTCATGGGTTAAGCCGCAAAGTATCCATACCTTACCTACCTTACCTTACTAAGGTTAAGTGCCTTGAAGAGAGAGGCCCGCAACGATTCGTTCACAGTGCCCGGCTTATCCACCTTCCGTTGCACTTGCCAGTTGTCGCACTTGCACCAAAGGCAGGAGACACCAGCTAAGGTAGCAGTGCGTACTCCGTACCTTACCCTACTGTGGAGCGCGTTGGGTGGTCTCCACTCTAGAAACGTCGCTCCTTGACCCCTGCTCACGTCGTTCGTCCAGTCTTCTTCCATCCTTACATCCTTAGGTTGCTTCCCTCGGGTCTCCATGAGGTCGCAGTCTGAAGTTGGTCTTGTCTGCCTGCATCATACTGCAGGTTGAGGTCGTCTTCTGCTGGCACCGGTCGGTCGCCGTGGCATCACTATTCACTGCAACTGCATTCACACTCGTAACACTGCACCACTCGCAACAGGGACAAGCCGCATATGCACCGCAACCACCGCATTCCCAGCGTCGTATCGCTGCTTGTCTTCAATCCCACACTGTGTAGTACCTGACGTCTCTTTCGTCCAGTCTCGTCTTTGTTCCTGGCGATCCCATGCCCCCTCCTCGCGACTCGCCCGACCTTTCCCCCAAGGGCCCCAACTCCCCCGGGACGCGTCCTCCTCACGCAAGCCGTGTCAGGTACACAATGATCCGCCAGATCTTGTCGACTGCATCCTGACAAGCCGTGTCACAAACGACTCCAAACGAAACCACACAAAGCCGCCATGGCAACCAGGCACCTCTCGAAATAGCCCACAACCTCTCGTCGAATCGATGCGGTCAATCATCGTCCAGGGCATGCAGTCACCGCGCCAGGTATCTCCAGTCGTGGATCGTTGCGCCGCCCGACCTCACCCATGCGGTGCCTGGCTGCCCTTCTGCCCACAAACACCCTTCGTCTCCAACTTCGTCCTCAGGCTTGGATCTGCAAGGCTCCATTCTCCATCTTCTAAACAAGGACGATCCGTGGCAAAAAGATCGGTCTCGCTTGGCATGGTGACGCCTGCCGCTGTACACAGCAGTCCCGCTTCGCGCTTCACGCTGCACGCTGCACGCTGCGCAGAGACACCTGCCAGACGATAGCTGATCCACAGACTGATGTAGCCTGTATACGACTGGCAGTCAAGTGTCCGCTCAGACGCCGCCGCCGTCCCGGCCTTGTGAGCCTCGGAACGGATCCATCACGTATTCGAGCTGGTACCGAACTACCTATGTAGAACCTTACTCAACCCGCATGCCTGCGCTAGTGCCTATCGCCGAGGGCTGACAAGGCTTTCCTAGTCAAAGCCGCCATATTGAGTACGACTGATTCAGCACAAGAAGACCGACGACTCAGTCAAGTGCAAAGCCTCCTTCGCTGAACCTGGCACCTTCAGATCACGAAATATCTCGTTGACGGCTTGGGCCGGGAGATACGTCGGAGGACTGCTTCAACAAGGAAGGCTCGGGCCAGCTGGATGTCTACTAATTGTCCCGGTCACAGCAGCGGCTTGTGGAGCGGCTTGCCCGCCGTTCACACCCAGGCAGACGGTTCACGGCTCTGACCACAACCCAATTCTCTTTGCCGCCACATTGTTCGCCAGCCCATCCACTTGTTCGCGGGGCAGATCTCGACACCAATCGCTACGTCGCCTTTGCGCCCGCTCGGTTCTTCATTTAAGCGGCTGGTTGATGGCTTCGTGACATGGTCGATGCACTTTGGGGAAATTCTTACCATTTCAAGGCATCTCGCCGGAACGCCAATGGCACGGGGTTTGCGCCTCGAGAGGTCGTCCTCATCTTCGGCACATCAAGACCAAGCCAGTTCCAGAGAGCTTCTACCGTAGCCCAAGATGTGTCGGTGCCTTCTGGAACCACTGGGTAAGCAGGTGTTAACTTCCACGAATGACGTGTTGAGAAAAGGGGCCTCCCCCTAATAACCTGAGGCTCCAACCCGCCCAACCGCATGCCTCCCGGCCTTTTTGACCGTCATAAGGTGGGATGATGCTGCCACACACGCGACGCAACTATGCGCCAAATTCTGAGGTCAACTATATTCCATGCTCAGCATCTCCCTTGGACAAATTCGCAATGCTCTTTCTCGCGTCTGCAGCAGGCATCGGAAGTGGTACATTGAAAACAACGCGTCGGGACGATCGCCTGGTCATTCCTGTGGGAGTGCCGGGAACCAAAGGGATGTCTCAGACAAGACACTAGGGCATCACAAAGATCGCTTTGCACGAAGGAGGGTCTTTTACACACTTTGAAGCGTTCCAGCATACATCCTCCAATGCCATCCAGCACAACGCCCACGACTGGTCGCGTTTCGCCGTTCCTACATTCGACCTCGAGACGGTCTTTGGAATTCGCATCGCTCCTCCTTCCGTTGCTAGATCAAGGACCCTGCCTTGCCATCATCGACTCTTCAGAAGCTTTGCGCTTCGTCCTAGGTTCTGGGAGACTCAACTTGTGTAACCTCGTACCTGCAGAAGCGTTTATGCAGCCAGAACACCCAGCCCAAGGCCCAAGTGCCACATGCGCCGAAGACACCGTAACGTAGCGCTGACTGCCTTTGATCGTTCGGCCGGCTCCATCTAAACCATCCGGCCGTCCCACGGCGACTCACTCGAGACAGGTGGAGCAACTCCATCGGCGAGCGACGGGGGAACAATTATTCTGTACACTACTCGCGAAAAGCGCATATGCGGAGTTCAGCAGCGGGCAAATCGCCTGCTGAAGCTTTGACTCCTAATATGCTCAGACGTCCCAGTCTGATCACGGCCGGTGACACTGGACATGCTCTGCCAATGTCAGATGACAAAAAGTTGAGACGAAATCTTCCGCCCAAGCGCTCATTGGCGCTCGCTGCCGCCGGCATCGTTCCTCAAAGGCGTGGCGCCGTCGAATGGGCAGCTCAAGGCTCAAGCGATCGGAATGACCCATGCTTGCGCACGCGTCGGCGTGTCACTGAGACAGACGGACTCCGCGAAGGCGGCTACGATACACCATCAGGAGGCCCGAAATAGTAATGGGTTCCTCCGCCCATCCAGAGTTTAGCTCGAATAATACCTGCATACCTACATTTGAGTCTGCACTTGCACTTGCACTTCTTCTGGTGGGTCTCATCGAGGCTAGGTTCTCCTCAAAAGACTAAAATCCCCCGTAGGTTGACGAGGGGTTTCTTGTGTATTTTGCTCTTCAGCCAACCAAGTGGCTTGGTTTCAAGGATGCGACCAATGTTCCGAACGCCAAGGCAAAGAGTTTGACTTGATGCTGCATGAGAACGACTGTCAGTGAGGAATAGCACTCCATGGGCTTCTTGGCTAGAACGAGATGACACCTCTGTCAGCGCCACATTAGCGAAACCGTACCGTATGGATATCGAAGCATCCTCGTGGAGCAAAAGGGAGGGACAGCGTTGAGTGGGTAATACTGATGCATGACGGTCTGACTCCGTTTTCCAGAATTGGTCTCCGCCAAAGAGCCAGCACAGTATTGAGGAATGCGGAAGACTGTCCCAGAACTAGTCGGTGTCGGGGCTCCAGGTTGTCTTCAGTAGGATCCGCTTTTACCCCTGAGTGTTGGTGTCGGTTCCTTGCAACTTCTCAGGGACGCTGTGGCTCAGCCAACCAGCCTCGAGAAGGACAGCAGGGATCTGTCAAAGTCAAATGGCCCTCATTGGACACAATGCTTGAAACTTGGTCGAATTCGGTCAAGCCAAAGATCGTCGATGGATTTCCTTGTCGGGTTAGAGGAGAGCCGCTCTCCGTACCGCTGCTACCGCAGCATCTCATGGCTCAGGGCTTAAGGCTCTCACGGAACCAGGGCAGAATCACCAGACACGGAGCCTGGAGCGAGGAAGTGGGAGGAGTCAGAAAGTTCGTTGAGGTCCCCACCTGCTTTCCACGCCTCTCTGGCCCTGTCACCCTCAGTCTGCGGATACGTCGTGCTTCTTTCGTCTGATCTTTTTTCTTCCCGCTTCTGGCCTGCGCCTCCAGTCCTGGACTTAGCCCCCGGTCCGCCTCCGGCCCCGTTCAAAACCTGTCAGACAAGAGCCCTGTCGGTCCACGGCCATTATGCCTCGTCCGCAAAACATCAACCAAGAACCTTGGTTGGGGGGGCGGGATACCCAGGTCGTCATCTTCTTTCGCCGCATAAAGGAAAACGGAGCCGCAAGTCCAGCCGTGACGACCGACCGTCACATAGTCTCGTGTGTTGTTTGGTGGAAGATTGTCGTTTGTAATTACACTCACCGTTGGCCTCGGATTCAAACAACGTGAACATTTCTGTTACTGACTCAGCCACTCAAGCCGATGACGGTCGCCAGCACATATAGCGGGCCAGCTTTCCTCGCAGCATCCACCGCCTTCTTGACTTGTCATCCCGAAGCTGTTTATGGGCCGAATTTTGTGGTACGGACTGCCCATTCTTCAAAGAAACTGCCCGTCCGGGGTTCATTGCTACTAGCATCAGCGGACCAGGACCCCAATCTCTTGTCTGGCGATTTTGTTCCAGAAGAACCGTCGAACATTGCGAGCCCGAAACCCCTGGCCGGCTCCCTTGGCTTGCCCCTCCCCCTATCTCGAGCCCTGCAGAGTTAATCCTCGCTTGCTAGGAGCCCTTGAGAGGCCGGCTCTTGTTGCTGGACCCTTGATGGGTAACACGCAAGATTGCCGCAAGAGGTAGACAAGGCGAGGAATAGGCGAGATGTATCGCTGACATTTCCGCCGCGGCGTCTGTGGTACCAACCCACTGAATCAAACGATGGCACGAAAGTCGTCTACTGGCAGCCAGGCAACACGAGAACGTGTGAGACTTTGCAGGGCCCATCTATCAGATCTGCTACTCGCATCAGTTGACCATCCGTGGCTACCGAAAAGTCAACGGTCTCCATCCAGTCCGTGTCGTCGATAGCTGGCTGGATCAGCTTGGTTTGACCATGGCGTGCTTCGCAGACTTTGTCTTTTACTTTGTTTCCAGGCTGCGAAACGCACTAGGCTGCCAGACTGTCAGTTCAAAGTTGCCATCGATACGGCCCCAAAAGTCAGGTCCCGCTTCCGTAGCCAGGCCTGCGAGTGCTTTCAGCTTCATGCTCTCACCGCCGATGGGGCATAATCGCTGTCCGAATATTGACCAATGAACAGGTTGCTAAAGCCCGGTGCCCCGCCGAGGCAAGAATGATCATTATGACACTGCTACAACACGTCGAGGCGCGCTTCTCGATGCGTTGCCTATGCTTGCTCCAAGCGCCTTGTTTTGGACCTTCGATGGCAAGATGGTGCATGCTTACCATCTCCTGAGTCCTCAGTGTGCAGCTTGCGATTGTTTACTTCCCTAAACATAAGAGATACTGGGCTATGAGACTGATTGCCACCACCGTGAGGCAACAATTGAGGCATCACAGCATCGCGCCACTCGGCTTGGTTGATCGCTTTGTTTACTAAATCGACTTGGCCATCCGTACGGCGAATCTCCCTCATTGATAGAATATGGTCAACAGCCGCTCACCCTCGATCGCGAATCCAGCGTCTAGCGAGTCCCCAACAGCCCAGCAGGGTACCCAAAACTACCGTGATACCGGGCCAAGCATTCCCAATCGAGTTTGCTGAAACTTAGCAACTAGTCGCTTGTTCGACAAGCATTACAGGCATCGTTGGGAAAATTTCCGATTCAGCCTAGCTTCCCCGCCGGCAAAGGAGGATTAATGAGGCAAAGAACGAAAACAAACCACCAGTCATGCGACGCTGCGACGCAGCGACGCCAGTCTCCAACGCGCTGCTCCGCCGCATTGGTTTGCGATGCGCGGCAGAACATTCTGCAAAGACCTCCGTGCTCGGGCCTCTAAAGGGGACACGAGGGGGACCAACGTCGGCATGAACAGCTGTGGGCCATACGGAGAGGCTGTGCCGGATTGGTCCCTTTCATCGTCTGTCTGCGACGTCGACGTGGTGCATTTGTTCGAGATCGCACAAGGGCTTCCCAGAGGATCGACGCTAGCGTTCGTCTGATGTTCTCCCCGGCCCTCACCGAGACGGGTCCCCTGGCCGGCCTCCCGCTGACAGCTGCTTGACCCGAGACAGGACTTGTTAGCCGAATTGTTCGGATCAATCTACTCTCCCAGGTTGACCCAACTTCTAGATGATTGACTTATCCTGCAGTAGGCGTCGATTCCTGACTCAGCATGCTCAAGCGCGGAGCGTCCCCGAAGAATAGCCCAAGTAGCGAACGACCTCTTCCAAAATAGACTGACTGATCTGGTTGCATGATGCTCCCGGGTTCCCTGCCGTGTCCGCCCGCCATCCGAACGAGTCGATTCGAGTGGGTTCATGCTTTGTTCTAGAGTCACCTGACACAAATTCATGTGCCTGCTTGACGCCGTTCTCGGTTTCCCCGTCCCGAAACGGGTCAGCTTGCGGAAGATACTTGGATGGGACCAAGCCCTTCTTCTACCAAGCAACACCGTGCGTGCCAGGCGACGTATCGGCGAATAGATGGGAAAGGAGAGGCTTTGTGGTTCTCGTAGTATGCCGACTTTGGCATACACGCGAGGCAGTGTTTTGCTAGAATATCCTGGACTTACGTCTTTGGATGGCCTTCACTTTACCTGCCACGCGAGACCAGCAGGTAAGTACCGTTTTCAAGCAGTTTTACCGCATTGTGGTACCCTTTGAGGAGTGAGGGCCAACAATTGTTGTTACTCCATGTTGAATCCAGCAGGGCTACTAGCAACTGCATGGGCCATGGCTCAGTAAGAAGACGAGTGCTTCCAGACTTCTTGCTAGCTGGCTGAACTTGGAAGTCGTAGAGTATATCCCGTGAGATTGTAGACTGCAGCTTTGACAGGTGCCAGGCATCAACACATAATTCGTCTCACGTCTTCGAGGGTTGCAGTGAGCGACGTGGAGAAAGTTGAATAGAGTTGGCGACACTAGGTGATTGCAAAAAGAATACCGAGTTTGCTTGCAAAACGAACCTCTCGGGGTATGGAAGGTTGGTTCTGAGCTCAAGGTTGGAGGCAATTCTGTGGCCCTTTGAGTTCAAGAATCTGCTTAAATTTCGTGGAGTCAAGTAGTGTACTTACACGTGTGTGTCTACATATGTGTGTATGTGTCTGTGCGCGCTCGCGCGAGCGTGAATGATGCCTACGAGACCAGGAGCTTTGAAAACTCCAATTGCCTTTGGTTGTTCTCACTTCACTCTAGATGATGAGAGCCTCTAGCTAAGTAGCCTACTTTTGTCACTTTGTTCCGAAGATTGTCTCCTGTTGGATAGTACGAGAATAATCATGGACATCTAACATCGAGGCGTGTTACACCTCTCTGCTATATTGACTCCGAGAAGAGCGTTGACCGAGTGCGCCCCCCCCCCCAACCGCCTCAATGGAATGGTGTTTTTGCGGGCGTGCCCCAGTTTTGAGTACGCGGCGAGCGTGTCCCGTTCCCTTCCTACTCCAAGCCCAGCCTACGAAAGACACAGCCCCCCCCTTTCAAAGCTCCTTCATCACCTCCCCGACAGCCTTCTTAGCCATCCTCCGCCTCTGGTCCTCGGGCAAGCCCGCGCTGAGGTCCCTCACGGCCTGCAGCTTGCGCATCATCTGCTCAATCTTCTCCACGTCCTCGGCGTCCAGCTCCTCCTTCTCTTCCCCTGACTTCTTCGCGTCCCGTTCTATGGTAGCAGCGCCTTTGCTGCTACTCGCTGCTTTGCTACCAGTAGTAGTAGTAGTAGTAGTGGCGCCTGCTTCGTCTTCTTCTACCACATCATCGTCTTCGTCTTCCGGCTCCTGGTCGAGGTTCCAAATCGCCTTCTTCAAGCCTTCAAAATCCGCTCGATCAAAGCCGAAATCTAGGTTCTCGGGGTCGTCGAGGTCAAACTCGTCATCGTCGTCGTCGTCGTCACCGCTCGCCAGGGGTCTAGGTCTTCTAGACAGACCTCTTCCTCCTCCCGCGGCGGCGCCCGGGTCTGAGTCGAGGTCCGATGGGCTGTCCATATCGTCTGCGGCGTCCCAGTCGTTGGATTCTAGTGCCTCGAGGACTCTTGATATGCCCATTTTCTCTGGGGAAAACAAAAAAAAGAACTTTAGCATAGATGTCCATCATGTACACATATGAGTTGATGCAGGAACGTATGTTTCTCTGTTTGAAACACCAACCGAATCTGGAGTGTGGAAGCAATGTCCTCCGACGGATCACAGACAGGAGAGCCGATATGAAGAGAAGGAGATAAACAGATGGAGAAGACAACAAGAGAAACCAGCGGGAGGGGGGGGGAACTGACCTCCAAACTCGTTCCGGCCGTCATCCTTCTTCCCACCACGAACCTGCACAAACTCGAGACCCCACTCGGCGCAGAGGTCCTCCCACTCGTCTGCCTGGCCATCCCCAACCCCGATCCCCAACCCGACGCCGTCCCATCCCCACCCGCCGAGCCCCTCACGGACGATCCTGCCAACCTCGGTGATGAGCGCGCGGGTCTCTTCCACCGATGGTGGGCTCAGCGGGATAGCGGGCGCAGGTGTCGTCGCGGGAGCTGGTGCTGGCGTCGAGGATGGGGACAGAGGAGAAGAAGAAGAAGAAGGCAGGGCAAAGACGACGACCAGACCGCCCAGCACGGTGAGCACCTCCTTCGCCTCGGGCGAGAGGAACGAGGCGGACCATTCCGCGGGGGAGGCGATGAGGTCCAGCCAGATGGGGACGTCGGCGGTGTAGTAGCTCGTCTTGATGGGGAGGATGTGCGTTGTGCCCGCGAGGGTCGTCGATGCTGGTTCTGGGTGGTTGCCCGTGAGGTCTGCTTGCGCGTCAGTGATTATTGTTGTCTTCTAGGTTCCGTGCAGAGTTTCAAGAGCTGTAAGCTTTTTTTTCTCTTTTTTTGATATGACGAGTCGCGACACAAGATTGTAGGGATCCCGGTGCCGTAGTTCTCATTTGATTTGAGCTTCTCCCCCATTCCATTCCAGAATGAGACCGACTCGGATGAAATAAGGGAGGTCTTTTCTAGTGAAGAGATCTGGCAGAAGATAATGCCAAGAAAGAAAACTTGAGGGGGGGAGAGTGCGTTTACAAACCTTTAATGACTCTGCTCAAGTGCTGCGTCGAGTCGGCGAGAGAGACCGCTAAGACTCGGCGCGGATTCTTCACTTCCATTCCTCGTACTTTTGTGTTTTTTTTTTTTTTTTTTTTTTTTTTTTTTTTTTTTTTTTTTTGTTCTTTTTTTTTTTTTTTTCTTTGTTTTCTATCTCGCTTCCCTACTCTCTTTTTCTTTTTTTTTTTTTTTTTTTTTTTTTTTTTTTTTTTGGCTCTCTGGCTGTTTGGTTGTTTGGTTTGACTGTTGCAGAGGCCAGACTGTTCCAGAATGAGGAAGAAGGCGACGTTGGATAACACGAGGTCGAACCCTCAATGAGCTTTTGAGCGCACGGGATGGAAGTGAGTGAGGTGAGTGGGATGGCGGGGCACAAACGGCGGGCGTTCCGTCGGCGCAGGGTCCAGATTACCTAACTACCTTGCGTGCTTACATACCCGCCCGACCTGCTGCAGCTCTCCTCTCGGTTGCCCGTGCCGGAGCTAGACCCCAAGGTAGGTACACTTGCTCAAGCGTGCTTACACGAAGTGGTGCTGTGAGACATGGGACGGAAGCTTCGGGTGTAACATGAAATCCCTCTTCACCTAGCGGAAGAATCCTCTCTTGTTTCTACAACTATTTTTTTCCTCGGTCTTGGCAGCCAACACGAAAGTCAGACGCACAGATATCGCGGCTCATAGTCTTTAGGGCTTCGTCTTCATTGACTAAGATAGCTATGCAAATATCAAGTTGTACTTTTCGTAAATACTCTAACCGCTCGCTGCCTATGCCAAACACCGGTATTCCGAAGCAAAGGGTAAAAGAAAAGATCATGGTGCGTTCCAGTCTGGGAATCGTTATGGGGCTATGCAGGAAAAATAATCAAGAGGTAAAACACCCGCACTTCCGATCTTTGAGAAAACAAACCAGCAGGAAAAATGAGCGAAGCGACCCGTTTGAGGAAACGGAACCAATAATCTAGGAAACGTGGAAACGGAAGAGAAAGAGGTGCTCAAGTAAGCGAGAGACCCAAGGTCAACGATCATCTCCCCACCCATAGTGCCGATTCACAGCGTTCATCGCGCTCACGCCGGCCCTCACGAGCCCCCTCGTCGTCTCTTGGTCAATCCCCGCGAGAACGTCCTCAAAGCTTGTATCCTGCCTCCCTTCAGCATCCCGCAGGTCGCGCTGATCCAGCTCGCCCTGCCTCCTCTGCAGCACGGCCTTGGAGATGGCCCGCCCCCACATGTTGTACAGGTCAAGCTCCGACAGGCTGACGTACTCCCTGCCACCCGTTGCCCTTCCGGTCTGGGGATCTCTTCGGCGCCTGGAAAAGGGCCACTCGGCCTCGACGACCTCGAAGCGCTTGGTGCGGAAGAAGAGGTACGGCCACGCAAAGATCCAGAGGAAGGTCAGATAGAAGAGCCAGCGCACCCAGGTGGTGTGGCGCCAGCGATTCACGCGGCACGTGCTGTAGATATCGACTCTGGCGTCCTGGACGGGGAAGGAGACGTCAATGTGGCCCCGGTAGTTTGTCGCGCGGACGAGGTCCTCGAGGCGGGATTTGAGGCGCTCGTCATCGTCGAATCCCGGCACGGTGCGTAGGAGCGAAAACGTCTTGAGCCCTGCATGCGAGGCGCAATAGCGATGGCACCACTCCCGCAGAGTGGGCGGCTCCTTGCTCACCCCCTCACCAGCGGCGCCGCCATGAGCACCCGAAGACCTGCCGCCGAAGCCCGGGGCGCGGGTGGGAAAGACGGTACCGCGGCGAACCTTTTGGAAGTTGTCGGCGGTGCGGAGCTCGCGCCATGAGCGTCGGGCGGCAATATCACGGTAGAGAAAGGGGGTGAGATCGAGACGGACGTCAAAGTCGACGACGGTCTTGCTCTCCGTCTTGTCGTCGCGCTTGCGGATGCTCTCAGTATGGGTGCCTCGAACGCGAAGGTAGGGCCTTGGTGGCGACTGAGCAAGAGAGGTGATGTGGGATTCGAGAAAGGCCGGGTCGGTGTCGAGGCGGCGCGAGCAGTGGATTTCGGCACCGGTCTCGGGGTCCCTTCGGAAAAGGAGCGGGGAGAGGCCAGACTCGTCTGCCAGGAGCGGGGTCACGATGGTAGTTTTACGTTGTTTTGGGTCGAGCGAGGACGGTTCGTCTGTGTAGGATGGGGGCAAGTCGCCGGCGTTCGAAGACGAGGCGGTGGCGATATCATCGTAGTAGGGGTCGTTTGTTTGGAGGGAGAAGGCGTCGGAGGGTTGGTTGAGACGGAGAGGCGGAGGGTTGTCGACGGCAGGCGAGGTATCGTCCTTCTTCGAGTCTGGTTCAAAGGGTGGCATATCGGGGGAGAAGGCACCTGGCATGGACATTTCGAGGGAATGATGGTTTGGCCGTGGGAGGGGAAGAGGTAGGTCGACGGTAAGACGAGGGTCCTGGATGGGAGATGCCTGATAACTGATGCTCGATGGGTGGTAGGACTGAAGATGGAGAGGGAGATGGAGATGCGGGAAACCAAGGCGTAAACGAATGCCCCAACAGCAGCAGAGACGAAAACAACAGCGACAGAAAAACAAAAGAGAGACGATCGTGAGGGGATGAAAAGGACAGAAAGGCTGGTGTGTTGCCGTAGGCAGGCGGCCAAAAAAGGGTAGGCAGGCCGCAGACGAACCAGGGATGAATTGCCCTTGGTGCTTGGCTGTTGGGTCGACTTGGGTGTGGTGACTGTAAATATTTTGGCTTTCCGGTGGACAAGCACAAGGTTCCAGGCCCCGAAACCTGCGTCCCAAAGTCTTGGCCCCTTTGGCCACCAAGGGACTTGCTGGCGTTCTTTCCCCCACTCGGCTGGCTTGACTGGCTTGACCTGGCCACAATGGTCAGCTTGCCGGACCTCTCTCCCCAGGGCCACTGAGCTGTCGCAAGACTGTCATTGGGTGGGAACTTGGGAAGGGGGGACTTCGCTTTCGGGCGCGTGTGCGCCAAGTTTTCTTCATTCTCCACCTGCCCTTTCCTGCCGCGGTGCCACGCCCCAGGGCCCACGGGCCCACAGGCTACAGCCATCCGTCGCGGGAGACGAGTCGTATCGAATCGTCCCACTGTCGAGTGAGACGTCGCCCGTGCCACCCTCTTCAATGCGACGAACCTGGCAACTCAGCAACTCACTCACCTCAAAAATGTCAGCTGCACGCCGGGTCTTTTCTTACGGCCGCTCGTTGGGATAAAGGCTTTTCGCTTTTCCATACCTTAGGCTGAACCTGCCGTAGCTACGCACACATGCTCGTCTGTCTGATGGGTCGACCTTCATTTGTCGCACCTACGAAGCACTACATATATTTTTGAGTTGGCAAATATCCCATTCCCTCTAGTATAACTATGCATGACCAGGATATTGACTTTGGACATACGAGGCCAAATCTCGTGTCCGTACGCTCACCAACTCAAATCTGAATGCCGTCTGGGACCGGCGTACGTTGAACGGAGGTGACCTGATACCGAGGCTACCTGCTGAGCTTTCTTCGGACGACCATTCTTGACGTCCCAGACATCCTTCGAAATTCCCGAAATGATAATCCTAGTCTAGCAGCATTTGGCATATGTGTATCAAAATGTCCATAGACATCGCAAGGTTGGAACTCATCATCCTGGAAGTGTGAAGCTCGGCTACAGTGAGAGTGTAAGAATTGAAGGATAGCACTACAACTCCAATCGTCTCTTCCTCTAGAGTCTCATGCAGGCGAGTTGGATTTGTTGTCTCTTGACCGGGGCATTCTTGCTTGATTGCTATTGGCTCCCTCGTGTTCCGTGTCCTATATGGCAGCGCCGGACTCGAAACCGTTATGTTAAACAGTTAGGCTGCGTCGGCTTACGCCGATCCTCTGACGACGACTTTTGACCTAGTGCACTGATGGCACCGGTATAAGAACTGATCCGACTGCGAGAAGGGATGGAGCTGGATATTTACGACACCTCCGGCGGAGCATCAACTTATTCTGTTTCTTCTTCCATACCTAACCTACGTCAGGTTCCTTGCACACACTTCAATCCGCTACGATCTCACTGAATTCAGTTGTTACTCAAAAGTCAGTAAAGTCCAGCCGTATAGCATCGATCAAGCCTTCATCCAAACAGAATACGCAATCTCAACTCCCGATTCTCTTGGAGAAAAAATGGCATCCTCCCGCGCCTGGACATTCACCAACCGCGGCAACCCCCGCTCCGTCCTCTCCCTCGCCTCCCGGCCGGCCCCGACTCTCCCCCCTTCGCCCCAGCTCCTCGCAAAAGCCAAACCCGTCCCTGAAGCAGAAGACGGGAACCAATGGCTTCTCATAAAAGTCGCACACGCCGCCCTGAATCCGGGAGGTCGCCTCTACATCACCACGTTGCCCGGCGTCGCACGGGCGAAGACGGCGGTACCGGATTGGGATCTGAGCGGGACCGTGACGGATGTGTGGAGCCCCGGATCCGGGTCCGGGTCCGGACCGAACGGAGGAACAACCTCGACGGCTACCAACACCACCATCAGCCCAACTCCACCCCTTACCGCAGCGGTGAAGAGTAATTCACGCTTTTCCCAGGGAGACCGCGTCGCAGCCTTCATTCCCATATTTTACGGCTGGCCAACCGGCACTGGCGCTCTGGCAGAACACGTCGTCCTCCCCGCGCGCTATGCCGTCCGCGTCCCATCCCACATTTCCCTCAGGGACGCGAGTTGCATGATGACGGCAGGCTGCACCGCCGCCGTGATGCTCCGCACTACAGGGCTGAAAGAGGGCGACAGGGTTCTCGTCAACGGGGCCAGCGGTGGTATCGGGTCTCTGGCCTTGCAGATGGCTCGCGCGGTCGTAGGGCCGGGGGGCTACGTCGTCGGCGTCTGCTCGGGAAAGAATGCAGAGATGTTCCTCGGTCTGGGAGCCGACGAGGTCGTGGACTACACCGCCGCCTCTCCGTCGTCGCCCGCGTCGAGGGCGTTGGTGGAAAAGTTTGGGGGAGAGGGGAAATGGTTTGATGCGGTCGTCGACTGCGTCGGTGTGCAGGACGTGTACGTCAACTGCGCAAAGTACCTCGTCCCCGAGGGAATTTACTGTGCGGTGGGTATCAAGCCGCCCAGCCAGTCCTACGGGGCTCTCCTGAAGGCGGTTTGGCAGATGCAGATGAATGCCCTCTGGCCCCGTTCGACTTGGTTGGGCGGCACGGGGAGGCGGTGGGTTGCTGTAGCTATGATGGATCCCGGGAAGGCCTTGATGGAAGAGGTTGTTGCCATGTTGGCGGATGGGAGAGTCAAGGCAGTCGTGGAGAGAGAGATTGGGTTTGAGGAGGCTGTGGACGGATACGAGACCGTCGGTAGTGGCAGGGCACGGGGAAAGGTTGTTATCAACGTCGATGGACATTAAATCAGCTTACAGATGATGTGACGGTGCTTTTCGAAACAAGACTATATAAATAGGCATGGTACGTACCAGTGTCATCGGATATTGCCGTAAATAGACCCTTAATTATATCCCACTACGTTGTGTACTCTTTTCAAAAATCTGCTTAGACCACCGAAGCATGACGCGGGTTTACAGTTCAACATAGATATTCAACTCTTTGCCCCTTATGGGGCTAGCCTTCTTCTATTCGATTAAGTACTTGAGAACGTAAGACTCTTGGGACTGTCTAGATTTACGGCTATTCGTCAGAGTCAAGAAACTCAGCACACGAGCCCCTGCGCATGTCTATAGTCAAAACCCACGGCCACCGCCTTTGCATATGAAAGAGCAGCAGCCAAAACCTGGGACCATTAGTAACACCTCCTTATCTTTCACCTCAGTGACCACAAGAAAAGAGATGAAAACTCACAAATATGTGCATCAACTGATGGCTGGCCCCCAGGAGGTCGAACGTCCTCGGGAACCATTTCTCTGGAAACTGACCGCCAAACAATCAGTAAAAGATTCCCCAGCTCGAAACCTCGTCTTTCGCAATGAATTCTTCCACAAGAAATCCCCTTTGCAGCAATCAGAAAAGCAGAGACAACCCACCTTGGCCCAATACACGAACACGGCAACACAATTACACCCGGCCGTCCCCAAAACCCACCATCCACCAACCCTCGCCCACACCTCCTCGACGCCATCCACCAACATCCCTTGCCCGATGGGCAGGACGAACGCCGCGAGCCCAAAGGCCGCAAAAAGCGCCGCGCGGTGGTGGCCCAGGTCCACAGCGCCCAGGTCTGGCCTCGACGTCGCAGCGGCGCAGAGAGCCGCCAGCAGGCCCGTCAGCGCGACGTAGGCGTCCCGCGTGGCAGGGCGGCAGGGGAAGATGTAGTGCGCGAGCGGGAAGACGGAGGACCACATCAGAGCGAGGACGCCGTGGAAGTCGGCCTTGATGCCTGAGAGGTAGACGACTTCGCTGTGGGACATGAGGGTGTGGAAGCTTCAAGGGGTTCATATCAGTATTCAACAAATACTATACTGAAGCAAGGGGGAACGAAAACCGAGCTTGGTAGGTGGGGGCCAAAGTGAACTTACGCCGTGGACAGAACGAAACAGATGGTCACGCCGAGAGCATAGATGGCGCAGACGGCCACATCTGCGGCTGAGGCGATACTCCATCTGGCCGGTATACCATCACCAAAGATGTAGAATGGTAGCAGAATGAAGATGATGGCCCCAATCGCGTGGGAATAGATGTTCACTGTTCTCGGTATAAGACTGTGATACCTGGCCAGACTGAGATAATTCTTTCTCAAACTCACCGGACTCGTTGTGTACACAAGTCCAACTAGCGAAGCAGCCTGACACTGAGTTACACGCTTTTCTATCTCGGTACGTATTAGAGAGACACATCACACGCAAGCCTTAAATAAGAATACCTACCGGTACCCGGTCTTGATATGATCACTCCCGCATCTACGACGTTCAGCTCCTGTGTCCGTACCCCACCAGGAAATAACTCACTGCTGCCACTCAGCTAAGAGATCAACCGTCAACTTTTCTGACCCGACGAGAAACTTCAAAAAAAAAAAAAAAAAAGGGAGGCACTCACGCAATTCTTCCCATGAAAGCAGAACAACCGTCTTCTCGACCGTTTCTTCTGCCTGACTCGAACCGCTCCAGCTCCACAGCCACCTCCCAGAAGAATCGCTGTCGATGGCCGTTCTTAGCCTCCGCCTCAACGCCGAAGTCGACAGGATAGCTGCCATTGCGACATGTATAGCTCTATATTGCGTTCCTTTGGGTGGGAATCTCGGTTGCTGGCAGAGTGCAATGTACACTCGTCCCAACTCTATCCCAACTCTTTATCAGGACACGAAATTGAGGAATCCTCACTATGGGCTGAGTTGTACAACACCGAATGTCAAACCAAAAGTCTTGAAAGGACATTGCGCAAACTGAAAGTCGCAGTAGGTATCGCAACACCAAAAAAAATCATATAAACCCTACCATCAAACAACCCAGAGATCAAACGTGGAGAACAACATACTCCGACATCTAAAAAGAATTCGAAACCACCCCCTCCCAACGACTCCTTCAATGGCATGATTTGCCCTACTCGCTTCTTCCTCTTCGCCGCCGTACCCGCCAAAGGGGGGGTCCCAAAAAGCCCACCAACTCGAAACCGCTCGTCGGAAGCGCGCCGATCCGGTGCGTCCCATGCATCCGACCATCGCTCGCTGTGACGACGCTGACGTATGCCCATGAATAATGCAACGGAAACCCATCCAACCAACGTTTCCCAAACCTGCAGCGAATTAGACGTGGAATTTAAGACCAATAGGTAGAATAAGCATGGAGCAGGGAAATGTCGTTCTGGGGTGGAAATAGGTGCTTTGATGCAAGGTAAGACCATGATACTACCGCGATGAACCATGACGAGGAAATTTTCGCACCAACTTTAAAA
This sequence comes from Colletotrichum orchidophilum, assembly GCF_001831195.1. Taxonomy (NCBI): domain Eukaryota; kingdom Fungi; phylum Ascomycota; class Sordariomycetes; order Glomerellales; family Glomerellaceae; genus Colletotrichum; species Colletotrichum orchidophilum. The sequence goes on from NW_019172966.1 coordinate 139,679, forward strand.
GTCAAAATAGCACACGTTTTAAGCAACCGGAAACTATACGTGCTAATAGGAAAACTTGGTAGACTATCAGGCTATACAAGACCAACGCTAGCCGTTTGACGTGGGTGGTAGAGAGGACCGGCGCCATGTCCGACCCCTGAGCGTTGTAGCCACAGATTTTACAATCTGAAAGCAATACGCTTACGGGTCAGGAATGGCAGGTAGGCAGAGCAAAGGCTTTGGCATTTGCCCTGGAGTACGGGAACTGATCTCGGTGAAATGAGAGCCTAGTACCGGTGGTTGTCTGGTTCCTGGCCGATGAATAGATAGTCGAGAATGGCCTTAAAACGCCGCTCTACCCCGTTCCGATTCCTGGCCATTTAGACCACGGTCCAGCTACAGAGGCAGCAACCTAGATTTTCCCTGGGAGCTTGGTTATTTCGACTGCTTTTGTGATCTTCTATACGTGGAGTATATCGACATTCACGACAGCGTCATCGTCGTCGTCGTATTTGTCCTTTCGAAATAGGCACAGCGCAATACATCTCTTCACTTCAAGGACAAACTTAGCCTCGCAGTCCTTGAAGAAAAAACTCTCAAGGCAAACGAGGGAGCTTTGTGGGAAATCTCAACTGCGACCGCCCGCTCCTCTCACCATCAGAGATAGCTGACATGCACGTGCGAAAGCAGCACTCTCAGTCTTCCCTGTCGTACTTTTTGACCCGAGGGACTCAATGTATTAACGTCTTATAGGCGTGACGATTTATATATGCGAAATGGCAAAAGTCTCACCATGGCCTCCATGGGCGGCGCGGCGCGGCACGGCACTCGTCGTCCTCTCGGGGCCAAACTTTGAACTGCCGGTATCCGTTGCCACCGTTGAAGCCTTGAACTGGGACAATACTCGTGGGTCTGAAGCTGTTGGAATCTGTCTTGAAAGTTAAGTCAAGACCTAACGCAAAAGCTCGTGACTCCGTTTCGAGAAGTTCAAATCCTCCTCGCGTTCCTTCGCTTCTTCTGGCACCCAAGTCTTCCATCAGTTTCACACACAAACCAAGCCAAGCCCCCCTCGACCAATTTACGGCCCTGAACCAAGACCACAGTTCCTCCACCATGGATCAGACGGACGAGTTCTTCGCGAGATTAAGACACAGTGCCCGGTTGTTCTTGCAAATGTAGCTTCCTAGTTCCAAAATGGAGGCTGAGAAACGCCTTTAGTTTCTATTTACACGGGCAGGCGACAGCGCGTCATTTCACGCCTAGTTTGTAACCATACTGCTGCAACTGTAGACTTCGCCAATATTCAATCGAGGAATCACTTCTTTCCTGAGGGCGAGTTTGATACTGACGAGAAAAGTTGACTTTGGTATAAGCTTGCAAGCTTGTTCACCTCCCTGATAACTTTCCGCACACCGAGACCGCGTGGTGAGTCAAATGACTCCCAAGGTCGGTTGCGGAACAAAGCTCTCATCGTCCTCCTACTCACATAGGCGGATTAATGGACGGAGTGTCGGCGAGTGGCCATTTTGGTATCATGCTGCTTCCGCTCCCGCTACCTCCATCGCTTTCAACCACTGCCAAACCTTTATCGAATGGTATCTTCAAAATTGAAGCAAAGGGACCATCCTTGGGAATCAGTTGACACATCCGCTGAACCGCAAACAGGAAACGCCCCGTTAGCTTAGACAATTGGATTTGAAATCAAAAACTCCCCATGCACAAAGGACCGTAGTGTTTCATCACGTCTTGGCAAGCGATACGATCTTCCTCCTAGAGATACTGATTCCAATTGCAGCACTCCAACGTCGCCGTGTAGCAAGGCAGACATATGCGCCGGATCAAGAACCAAGTAGACAAGACGAATGTCACCAGCCGCTCTGCCGCACGCTGGCGCCTCCTCTTACCTCTGCCCCCTCATTAGTATAGAAGTTTGTAAATATTTCTGGAAGCCTTCTTTCGCCTTGTTGACTTCAGAATAACGTTGCCATTCGGCTTCCAGCCACCACATATGGAAAGGCTTCGAACAAAGAAGCATTTGTCCGAACGCAGGGTCGCGTCAAGCCCTCTCGTCGTTGGCTCCCGGCACTCTAGGAGCCGCAGCCTCGCAAGATGCTACCGGGCGGGCCAAGCCCTGTACAACGTCGATTCCTCAAAACCTCAAAAGCGTCACCCGCGGCTTCGTAAGCCTCTCAATCTTGGTACGGGTCGGCCGACCCCAGGCACCGAGCGAGACATTCCGCGTGCAACGTTCCCCGAAAACGCACCCCTCCTGACTCGCCATCGGGCCGGTATTGCATGGCGCTCATTTGCACTGCGACTCAGGCAGCAGGTTTATGCCAACCCTCAACAAAGTGCAAACTCCGGGTTTCTGGGTTCTGAGTAGCGAGGAGAGTAAGCTTACGTGCAGGGTGCGCCTGAAGCTCAGTGGTCGCTGTGGTCTGTGGAGAGGGTGCGTAATTACCTTGTCGGAGGGACTGCAACCTCAACACCTCGCGATCGTCCTCGCTTCGAGGTGGATATAGCTTGTCGACCCGCAACACCACGTTGCCCCTCCGCACGAGGATCACCTTCAATTAACACGTCGGAACGAAGGACGGGCTTTTTTTTTTTTTTTTTTTTTTTTTCTCGAGACGTAACCCTATCGAACCTAATTCTCGTTATTGCCTCCATTCTTCAGACATGAATTTGGTCAACGACTCGACTCCTGTTCCTTTGGAGGGACACAAACCAGATGGCCGGGATAGCCTCTCATCACCGCTTAATGAGGTGTAACGACCCTAGCTCACATCTCAGACATGTCATCTGGTGCGACGAGCTGCTGTGGGATCACCCAGGACGAGAATCCTATTATGGGGGATTCCGTGATCTGGAGCCAGTCGACCAGCCTCGGAGGGCGTGCACACAGGAACGGACCGCTCAAATGAGGAGCAAATGGTAAGAGCCCCCCCGGTTATTCATGATCCTCAGCGCAAGGCACGAGTCAATACCCCCGTCTCTCCACGATTCGAATGAATACGATGCCCCCAATGCTACTGCAGAGTGGCTAGTGCTAAGGCGGCTTGTGCTCAATGGCAAGGGTGCCGTCCGCGGTGGACAGATCGCTTTCGTAGGGTTGGTGAGACACTGTGGGCATAGGACAATGGCCAGCGATCCCGCCGACGGTCTGACGGGTGCTGAATCCGGAGTATAAAAACATATTCATCTCCCTGATGCAAGACACGATTGACACCGAGGAGAGAGGGTGTGACAGCGCTGGCTGGTCGTTCAGACACCTTCTTGCGTACGTATGCCATGATGGCAGCTGCAGGAATACATCTGATGGACTGGAAGCCCAAGGCACTCGAGTAACTGGCCGAAGCTATTGGCGCATATCGCAAGCCACACGATAATCTCAATGTTGGTCTGGACCTTGGCGGGGTATGAGTGGATGTGTCCAGGACTAATTGGTGCATGCAGCAAGATGGCATTTCTGGCGTGAATCCGCATTAGTGCCACGCGGTTGACAACTGGCCAAGATGATTGAAACTGCTTAGTTTCTATCCGTAGTAGAGGAAGAAGCAAGCGAAGAAGGTTGAAGTATGTGGAGAGGGCTCCTCAAAGGTGGATCAGGGGCATCGTCTTCGTGCTGCGCCAACCGCCCTTCAAACCCAAGCCACCTGCGTGATGTCAAGCAACTAGGCTATTTCGAGGCGCCCATCAGCTACTCACACGGGAATCAGGTAATGTCGGTCGACGGGTGAGCTGACAGCCTGAAAATGGATGATACAAGTGCGGTACAGAGTGTGAGAAATGATAGCTCTGAACGACTCGGTGCGGACCACCACGGCGATATCGCCGAACTCCGGCGACGAATGTTATCCCGGGCCGGCCGTATTTGGTAAGCTGGACAAGCTGTGTGGAATCCACGCGAGAAGGCGGTTGACTTGATCAGCCGGGTAGAGTCCAATGGCGGGTGCACACAGCTCGGGCGAGAAGTTCAATCTGGGTTTAGAAGCTGATGAGCAGCGCTTGCGGCGTGAGGGGACGATCGCTGATGACAATATAGTATCTGACGGGGTTGAACTGAATGCTCTGATGCTCGAGCGTCAGCAAGATGGGAGGCCGTTGATAACTGACCCATTATTTGGCCCCAGATTGAGGTGCTTTGTCCGCTCCTTAAATCCGTCTGTAGCCAACCCTGATCCTAGCTGCTTCCGCACCTGCGCGCCCTGCAAGATTGGCGACGTTGGCCCAGGGGCGCATAGGTACGTTAGGTGAATCAGACATTGCGTGCATTTGATCTGTCAGAAGCGTGACGTCTACCGGAGGTGGTAGGCTGACACTGCTCTGATTTTTTGAACGCGAGCGATGTGTATCCGTAGGGAAATGAGGCATACCCGTACCAACTTGGAGATCGTTGGGTGCGGCGGCACGCGCGTTCCCGCTAGCAAATATGTAAGCCGAGAAGACCAAGGAGCCCATGAACCATATGGTCGGGGCATTCCAAATGTTCAAGGTGCTAGGCTCGCACGGAGACACCTTAATCGGAATCGGTTCGACTGCCGACGGCCAGGGGCGTCGTGAGAGTGGAAAACGGTAGCGACGTGCTTAAAAAAGTAGATAGGACTGCGTTCTTCTGGAGCAATTAGCTGAAGGGGGATATCGGCTGCACTGGCGTGTCCAAAGTAGGACATGGCCCGTAGTTGATTGCCGGAACTTCTGCAGCGAAGCAAGCAAGTCGACACCATCTTGGACGGCTGAGTATCGAGAGCCCTTGCCCAATTACCGCACATGACCAGCAAGTATTTGCCCGACAGACCAGGTTTTGCCAGGGACGAGCGGCGTAGGCCGGTCTAGTCCAGGAGGCGCGCATTTCGAGGCAAGGCACAGCAAATAGGTTGATGGATACCTCGGAGGCCTTGGTGTGCCGCAGGCATTAAGATCTCCGCAAATGTGCAGCATCATGGCGGAGAGGTTGGCGAGTTGGCAGAGACAGGAGGGCTTCGAGTGGCCTTGCCCAAATTCCACCAACTGTCTAGGGCTAGTCTATGACGGCGACTAGCCAGTCGGGCGCGCGAGGTGCGAGACGGTGCCTCAAGTCAGAAAGGCCACATGGGCTTTAGCTTTGCGCACTTTAGCGTTGATGGTTGATGCGACGCAACGCGATGCCATGCCATGCGCTGCGCGGCCTGCATGTGCTGCATATTTGAGTGCGCCCGCCAGCCCAACTGCATGTTCAAGACAATTCGATCTGATATGTTGCCGGACCAGTAGACCAGACCAGACTTGGACGCCGGATAGTGAGGTACTGAGGCGGTGATAAAAGAGCTCGGACACCTGTGCGGATGAGAAGCTGTGGGGAGTGAGGAGGGACGGTTCGGTCCCTGAGATCCGCCCAGTATATTCTCAGGTGGGAGACGAAATACGCAACGTACACACCGCGGATGCTGCGGCGGTTAGAAAGTGACGGGAGAGGGGACAATGCTTGATTCATCAGACATGGTCTGATGCTGACGTCTTTTGAAGTAGCGGTGGGGGAAGAGGTATGGATATTCTCATCGAACGATACGATTGAAGTCCGTCTCTCTGACAACGACTAGACGCTGGATACTGGAGTTACAGGTATCCGTACTTGTACGCCAAGTGACGAAAGATCTCCGGCGGCCAATTCTGTTTGCCTCTTCCCTCTCCCCTGTCGTTGTCGGCAGGAGCAGCCGCAGAGCAAGACCAGTGAGCGATGTTGTGTCGCATTGGAGGCTCGGGCGGCACATGAACAGGATTAGTGCGGAGTTGCAAGAGTCAGGAACGACGGTGGCCGTTTCCAGATGATGTGATGCGAATCCCGAACCAAAAATGGAACGCCATATGGAATGGGTGAATGGCATGCATATGGAGGGTTTGGTGGCCTGCCTGCGTGTCGTAGAGATCTGTATCAGCCCGTTCAAGAGGCGTTTCCGCAGCTGTGCCGAAACGCGCTCGGTACCAGCGCGGCGGTGATTGATGAGGTGGGTAATGTCAAGTTACAGTGGCATCCTATTCACGGCCGTGTATGACATAGGTTACGACCCAGTTCCCGAGATGGCGTCCTCCTCCATTGTCGTCTTGCTCTGCATATTCTCACTTCCGGGAAGCCGGGCTGAAACTGGACAACGCTGCCTGCCGCCAACACCCGGAGCCGGGACGATTGCCGGTTCCTTTCGGTCTTGACGCTTGGAATGGTGGGAAACAAACGGCTTGACCGGTGACGCCGCAAAGTCAGCTAGGCAGTGGAGGTGGAGAAGCGGTGGCTGATAGGATGAAATCCGATGCCATCCCAAGTTGATTCGATGGGAAGGAAAGTCTAACTGACAACGAAAGCCGGGGACGACGTCAAAGCAGCGGCCAGATGAAGATGCGCTAAGAGACTAGTCAGAGACACGGCTTCGGGCGGATGGAATGAAAGCCAGTGGTGATGTCTGCAAACGGCGATAAAGTAGAAACGGCGCCAGCGTCGTCTGAAAGCAGTCAAAGGCGACGGGAATATATCTCTTCCCCTGGGATTGCGGCATTGGTTGCGTGTGTGTCCCTGCGAGAAGTTGAGATGGTTGACGGGAATGACAGACAGGGGAGGGGTGGGCAGTGGACGGAGGAAAAGACCAGAGCTCGCAGCTCGACCAGGGACGCTGCAGGGGTAGAGCAGGGATGACAGAGCGAGAGCCAAGGCTAGCAGGGCTACAAGAGGGCTAATGGGTTTCTCTTTTAGCGATGGAAGTCTTCGAGTGTTTCCGCCCCGCTGAGAGTCCCTCTCGCGTCTCGGCGCTCCTCGGTCCCTGGCAGTGGAAGCGTCGCGATGTGGACGACGCAGTCACAGTCCAGGAGTCGTGGTGGAGCAACGCTGGCACAGCTGGCGATGCTGAACCTTGGACTTGTAGTCCTACGGGGCACGGCCAGTATCCGTAGTGTATGTATGCGTACGAATAGTTGGTGGCGATGGAACATGTCCACCGAGCCAGACAGGGCCCCTCCACCAGACAGCGCTTCTGCGGCCGGCCGTGCGTGGCGTAGCCCTCTTCTTCTGTTGCCTTCTTTCCGCGTTTCCGCCTCTTTGAAATTCAGATGGTCTCCACTCCGGACTCTTCCTCTTTTCGTTCAGGGGCTTCCGAAGTAAGGTAGGGAGGCATGTCATGTAGATGGTGCGCCTGGAGGTTCGAATGCAAGGCAAGTTTTTTGGGGGCGAGAGGCGGCTGTCTGCGCTGCAGCTCGGAAACCGAGTCTCTCTGCCTACTGTTTCTGGTAAGAGGTAAACAGATTATCTTATCTGTACCTTGATATAAGTAGAATAGATGGGTAAAGTCGAACGTACCGAGGTAGTCTTGGAATAAGGTATCCCAGCACGTTAGGTAAGGTAAGGTGAGGTGAGGTGAGGTGAGGTGAGGTGAGGTGCAGGTCTTTCTGTAGAAAAAAAAATATTGAGTGCTGGTGGGAACCTGGAAGGTAGTGGAGAAGCGGTACGTACCGTGTCTTGCCTCTTCCGCAGTATCCACCCTCGACCCTATCCGTACCCGATAACTACGTTTCATTGGATGAAATGAGATGCCAGTGGAAGTGCCCCCAAGATGCAAAGCGGTCTCTGAGAAGGATGGGCCGGGGACACCCCCGTCCCTGCTCCGTGCTCCAATGGTCCGTCCTGCCCTGAACCCGGTACTTGCGGGTTGCACCTGCCGCCGTTGCTTCGCGCAGGTACCGTTCGTTCCTTTCTATTACCCTTCCAAGGAGACAGACAACATAGTTACATACTAAGGTAGGTAGTTAGGTACTTCGTACAGGGCATACACGAGAGGGGCCCGACTTTTTTCTTCTTCTTCTTCCACTCCTTTCCTCTCCTTGAACACCCCCCTGCGGAGGAGGCCCTGTCCTTGACATCCCGACTGCGACCACTGTTGGTACGCATAGAATGTATCCGTAAAGCAGTGGTCAGCACCGAGTATTTCTCAAAGTATCCGTGCCTTGACCGCGTGCCGTTCCTCGCAATTTAAGTGCCTTGCGTGCTTGCTAAGGGAGTCTTGCCACGGATACTCTGGAAACCCAGGTATGACATATGAAGGAAGCTACAAAAGTGTATTCAGATGTCTTCGTACGTACAGACTTTGAAGGGCGCTCTGCAGCAGAAGCCTACAAAGGAGACGAGGGAATGTGACAATAAGGAGAGAAGTGCGTAGTGTCTGCTGCGTATACCTGACCTTACTACGTAGGTACGGATACACGTGCGATGCAGATGCGCATATCCACCCCGATCCAGCCCAGTACTGCTTCGCATCTTACTTAATTTCGCCTACCGCATAGTACGAACCGTTCCTGGACGGCGCGCCCTTACTCTTCTCACTCTCTTGCTCCGTTCTCTTATTCTCCTAGCACCCGTGGCACCCTCCCTACTACGTATGAGTCCCTCCCAGGCCTGAGTCCCGTCAGTCTCCTCTTTGGCTCCATGTCACCGCGGGTTGTGGACTGGCCCTCGCAGTGTCTCCCGTCTTCAGCGATCGTAATCATGCCAACCCACACCCCCAGACCCATCTGCTTCATTCGCCGTTAATGACTACAATTTTAAACAAAAAGAATTGCTACTCCCCACGAAACAAACGCTTTTGCCTCTCTTCATGCCATTGTTCGTCGGCTCCGTCTCTTAACCCCCCTCAATCTCCCGCAGACCGCCTTGCGACTTAGTAACGGATTCCCGTCCCTTTCACCACCCCCCTCCCCTCATCATTGGCGGCCCCAATCCACACCACCACTCACCACCACCACCGCCGCTTACCATTGACCTTTCTCTTCCTTTACCTGCCTCCGCCCTCGCCTCTCATTTCTTCTTCTTCCAACTTGCCCAATCTTTGTTTCAACACAACCGTTATTTATTCTCGTGCAGCTCAGGGGCGCTGGGTCCAGAGACATCCATGGGAGCGACTCACTGGTCCCTTTATGCAGATCCGAGATACCGAATCCCCCTCTCTACCCTGTAATTCTGTAATCTGTCTGTCATCGACCCGACCTTTCTTCTGCCGCATGCGCAACCGTCGTCAACCCTCGTTAGACTGCATCTTGTCCTCCACCGCCGACGCCTGCTTTCAAGTTGAAGCATGCTTTTTCAATCCTCTACCTGACACTTTGAATACCTCTCCCGTTCCTCTTTGGAGCAACGACAGTGTCTGGATACGCCTTGGCTGTGATACACCCGGGTTAGCCTCTTGCATCAGCCATGGAAACTTGCGAGGGAGTTCTCCTGATACCCCCTGATCGGGGCCAGATCTTGGGTCGCGCCATATGGAAGGTACGAAAATGCATTGAAACCTCGGCCGCACCTCCCCCCCCCAAATCTCTGTCTCTGACCTTTGCCTTTTCTAGCCACGATATGTCGTTGTGGGAGGCCGCAGTGTCTACAGGGAACCCATCGCCAGCCCGACCTTGCCTCAAAATACCTCTTCAACACGCTCAAACGGGGCCGGTACCAGATCCCAGCCGCGGACGCCCGGCAACGACGATTACTACATCTCCATCTTCAAGTCAAAGGTAAGGCTCAACATGACGGAGTTCTCTGGCCCAAACCTAAGCCACCTGAACTTGCAGGACGACTGGGAGCCCTCCTACCAATACCCCGTCAGCTCTGTCATAGACTGCCAAGTGCAAATGCTCGCCCATCGCAAGCAGGGCCCCGTTCTGCCAACCCTCGTCATCACCATCAACGACAAGGAGAAGAAGCGCCGTTCTAGCAGGGCCGCTGGCCTGATTTCAAGCAAAGAATCCACCGCGACCACCCTCTGGTTTCGCACGCCTCCCGACGACCATCACATTAGCCTACACGAATGGGCCCGTTTCATAATTTCGAGAAAACTCCCCATGAGCCCCGAAAGCCCGGCGTCTCCCTCCTTCACCAACCCCTTTGCCCAGCAGCGGTCTCGAGACGTTGACTACTTCCCACGACCTCCGAGTGGAAACCCGAATCCCCGTGGCACTCTGCAACACAAGAACTCGACGCAGACATATTCGAGCCGAGACCGTCCTATCACTCTCAGCTCCGATTCCCCGAGTCTTCGTTCCAAGCGAAGTGATGTTTCATCACCGACAAGTACTACCCATCCTACTCACATGGGCTTCAGCATCCCAGATCCCAACAAATATACAACTGTCCTCCCGAGCGATATCCCCTCGCCTGTAACGACGATGTCGATGAGCGACTACCAAAGAAGCGAACTGATCGAGGGATGGACGACGGCACAAGGACGTTCGTCCACCATCAGCTCACCAATTCGCGGACGAGGCAGCGTCAGTTCAGGAGGCGCTCAGCCTTTTCCGGGAGCCGATTCTAGTTCACCACCGAACCAGCGAGAGACGATTCTGGATCGAGCCTTCCAACTACGGTGTATCCCTGGTTCCGAACTCGAGACACCGGGCGAAGAGAAGCTCACTTCTCTGGCTCGGTTTGACGCATTGATGCGCGAGGCCGACGAGAAGATGCGCCAACAGGTGAAAGAAGCACATGCCGAAAAGATTGCGATGCTGAGCGCGTTTGATGTTGATGAAGATTCATCGGAAGAGGAGGCTGATGACGACGAGGAAGATGAAGACGATGACGAGCATGACGAATATGCGCACGAGGCCGATGCCAGCGGCAATCGCCAAACGCTGATTGCGCCCAACGCCCAACGCGCCCTGGAATATCTCGCCAGTCGCCAAGAGGAGGCAATGTCACCTCGCTCGCCCGCGATGAGGAGCCCGCCTGCCAACTTCAGCGTTCCCCTGCAGGCTCCTGGGCGACCACACACGGCGCATTCCAAGATGCGGCCGGGTGTGCCGCAAAGGACCTACAACCAAACTCAACCCATGGGCCAAGAGAGGCTCGATGTGCCAACCTCTTCATCCGGTAAGACATCCGATGATGCCAACTTCCGAACCAACGGGGAAAAGCGGGCGTCCGGCTCCAGCGCCAAACGACTCAGCTTCAGCGAGTTCACCAAACGTCTCTCGAGCACCAGCAGCTTACTTCTCGTCCAGACCAACACCAGCGGCGGGAGCAGTTGCGGCAGCAGCGAGTTCGACCCAAGTCCATCTCAGGTACCCAAAGGTACTTTGAACGCTAAGGGTGTTCCTCCACGGCCTCGAGACCTCGAGAGGGAGGAACAAGAACGGCGCTGCGGATGGCGAAACAGCGTCGGATTCACCGAGGGCGGTTTGATTTAATTCACGTCGCCTGCCGATTGCCATAAGTACCCTCTCCACCATTGTTCGCTTCGGCCGGATCCAACCGACCACATCGTTATTCTCCCACCACTACCCACAGCTCAAATCTATACCCAACTCACGCCACAACATAGTTGATATATGTTGTACGATTTTTGATCTGACGATACCATTGTTCGCATCTAATAACGACTTATGATTGGGGCTCACAGAACACGGACCTGGCGTTTGAAATTTGTTCTTGTTCATTGCTCGTTGTTTTAGCAGTTGGAGGTTCATAGCATCGTTTTCAAGGAGGGGGGCATTTGCCAAAGGAAGCAGCACCTCAATATCAGAGACGTGAGGCCCGGCGGCGTTGACAGACTCTAGTTGGTACTGGGCAATTTGTCAGTTATCCACCTTGTCTGCCCTTTCTTATGCATATGGCGGGTGGTGTATTTTGCAGGACGTTACCTACGAGTTCCTGACTTTCATTTCTCAGCGCACTTTACGTTCAGATGGACATAAAAATATGTTGTAGTACAAAGTTGACGAGAGTGGACGATATACCAATCAATGAAAAGCTTTTGACAATTTTCATAATGATACGCTTCATAATTTATTCCGTTTAGATGAGCTCCGCGTACTGCTGCTCCCTTGGCGTCTCACGAACATGGAAAACTCTTTCCAACTAGTCAACGAAACATAGCCGTCACCCACTGGAGATTGAAGCAGCGGTCAAACAGCCTCACTGACAGTCAGACAGTCATGACGTCTCCGCCCAATGTGGCACCTTTCATCTCATTTTCTGCCGGCGAGATCCACGGTCGATTCCCGCGAGATCGGCATCGTGGCCTTCCTTATTCCCACCATGTTTGCGGTTTCCAGTGTCCACAGCATCAGAAACCTCACCCATCCATCCATCCAGGGGTCTCATATCTCGTCATGACAAAAAAAAAAACAGAGTCTTTCTCATTGGCTTTCCGCTGCCGGTCGAATCCCCCCGGCAATCACAATCAGTGGATCGGCCCCCCCTCCCTCCCCTTCCCCCAAGGGCCCCAAGTCCTACTCAACGGGTTCGGCAAGTCCCCCACCACTTCGGAGAGAGTCGTGGGGTTCAACGCCCCTGGACAGCAACCCGGGCTCTTGGCAAGAACCTCCTTTCCACACGGGCCTTGTTTGCGAAAGGCGAAGACGAAAGGGAGGGAGAAGGGGGGAAAAAATCAGGGTGAGCATTATCCGTACGAATAGGTAGTTCCAATCGCCACCGTCACCCCCCATCGACTGGTCCGTGACATCGCAGCAATCTGCATAGTAGGGCCAGGGCCAGGGGCGGAATAGAAGGGTCAATGTCGGTGAAAATGACCTTGTTGAAGAAAATTCTTATTTTATTTTTTTTCACTCTTTTTCTCTCCTCCCCCCCTTCTTTCTTCTTCTTCTTCTTTTCTCGTTCCATTCGTACTTCTCCACATCTACAAGTCTGCGGTGCCCTTGCTCACGAAACCTACGAGGCAAGCCTCGGCTTGTTCCATTGTTTCTGCCGCTCCCGCCGGCCCCCCTTTTCTTCTTGAAAATTATGGAGCCTAGCCCGCCTTTTTTTCTTCTTCCTTTTCTGGGTAGGTATTCGTAGCCCTTCTAGAAGGAATAGAAGGAAGGAAACAAGGTAAAAAGAAAGTTTCATGGTTCGGTAAAGTTCAACGATGCAAATCGGCGTTGCCGATGACGAACAAGGAGAGACAGAATTGGATCAACCAAGCAACCTTAAAAAAAAAACCTTTCGAAAAAAAACTCTCGGGGATGTAGTTGAACACACGTTGGTCTAGGCTTCCCACTGCCTAGGTACTCATGGTAAAAGGGAAGGGACCTTGGGAAGTTGCGATATTGTCACCGACCCCCCCTCCCCCCCCCACGCCGACACGTACCGTAGTAAGTTGGTATCCTTCCCCTTCTCCACACCCGGGAATAATGGCAGATTGCAGAGTACGGCACCGCCCGGGAGTTGCACAGATTGCACAGAACGATGGGGGATTACGTAGACAGCCCTTGACCCGGACGGTGGACCGGGTGGGGGTGGTTTTCTCTCTCAAAGGTCCCCCGACCCGGAGCGGTGTGGAACTGCGGAACGTGCGGCGGTCGGCGCCGGTTTTGATACCCATGAAGAATGACCAAACGTATTTGTACATGACTGTGCTCGCCGTTTTCCATCAAGCGGTCAGGGTTGCACATGCACAGCGCGAAGAGAAACCCCGAACGAAAGGAACAATCACCAGAAAAAGGCATTAGAAACGGAAAATGCTTTTTGCTTTTCTAATTCTCGAAACTCGTTCAGGGGACGACGCCTGTCATCCGATGCCATGTGCACACAGCTAGCTAGATTCGTCTACTCAAACGCAGCCATTAAGCAATGGCCTTGTGAGCCGGTATCCATCAACCATCCAGCAGCCTTAAATCGAGTTTGCTCATGATATTTCCTCCACCGCATACGCCTGGCCGTGATCCCGACTGGGTGATCATTCCCTTCCCTTCTTCCCACGGTCTTCGCTGACGCTTCTGTCCGGCACCGTTTTTGAACAATCCGCACTCATTCAATATTGCTCCTATCGGAGTCTCTGCCATCCGCCGTAGGCCATGGACAATGCATAGTGGTCCGGTAACCCCATTTCACCGCTTGGTAGCATCTCCTATTGCAAGTACTGCTGCAGTGCTTGCTGCTGCTCCGGTGTGAGACGTGTGTTGACAAAGTTGACAATGGCTCCGTTGTGACGCTGGTTAGCGGAGCTGATGTAAGCGCTGACCCAGGGAGCCACCGCGGTGACCTCTGGGTAATCGTCACGCGCGATCGGCCGACACGTGTTGAGAGCCGTGTAGGACAGGCCAAAGCCAATGTCATCAACGTCGGCCTCGGCAATGAGTTCGTCGCCCAGGCCGGCAGACACCACGGGTGGGTTGACCAACAAGGCAAGAAGGATCTTACATGTGTTGGCCCATCCCTTAGCGAACTTTTGCGCGAAAGCCTGCGACTCGCAGAGAGTCTTGGTAAGACTTACTACTGCGAGCTTACGGTCAACAGGTCGTGCGAGCTTTTCCGTCTCGGCCAAGACGAAGGGAGGGTAGACCTTGGCAAAGATACCCTCCTGGATCTTCTCGGAATGCTTCATGAAGTAATCCGCACCGAAACCAGCCTCAACTCGGGACGCCACGAGGTGGAAGAATCGAGCGAAGCGCAGCTTGAGCGAATCCGGCGGGTTGCCCTGCAGCTTGGCGAAAAGAAGGTTCAGGATGGTACCAAAGTACTGGTCAACAACCGCACTGGGTCTCGTTAGAACAGAACCTTCAGAAGAGTCATAGGCAAGGAATGGACATACGGCTCGAATGACTTCACGACTGCCTCCAAGATGTCAAAGGCGTACAACTGGTACTTCTTGACAGCGAGGAGACGCTGGAAAATGCCGAGGATTTGCTCCAGCTTGTTCTCAGAAACAATAAAGGCAGAGGTTGCCGGGATGATGGAAGAGAGAAGTCTGGTACAGGCCGGGACATTGCCCTTGGTATCCCACAACGCCGGCTCGAGCAACGGGGATAAAAAGGCCTTGTAGTTGTCTGATACAGCATCGGGAGGGCTTGACTCCAAAAGTTGCGCCAGAATCTGGAAAATATACTGCAGGAACTCTACATCAACGTTAGCCAAGAATTCAAGTCCACTGCCTGTCACTTGTTGACGTACCGGTAACGTCTTCAACCAGAATCTGGTTGAAAGGCTCCCAAAGCTTCTGGTTGAAAAGAGCAGCGTGGGTCGACGAGGTATATCTAACGAGGGCGCCAAGGGCCTCAAAGTGATAGTAGTAGAAGCGCGGGTTGCTAGGGTTCTGCTTAATCATGTTGGTGATGGCAACCAAGTGTGTCAGAACAACCTCGACGAGCGGTGCGGCCCCATCCTTCAAGACGATAAGAATTCTCATGACACATCTCATCAAGAATTCGTTCTCCTGCAGCTTGGCAGGGGTCCTCTCCTTTTCAATCAGCTTGAACAGATGCTCAAGCAAGTCCTTGGCGAAGGGCTGGATGTCCTCGCGGGGGAACATGACCTTGCCAGAGTCGTCCGAGAGGAACAGCAGACGCTCGACAGCAATCGCAGCATATGAGTATACCACGTAGTTGTCCGATGCCAGATTCTGAATGAGAGGGGGGAACGCCAGCTTCCATTGCTCCTTTGTCAGTTGGCTACGGAATGTGTGCAGGTACTTGATGGCGTCGACCTTGGAGATGGGCTCAACTCCTCCGCTGGCCATCAAATCCGAAGCAATGTGCTGCTCGAAAAAGTCAACAACGTTGACCAATGAATTGACCGTCTTGACACCCTGAGCGGCGGTGACAGAGCCCTTGGCTGCGATGGAGATGAAGAGGTACACCGCCGTGTCCTTGGCCTTCCAGTCGGATTTGCCCTGTTCCAAGTAGTGGTTGATGTACTTGTAGACGACACCGGTGACGAGTTGCTCGTACTTTTCCTGGAGTCTTCTCAAGAAATCGGTCGCAGACCGGCGTCTCGAATCGGTGTCTGAACCTTCCAGATCCCGGCGGATGTACTCGATAGGCTCATCCTCAAAAAGCTCCAGGTCAGACTCGCGCAGGGCAACGTTGGGCAGGATAACTTTCTCAACTACCTGGCCCAGAACGTTCTCGTCCGCGAATACACCCGAGTGTTGCGAAGTGCCGGCGACAGCGGTCAAGAAGTGCAAAGCCTTGCTGACCAAGAGGTCATATTTGGTCTCAGCGCCTGTGCTGGAGAGAAGATTCCAGGCATTGGTAATGAAGGGCTCCGTGTATTTTCCAAAGTCCTCGTCGTACTTGAGCGTGTAGAGCTCCAAAGCTTCGCAGATATCGGCCTTGACGGTGTCGATGACACTAACTTCGGTATCGTCGTCGGTCTCTAGGATCGGGTTCGTGTACGTGAGGTACTTGTGTAGTAGTTCTGAGATGGAAGCCAGGTGTTCCTCGAAAATCGGGGGCATATCGTGGGACGAGAGGTCGTAAAAGATTTTGATCATGAGGCTCAGGGCCTCGAACCAGCTCTTGAGAGCATCCTTGTTCTGGGCGTTGTTGGTAATCTGTTCATCGGTCTGCACCAGCAGTTGCACAAAAGGCTGCGCAAATGTGCTGATGACGTGGTTGATCTCAGTGTAAAGCTCGTCGGTTCTGAAGAGAGGGCGCCAGCGGACGAAAATGGAGTGGGCGACTTCGAGGACACCGATGTTGATCTTGGGATCGACGGGGGAAAACCTCTCGACGAGCTCCTGAGTCAGTGTTTGCCAGCGCTCCCAGAAATCTGAATCGGCGATGATGCTGATAGCGTCGCCAAGCTGAGTCTGAATGGTTGGTGGACAAGAAATCATCAGCCCAATAAGCTGAGACTTGATGGTGTTCACCTCATCGGCGGGGAGCTTGTAGTTGCCGTCGGCATCGACCCAGTTGGAGCGGATGAAGTTCTTGAAGGCCAAGGCGGCGGCCAGACGGGTCTTGAGAGGAAGAGATTCAGAGGCGACAATGTTGAGGAGGTTGAGCGAGTATTGCGGCTTGGCTTGCTCTGCCTTGAGGGCTTGCTCAGCTATTTTTCACGTTTGTTTATCAGCATCCAAACAACGTTGGCGGGGTACGAGGTAACGGTAACGGCAACGGGGGCTGTCTTGGGTACCTTTTCTGTGAGTGCTGGGGTCTAAAGTAGCATCCAGCAGCTGGGCAATGGTGCCCATTTGGGAGGCCATCTTGACAGAGTTCGCAGCGTCGTGGAGATGTGTGGTTGAGGAGTGGCGGTAGGAGTTGTTGTAGGTAATGGACTCTTTTTCCTGCGCTGAACTTTTTGGGATGGGGGAGTGTTGCTGTGGGGGACGAGGCTGCCTTGTACCTTAGCTGACCTGATGGAAAAGAGATGGAAGGTATTGTGGGGCGCTTTCCATTATTGGTTGTTGACAATGACAGAGACACTGACAAGCGCCCGCCACAGACGAGCAGTGAGCTTTGTCGGAAAAACTGCAGGGAGAGTTAGTAGGTGGTTGGTCTGTGCGCTGTAGAAGATGGAGCCTTAGGTAAGGAAGGCACCTGGAATGAAGCAGCCGCCGGGCTTGACGCAGAACGGAATGGAGACAAAGCTGCTGCTGAAGAAAGTGTTTTACCTCCCCTCCCTAAGGCACCTTCAGGCATAGAGTTTGTCTGAATCAGACCACCCTTGGAAGCGTGCCGCGTCTGGAAAAGAAACTACTTCTGCCGCATGCCTAGTCTTTGCGTTACTACGTCGTCCAAGGTACCTGTTCGCTCATTGAATCAAAGGCCTTTGAGACTTATGTGTGGGGCTGGCGCGACTCCAAGATGTTCGCATAGTGAATCGAACTTTAGGATATCGGCTTGAGAGTAGGCTGCTCCGACAACCAAGTTAGAGTCGCGACCGGTTCTTTGATTTGACAATTACGCGCGGGAGTTGGGACAACTGAAGGTGCTTGCCCTTCAAATGTCAACTCAACCGTATCGTACCGTAACGTTAGTCCGGGCCCGTGCCGATAAATATGGGGCTCATCCGGGAGCGTCCCAAGAGTCAAAGGCAGACGGTGACGCCACAGCCACGGACGCCCGTCCCGTCGTATTATCCTTGACAGCTCTGCCAACGGAACAAAATTGGTGCGAGACGAGCAAGATCAGCTGGCCAGCCAAAGTGGGGCACCTTCAGCAGCTTAGGTGCCTGCAACGGGAACTGCACACACATTCCAGGCTGTGTCGGAGGGCAGAGGTTGAGCGCTCACGAACTGTTGGTTCCTGCTGCAGGTACTTGCCGCATTTTCTGCCCCCCCTAAAAACCTGCTACCTCCACCCCATGCCCACCGACTCATGGGATCAGCATTCCGTCAGCTTTTCCACCCCGTCACTTTTTCTGCTAGTTGCACCACCAGCGAAACCTCCAAAGGCCCACGATACGATGTCGTGATAGCGCATTGGCAACTCCCGCGACCTGGCAAGCGGACACACCCTCAGAAACCTCTGACCCGGCCCACTACCAGACAACTGACGAATCCAAGAACCAAGATCACCGCACCACCGGCCTTGTTCTTGTCAGCTCCCGTCCGTCGGCAACCATTCCGAGGTCCTCTCTTCCCGTCGTCTCGCTAGCTCGACTGGTTTTACTTGCGCCGGGGGCCTTGCTTGCGCTCTCCTCGCCCGCCCCCTCCACCTCCCACTTCCACTTTGGGACATTCTGGTCTGCCTGCAGCTCGCCTCGTCGGCCTCGCCTTGGATGGGGTGCACCAGACCGTGGCGCCTCCCCGACTGCCTGCTGCCAACTTTCCAGCTGATCTGATAGCCATTTTGCTTGTGAGTAAGGTAGTCATCCGCAAATGCCTTTGGTCGTGCCTCTCTGCCATCAACAAATCGCAACCTGTGGATCCCCAAAGACTCCCATCCTCATCATTCGCAACACCGATGACAACATCAACCCACTTTCGCTATCCAACGCTCCAAGCCGAGATGAAGTTTGCTGCATTACACAATAGCTAACATGCTCCGTCGCTTAGTCTCGTCCATAAGCGATCAACCCGAGTCCTATCAGACCAACGACCACATGTCACCTTCGCCAGGAGATGCGCCCTCATCGCCAGACTCGATTCGCCCGAGCGGCCTGGCGAGCGTTTTCAAGGGCCTGACCGGCGCCAAATTGACCAAATCCCCCCCGCCGAGCCTCAAGTCCGCCTCCTCCATCCTGTCACCCAAAGCCGACCACGTCAACGCCACTCGGACCAATCTCACCGGTTGGTCGCCGACCCATATGGAGTCCTTGCAGGTGCTCAGAAACGGCAATGGCCCTGTCGGCGAACGTGTCACTGCTGCGAACTCGCTCCGATTTGCTGTCGCGGAACACCCAATGAACCCCGTGCTAGAGATATGGGATGTCGGAAAGGCAATGATCACGCCGAATAAATCGGACGCGGAGCGGACTGCTGGCTGGGAGCTTCTGTCAGAGTGCGTCAAGCACAAGGCCTCGTCAGATCTGGAGCGCCAGAGTTTCTTCGAAACCCTCAAGTCCCCTGCTCACGCCAACGACTTCCACTTGCAACTCGCTGCCGTTGTAGATCTGACTGCACACGGCCGAGACCTATCTGGGTTCGACTATCAAGTCATTCCGCAGCTTGAAATATGGCTCCGTGAAGCTTATCAGGCTGTCAGAGCGGCAAGGAAGCAGGCCAGCCGAGACGCCAAGAAGAACACTGGTAAGGCAAGATTTTCCGCTGCTGGGGAAGAGAAGAACCTGCACCAACTCTTCAATTTCATCGGCGAAATCATCAAGTTCAATTCCAACGTAGCCAACGAAAAGTCCATGACCAATCTCATGAAAGTCTTGGTCACCGTTTGTCTCACCACGACCATCGAGGAGGATCTACGAGCTTCCATCAATGTTATTGATACCATCGTAACCTTCGGTGCCTTGCCCACCGCAAGCTTCAAGGAGTGCGTCCTGGTTCTAGGTTCAATATTCTGTCTCGTGCCGAGTCTGTCCAAGATCGCCTGGCACACCATATCGATTCTGCTGAAATCGCACAACGGCCCTGCGGCCGTGAGGGTCCTGGTCGATCTGTTGCGGCATCTTCCAGAAAATGGTACCAGCAAGGGAAAGGATACCAGGGATATTAGAGGCGTACTGGCCGTCCTGGAAAAGCTGTTGACGAAGAGCACGGAGAAGGGATATCCACCTGTGCCTTTTGCTCTACTCCTTGATGGATTGGTTGCAGCTGTTAAAAGCACCGATTCCGGCCGAGTCCACTGTGCCGTCCTCAAGTTGATCAATTCTCTTTTCCGGGATGGCGGTGGCAACATCCACCATCTGATCATCGAGGAGGACTGGTCAACGCTTTTAAATATTGCTGCAGAATGTTCCAAAAAGGCACCGTCCGGCATCCTCATCAACAGCGAGGTAGCTGCCCTCGCAAATGAGCCAGACCGACCAGATGGCGCAATAGGTGTCGAGTTGCTGAAGCTCATAGCGCGCCTGGAGGAGCTGGCCGCGCAAAAGTCGGGTGATTTTGTTCCGCGACAGATCATCATAAAGTTCTTCATCGAGATCCACGCTAGACTCCCAGACTCGGCGGCGCGCTGTGTTCTCACCTACTTCCAGGAATTTCGATGCTGCTCGCCTTCGGACTTGCAGTGGGAGGAGAACCTGGCTTTGGTCCTGAAGGAATTCTACGCCAACCGAAGCCGCAGCTCTGAGACCCGCCTGTTGTCGCTCCAGGCTGTAACGGAGTCTTACGATATGCTGGATCTCATTGGTGAGGGGCTCGGCGACGACGACTGCGTTCCGAACCTGATCAAAGACCTTCTTCACAATATTGCCGATGAGACCAACCTCCTGGTGCTTGAGTCTGTAGTGGCTTTCATGGTCTCTGTCGCCGTTTCCTCAGATCTTGAGCTCTTCAACTACATTACGGACACGCTCAGAACGATCGTAGTCAATGATCGTCTGCTATCACCCATCGCCTCCGCTGCGTCTCGGCCGACGACACCCGTTAGTGGCGAAACAGTGGCTCCTCCCAAGAGTTATACGTCTTCCGGGGTCGTGACAAGAGGATATGTCAAGCTGTTCATGCGATGTATGAACTTGGATGGACCCAAGACCCTCAAACTCTTTGACGCACTTGTCAATATTGCGAAAACGAGCCATTGCAAGACCGATGCCCGGCTGACTGCGATGAAACTCCTCTTCCGACTTCGAGCGGATTGGGCAAATCGTGTTTTCCTGATCAATGACACGGAATCCGACGGTCTCGCGGCAGCACTCCTTCACACAGCTTCTTCTCGAGCAAAGAAGCAAGCTGAAGACGCTGCTCAACCCACGAGACCCACCAGAGCAGATCAAGGCGCTGTCTCCCGATCTACAAGAGGGATTTCATTCAGCAGCTCCGGAACTCAAGACAGAGTCTTTCCGGTCCGTTCTGCCAGCGGGGCGAAATCGTCCTCCCCGTACAAGCAACTCTGGGCGCTGCCTGACCCTGAGGCATTGCCCGAGTCTCCATCGGCGATTGCAAGCCCTATCCTAGTATCGTTTGTCGAGGACCTAAACTCAGAGACCGCGGAAGAAAGGGAGCTATCCACCGTGGAGTCGAGGCAAACCGCATTGAACATGGACTCTTGGCTCGACACGATTGTGCACATTATCGAAAACGGCAGCGAATGGGAGATCTACAGCATGGTGTTGGTTCATCTGCCCTCGCAACTTACCAACCACGCCATCTTCCGGAGCGCGGTACCGCAGATTCAAGAGCTTCGCCGAGTTACGTGCGAGCAAATCAGGACGAACAGCTTCCAGGAGCCGCCAAACTCCACAAGCCTGCGACGCGCTGATGTTGCCATTTGTCTTTTTCATACTCTGACAATGATTCTCAGTTACCACGAATACTTCCTCAAGGACCAAGAGGACGAAATTGTGCAAGCCTTTGTCAAGGGTATCTCGACGTGGGAGCGTTGCGCAAAATATTGCATCCACGCGTTATCAATCTGTTGCCATGAATTGCCTCTGTCCACCAGCAAAACGCTGGTGCAGATGTTACAGAAGATGGCACAAATCATTACACAACCCCACGTCGCAATGCATATTCTCGAGTTCCTCGCTTGTCTGAGCAGAATGCAAAACCTGTACGTCAACTTCAGAGAAGACGAGTACCGCATTGTATTTGGAATCTGCATTCGTTATCTCCAGTACGTGCGCGACAAGAAGCAGGCCCAACGAGGCAGCCTACACAGCGAAGCAGCAACACCGACCGGATCTACTTCTGACCTTTTGCATCCGAATGCTGCAGATGATCTGCCTCAGTACGTGTATGCTCTGGCGTACCATGTCATCACGTTCTGGTTCTTGGCTTTGAAGCTGCCGGATCGTGCCAACCATGTCGGCTGGATTGCCAAGAACCTGCTAAGCGACGTCGACGGTGGGCAGAATCCTGAAGAGCAAGCCCTTGTCACACTCGACTTCATGCAAAGGGTCGCCTACGCGGACGCAGACGAATCTTCCGAGGACCTTCTCTTTACCAAGGAGCGATTCGGGGAGATTTTGAAGCGAAGATGGTTAATGGGCAATAGCATTGTGACAATTGAGCAGTCGACAACGACTGGTTGGTCACAAATTACGAAGCGACAACCGTCGGGAACATCCTCCTACATTGTGCATGAGAACTTCCGACCACGCCCGGCCCACCAAGCTCAGTACATCTCTGATGTCTCGAGAGATGGGCAGGTGACCAACAACAATATCCTTCCCAGCCACTTGATGGTGCAGTTGATGACTTCGACTCCTCAAACGCAAGACACTGCCCGGCCTATTCCTCTCCCCAACGACGAAGCGACTCAAAGAACTGTGCGTGTTTTTGACCGTAATTCAACTGTAGATGGACACAAGGTCGGAGTGGTATATATTGGCGAAGGCCAAACAGAAGAGACGGAGATCCTTGCCAACGTCTCGGGCAGCAGCGACTATGTGGCTTTCCTGAACGGTTTGGGCGCTCTGACGAGGCTGAAAGGGTCCAAGTTCAATACTCAGGGACTCGACAGAGAGTATGACACCGATGGCGAGTACACCTTTTGCTGGCGCGACAAGGTGACCGAAATGGTGTTCCATGTCATCACGCAAATGCCTACAAACCTCGAACGAGACCCTCAAGTCATTTTGAAAAAGCGACACATCGGCAACGACTTTGTCAACATCATTTTCAACGACTCTGGCATGCCCTTCAGGTTCGACACGTTCCCGAGTGAGTTCAATTACGTCAACATCGTTATCACTCCAGAGGCGAGGGCGTCGTTCCTCACCATCAGAGAAAATCCGCCGAGCGAAGGGAAGCATCCACCGTTCTACAAAGTACAGGTGATGAGCAGACCCGGCTTTCCCGAAATCTCGCCCGCATCAGAGACAAAGATGGTCAGCCTGAGGGCTTTGCCAGGATTCATCCGACTTTTGGCTCTCAATGCCTCCGTTTTCTGTCTGGTATGGGCAAATCGCGAAGGCGGCGAGCATGTCAGTTCATGGCGCAACAGACTGAGAGAGATCAAGCGCCTACGCGACAAATACGGCCCTAAGAACAACACCGCCGGCGTCCATCAGTCATCGCATCCCCCCCATCTGAGTCACCTGAATAGTGCTTCGACACCTTCGCCGCCGCCCACATCATTGGGCGGCGCAGTCGTCGGCAACAGTCACCTCATAGCACAAGGTGCAGATGCGTCCAAGTCTGCGGCCAATGTGCGCGACAGCTTTAGCAGTCTGCGCCGGTCCTCTGTCGCAACTTTCTTCACGAGCACTAGCGAGCAAACCAGCCATCGGAGCTCTATGCTCTCTACCACTACCAACGACACAGAAGTTTCGCCAGGAAACGGACTCGACGCCCTTGTTGAGTCGGTCGACTTCTCCAAGTGGGCATAAAGCACGTGTAACTCAGTCTTCTCCCTCGGAATTAGATGACAACAAAAAATGGGGCGTGAGCACAGAAACGAACGAACACCTAATGGCGGATGAAAAACATAAACGAAATTCAAAATACACGGATCCTTGACGACTTTATTGACAAAAGGAGCGAGGGATAAAAGGGGTGTCGGCGGATCTTTGGGCACGAATACCATCAAAAGCTTTTTTCTATTTTACTTTTTCATGATTTAACGGGGGTTCTTTCCGAGTCCCCGTTTGTGTGTAGGCTACTTTGATACGATAAAAGACCCTTACCACTTCTTATACGAAAGTGCCATTCAGTTTGTGTTGTATGGCTTCGATCACAATCACATGCCAATCAACAGCTTGCTCAATGTATCCCTTGCCCGCGTCGACCGAGCCCGGCTGCGTCAATGCCAGTGGAAGCTAACATCCTGAGGCTATGTCCTTCTACTTTGGTGAACATAACAGCCAGCTAGACATATTCCACAAAGCCTCGACGAAATGTTTTCCATCCGTTGGTATTCTCTTGGGTTTGTTTGAAACTTTAATCTGCTAAGAGGGCGCCGTGGATTGAAAGGAGATAGGGTTCCTCTGATTCTAGAGGCCTCGATGCCACTTCGGGCTTGCCAATTGAATGCTCACGACATGGCTTATCTGCTCAGTCAGGAAAACGCGAGTGCAAGTGATAGATTCCCGGTGGTCGGCATGCCAAGTCATGTCTCAATGATATTTTCAGCTCTGCCTCCTCTAACAGCTTTTGACAGCACCACACCAGAGTCAATCGTCAAATAGGAGAAAAGGTCCGCCTTCGGCCCGCGTCCAGAGCGGTTTGGATTGGTATGCAGCAACGGCGAAGCAATGGCAGGCGTCGCGATGCACAATTTCATCCAAATTCATACGCCAAGCAAAGAGCCACAGCAGCGACGTCGATGGCGTGACTGGCTATGCTCCGGTCTCGTCATGATGGGCGGAGTGCGCGATTCAACCATGAAGCGACATCGCGATTCAGGGAAAAGATCGCTTCGTATAAAAGTCCGCCAACCATGATGCAAGCGGTTCCTGTACGTTTTGTAACGACGAACGATATAGAGAGGGACTCGGCGACGTCAACATACAATTTGTATTAACCTCTTGTCGCATCATCCCAGTGCTGCTCAGGTGGCCCAAGGTCGATAAGATAAACCCACTAATGAGTGAATAGCAGTGGATCTGAGAGAAAACATAATGAGAGACGCTCGACGAATGTTACTATTCCGATATTTTTCAACTCATCACAACATTTGAGGATTGACGCTTGAGCGATCTCAAGCCAGAGAAGCCGGAATCGACTACCAGAATCAGGAGACCACTACTCTAGCACTCGGCTTTGCCTACCAGTGCCTTTTCAAAGTCTTTGAGGCCGGAATACCGACTCTAGATATGTTCCATGTGAACAGCACGCAGCCATTGACTTGAAGACAAGAGTACGGAAAACATTAGAAAGGTCGCCCCTGGCGCCCTTCGCGTCTCGATGTTCACTACTGTTGCGTTCTCAATGTCGCGCTCTCAACTTCTATCAGTCAACTTTTACAGCTTTAGTCGCACTTCATCAGACTTCCATAAATCGTACCCGATCACATCTATTGACACAACTTTGTCTCTTAATCTATCTGTTGATCGAGTTTTCCGAAGTGAAAGATCATTCTTCCACGTTTGTGGTGACAGTCTATTTTAGGCTTTGCCGCTCTCCATTCGTCAACATAACCTCGCGGCAAGGTGATTGATTCTAAGAATTCGACTAAATCCCCAACACAAACGGCTCTGGAAGCAAGCAGAAACCATTGTCATCATCTACATTGTCCAAGTAGGACATCGGTACCCATATATGTAACTTGAAGGCTTCAAAGATAGCTCAACTGCAGTAGCAGCAGAATTTCGGCTGCACAAGAAAGGTCTGCCCGCACCGCGGCGTATCTCCTTTCCGTACGCAACGCCAGGCTGGAAATCCGACTTAATATTCTACGCACATGGCCAACGTGTTCAAGTAGACATTTCGTCTCAAAAAGTCATCTTAACCCCCCTCAAGAGAACGTGGACCATCAATTTCCATGACCGCAAGTATACCCACCGAGTGACAAAGACCGAGGGCGTACCGAAGCTTAGAATGCAGGTCACTCGCCAGCTCACATTTCCTTGCTCAGACTATATTGAGAAAAGAAGTGGTAACCAAGGTCATAAAGACATTATAGGAACGGCAACACGCAGCTCGGACGAGGCCAAGAGAATGCCACAGACTCAAAATGCCTACAAAGCTAAACGCCACATTCTCACGATCATGTACAAGCTACCTCGCAGACCTCGATTTACCCCTCTTTCATGCCACACATCTCACACGATATCGGTCCAAGATACAAACCGCGTTCTAGGCCTGTGGTCCATCGTCCATCCGTGTCCCAAAGTCAAAATGTAGAAACTGGCGTTCCGTCTCCCCCCCCCTCCCCTCTCTCAAACGCCAAATCATCCATCACGGCGCTCATTGGCTAACTAATCTTCCCGACCGCTCTAGATCCTCGAGGTAGCACAAGGTTTTCTTCTTTGACAAGGCGGCTGTACATAGTAAGACAAACAGTCCTCTTTTCGAAAAAAGCTCTTGACAAAACTGCTTATGTTCAAAAAAGCATATGTAGCGCGCCAGGCGCCGTATGTCGTGCCTTGCCGCTTTTCATCAGATTCAGCTCGTCATGCAGAACAGTTTCGACTTCCCACCAGCCCGAATTGATCTAGGGCCGAAATTGCAATAAGAGGCTGCCAAAAGGCTGGCAATCCTTTGCATGTAACGCTCCCCCGCTTTATTTTTTGTTTGCGAACCAACGCGGCTTCGTTGGCCAGGTCAAACAGGAGCTTGACGTTAACCCGTTGATCAGGGGTGTTTCCATGAGCTCTGCCCCGAAAGCAGATACTTAATCTGTAGCAATCAACAGGTCTGATCCCCTCACCCGTTCTCCTGGGTCTATCTTCGGCGAACGATATATCCCGTCGACGAGTTCTTCAAATCTTGGTCTTTCATTAGGTTCGAAATAGTAACCATTCGTCTTCCGACTCATACGTTACACCACTCTTAAAAAAGAGATTCCTTCATCCATCTCTTCCTTTGGTCTTTAAATCCATGTCTTTTATAGCCGTTAGTTCCTTAATCATCACAGACCAGCGCCGTGTGAAATGATCGAAAAGCAAGGCAACGCAACACAAATCTCGCAGCCTACATTACTTTGAAGGAATACGGTGATCTTAGTAGGTAGTAGTATACAGAGACGAAATTTTCAAATTTTGTACAATATTATCCCTTGGCACCAGAGAGCGCATGCAATGAACGTCACCATGAAGGGAGGTTAGCGGCTGGCATATCAAGTGATGATGATGCCTTCTTGCACTGTGCCTCCTATTGATACGCTGGCTTGGCTAGTCTCTGTACTGACTCAGTCATTACCATTGAAAGAATTATAAACTCGAAAGTGTGCATATGCATATGCCGGTGTCGCATCTTTGTCCAATTCGGCTCTGAGCATCCGACGGAGCGTTTCCGGCCCCCTCCGATCATCTTCGGACCCCGACGGCCCCTTTTGCTGTACGAGCTTACTCGTTGTGCGACAGATCGATGTCATGTCTCAGGAGATAGGCAATGGTAGGCAAGGCCGGAATCCCTGTCTGAAGGGCGCCCTTCCCTCAAGAGCCCGATATTGACGGAAAAATAGGCTTGTCCGCCCGATTACGTCTGCAACAGAGCCAGGGTTCCCAGCTCCTTGGGACTTTGAGGTCGGGCAAGTCTTTGCTTGAAGAAAACAGGACGACAGCGGTCCTAATCTGTCTTGTCTTTGGGACCGGGGAAGGAGAGGATCCGAACCGACCTGTCGTTTGTCATCGAAGTCTTCTTCCGCAGGTCCTCTTCCTGTGCTGCTGGCTGCCTCTTGATCGACGGTGTGAGGCGTTATTGAAAAAAAAAATAATAAAAAAAAGAAGAAGAAGGGAGGGGGGGGGGTTTGACTGCCTCGATGAAATGGCCATGTCACTTTGCCACATCGAGTGCTTAGATCTGTAGAGCTGTCACACAAGCATGATGGTCTAGTGGGTTGCCGAGTCCCCGTGGTGTGTTCGTGGCCGTCGCCCAAAGGCGTCAGACACCCCCTCTTTTCTCACCACAGTCATCACGATCCACCCTAGTTCACACTCTGCAAGTCAGCTTTCGTCGGCCGGCCACATCGCGGTCCGCTGGATGGATAGCTTCATGCGCCATAACCGCCAGGGAGAAAGACCACCTTCACCGGGCTGCTGATAGAGCTCTCCGGAAGCTCCTAGGTGTAAAAAAAAAAAAAGGAAAAAAGGCCTGGGATCGGCGGTGAGACTAACATCAACATCAGGGCCCAAGGCATGGGGCTTTCCCGACATCGCTGTGCCGCTTGGGTCAAAAGGGATTTGTCTCCAAAGTTGGCCTGCTTGCGACCATGTCAGCAGTGCCCATTACGCTATTCCGCGCCAACAGAATCTGAATATGTGTGGTTCACTGCGGCGTTCCGGCAGACAAGAGTGGGCCGGTTTGCGCCCTCGTCATGTACGCCTCAGGTAAGTCCATGTCCATACCGAAATGTTCAGATGGCGGAAGTTATCTGGTGGTGATCAATATTGGAGAAAATGCTGTATCGATCCTTGTGGAACCATGAGCAGCTTGCTATGCAAGCAGCATGTGTTTACTCTTTGAGCTCGCTTGCGCCTGGATACTATATCAGGCTGTGCGAAGCTGGCAACGCCTTCCTGTTGCTTGGCAAGTTTAGGCGAAGGGGCATTGCTTAACGAAACAACCTTCTAGGCCATTTGTGGATGTGATCCAACTTGCATATGACACCAAAAGAGACGGTACCTGTGACCAGGGATCTGGAGAACAAGGGTGGTTGCCAAGCTCGGAAGGACCAGGCTCGGACTGGTTGGGCCATGGAGCGGAGATAACCCCGCTGACATAACTGGGATACTGAGCGGAACTGGAGTCTTCGGTTTGGCTCGGTTGCTCCCGGCCAACATTTCTCTCCCGTTGGGCCCTTACTTGAAGGAGCGTGGGAGTCTGCCGTTTTGCAGGCCATGGGCAGTACAGTGGAAACCGGAGGGTCTGTGTGTAGGCATTTGTCGGACCATAGAGCGAGTTCTCCTTCATTGGGTTGGCTTTGAGCTGGAGAGTCAATCTACTCAAGACGAGTCCTCCGGTTATTAGGCCTGCGTGATCGGCAGTGCCAACACCATTACCATATGGCACAAGTAACCGAAGGGGTGTGCCTGGCACGATTGGGAGCGACATGTTTCGTGATCGTCGGTTGGGCCTCAATGGCCTTTGACGCGTTGCGGTTGATGATGTGAAGATCAGAGATTTAGAGCTCTTCTTCAGAGCTGACCATGATGCCTTTGATCAGCGTCGTTGACATAAGTCCTTGACAGTACGACAAGGTCGATATTCGGAGTGCCTCCTTACTGTGGCTGTGCCTCTGCCGGCTGGGGAGTGGTCAACAGCAAGTTTGAGGCTGTGTGGTTCGTTTTCACCGGGATAGTCGGAGAAGGGCCAAAGATCGAAGATGAACCTATCAACTGTTCCTCATGCTTGACCAATCTCACGTTCATTTTGCTCTTGAACCCTAGAAATGTCGTCAAAACTTGATGCATGTCTAGCCCATGGAGAAAGCCTATCGAAGACTCAGAACGTAGACCGCGTTACGCGCGTGACTCTGATCTCATTATAACGATGAATAAACCGTGGGGGAGTGGGGGAGGAGGGCAGGCTTTGGGAGGGTGGGATGTGGATAATTGACTTGGGTAGAGCGAATTCGAAGCGTCTACTTTCAAAGAAGGATGGTCATGATGTGTCAGTGTCAGATACGGTCAGCAAGCCAAGAAGCGCGATTAGGCACTTTGCTGACTGTCCCATAGCCCCTGTCTGACGTCGCATGGAGAAATAGCCACCCCGTTGTTGGGCTTCGGAATTTTTGCTGGTATTCATAGGCAACTTCTTGTGCAGCGCTCCTCGAAACAGATGCGCATTGGTGGCTGGCGCCGTTTTGACTAGCCGTACCTCCTTCATTAAGAGCCTCCAGTGTTTCATCGGCTTGATCTGAGAATGAACTGGTTCCATCACTGAACGTGGAGAAAACGTTTGGGGTCTTGAATCATTCGGTCTGCTGGACTGTATAACGCGATTCCATGGCTGCTGCATGTCGTTTGGTTCGCACAGCATATGAAATGCGAAACACCGCATCTCGGTCCGGTATTTGTTGGCCGTCAGGATTCCATAAATGGATTCAAACCTTTCGCCAAACGTCCTTATATCGTGCCCATTGTCGGAAACCTTTCCAGCCATATTAGAAGGATGCTTTCTCACACAATCACCGCACGTACCCAAAGATTGGAAACCGTCATCCCCTCCCTTGACACCATCGATGAACAATTGTCGCATGCCTTGCTCGGCGAGCAACTTGACACACATATCGAGCAATCTGATCATCACAGAGTCCCGGCTATTCACCATTTCGGGATGGTCATCTGAATCAGAGTCAGCGGGGAAAGCCACTAGAATCTCCAACGTGACCACGAACCTATGATGCAAATGCAGGTTACGCCCCCAGCATCCGCGCCAATAGTCCTCGTCCACGGTAAGTCGCTGCCGGCTGGACTCCCCGAATTGGGAATGTAGGTCAAAGCAACAGCCACAATAGTGACACCTTCTAGACCGAGGACGATGTCCTCGATATGAGGTGTGCCGTCTAGGTTGTAGTACTGGTCGTACCATCCCATGTTATCTTTGCGAGCCGCGTCTCGACTGACAATGTCTAAAACTCGGTGGTACTCCATCATACCGCATCGCCTGAAAGTCAGCCCAGCTGACGAAAAGCTTTTTACCGGCATGTCTCCAAATTTGAGGAGCCAGTCTGAAGCCTCCTGCCCTTGACCAGGCTGTAACCCGTCCATTTTCCAGCCTCGGCGTGAAAACCAATCTCGAGAGAAAAAGTCAGATGGCACGCCGTAAAAGAGACGTGGAAAGGCTGATCCCAGCTGCAGCCTGTTGACGCCCCGAGTTCTCTGGAGCTGCTTGAGCGCATAATCGTGAAGAGTTAATCCCACTCCCCTTCCGCGATATGAGTTCTTGACAATCAATACAGCTAGCGAGCCGAGCAGATTATCTTGGCCTCCGTCTGGATATGTTGTATATGTGGCGCAAAACCCGACAATCTGCTTATTTTCCGGTTCGCGCACAACGTAGTGCCTGGAGAAGCCATCTCTCTGAAGGAGCAAGACAAGCAAGTACTGCGGAAGGTGAAATCTGGGAGGAAGGCATTCCGTCCACAATTGATGGACTGGGGCCATATCAAGACCGCAAGCTTCGACGTCCCAAGCTCTTGGGGCGATGATGAGATTTTGGACGGGAACTGAGCTAATGGTCAGTGGACGAACATCGTCAAAAATAATCGAAGCTGCGGATTCTAGCTCAGATGGTGAGTAGCCTGCGATTTGCACAAGCGTAGCAAAGTGATCAACGTGGAGGTCATGGGCTTGGAGGTTGCAGCAGGCTACTATAATCTGCGGCCGCTCGTCTGCCATTGTTCGTGCAGCATCGGCCAAATCGATCTGAGAGACATCGTCGTCTACGTGGGCCCCAGATATGACAAAGACGATCGCCCTGGCCCTTTTGATGAATTCAAAGTGAACGTTGGTGATGCCACCTCTTTTCGTGTATGGAACATGGCGGACCAAAGGGTGCCGGGAAGCAATGGCTCGACCCAATGGTTCGAAAGGATCCTTGTCATTGTCTGCGAATCTGTTGTGAGGAACAACAACAGGTGTGAGGAGGACAATTATGTCGTCTTCCGAAAGAATTCTTCCCAGAGGGATGCAATCTTGTCGGTCCCATAGCAACATCGTTGGGACAGTTTGTGTAGACTTCGGGCTCTTCCTGGACGTGACATGGCGATCGATCTGCATTTCCGGTGAATATCTCATGGCGGAGATGGTAAAGTGCGGTTTCTTTAGCTCATCCCTGTTTCGAGTCAGCGCGTCGTTACACAAATTAGTGTCGTGTAAGGTGAGTAAGCGTTCGATAGGAAACGAAGGCTTTTGGACTCACTAGACCAATATTAGAGGAATACCATACCAACGGCATGAGACGGTTCGACTGCCGCTCGTTCTGCCGTCAGGTCCACTTGGCCACGCTGTTGCGAGCCAGCGCACTATGCCCGCGGCTACTTGACGATGAGCCAACCTAGAAGCGCAAACGCCTGTTCCCAAGTTGTCTTGTTGAATAAGAGACAGGTGTTGGCTGGAGAGGACGGGAGTGATGGACCGGATGTAAGACGATAAGCACTAAGAGCACGTCAAGGCGAGGGAGGCGTGAGTTGAAATGGTTTGATGTGTTGTTTGCGTTGCTAGGGTAGAAGAAGAAACCAGGGTCGAAACCGAAAACAAATAAAGTTGAAAGGCGTGTCCTCGATTGTTCGGTGTTGTTCGCGAAACGTTTATTGCGGTTGTTCTTGAAAGAGTTTCGGGAGACCAAAGGTCAATCGACTCGATAGCACCTGGCATCCGGGCGAGCAAGTCTTGAGGGAGAAACCAGACTAAATGTTAGAAGATACATATTTCCAAATGCTAGGACTGGTTACACATACCGCGAAGGGCTGGGAGCAGAGCCGAGTCTAAGAGGGCGATAGACTCCACACAAAGATCTTTATCCAGATAGGTGTGGGAGGGAATGCATGAGGGCCAGTAGAGAAAGTGGGGTGTGCAGCAGAGGCGACCGGTCGAGGGCACAAGGCCGACCTGACAGCCGGATTAGACACAAGATGGGGACAGATGGGCAACATGGAGGGGAAAATCTTGAAAGAAAATATGCACGGAGGCATCATCAGTTGGATGCATAACAAGGCAGAATGCTGAGCAACGGTATGTAAGAGCGAGTAAGGTCAAGGTAGGACAAGAGGTGAGAAGACGACAGCGGCTAATGTCGAGGGGCCTCCACGCTTCCTCACCGTGGGTGGTGGGTCTTTGTAGCAGGTTACCAAATCAAGGGCTCCATGGTTCCTGGTCTGGGGGACATCTGTCTGATTGATGCAATAAGCAAGTTGGTTGTAGAGGTGTGTGAGTGAGTGAGCGAGAGAGAGAGAGAGTGTGTGTGTGTGTACCCATGAAATGAGAAATGGTGGGAGGACGGATGGACGGATGGATCCAATGTAACCGGCGCGGTACGGAGCGGTAATACGTCCGTCTTGTTAGCTTACTATGATTGAAGCTGCTATTTGGGGGGGGAATAACGGAACAACGAGGGACGAACGTTTTACCTCGGTATGCTGACCACCAGGCGAACCTTGCAAATGCTACTTAGCAACACGAGGGTTAGGGAAGGTTACACAATGTTGCTGCAGACGAAATTGGCGTCCGACCTGCGGCGCGCGGCGTATAGTTAGCAAAGGTAAGGCGAGGTGAGATAGAGATGGGCACTGCGGTAAGCAGACGCCACTACACATGACGGCCGAAAGGTGACACAAAGACAAGTCCATGACAGCGATAGATTAGGCCTCACGACACTACGCCGTCACAGAAGGTTGCAAAACCCCCACGGTATTGGATGAAGGTGGTTCAGTCAGCCGAGGAGAGAGAAGTCAAGACGGAACAATGTCAGCTATCGGTGTCTGGGGCCTGTCTCGTTCATTCGTCCAAGCGAGGCCGCCACCTCGCTTGAAGCCCGCTTGCGGCTTGCTATCGTTGCCTGTCATCCGTGGCCATGGTTTTGGAGCTCCCAACCAACAACTGCCCTGGACAGGCCCGCTGAAAGTAGCAGGTCCAAGAAAATATAGGAGGCTGCCTGGTCTAGCAGAGCCAGCTTTGGGGGAGTTTTGGTGCTTGTTCGGAGTGTGGAAAAATAGGGTTTACCGGCAGAATCCTACCGACGAAAAGGGACGAGAAAAAGGCGCAGAGATACAGGGGAGATGCCCATGTTCATTCGGTCTTCTCGGCTGTGGAGACCTCGGCCCGCGACTGATAATGATATGTGAGGCCACAAAGCCAGAGGGACGGACACATGGCGAAGGAAGTCGTCGATCGGATGATTCGTCAAACAACAAGGGAGAGACGTCGGTGAGCACATAGAGTACGGCAAGATTCAAGAATGGTTGGAAGGGCCGGACATGGCGCCAGTCAGTCCCGGGTATCGAAGCGGACCTGGAACAATGTCAGTGACGAGACCAAACTGCAGTGAGGAGTCAGAAGACCTGAATCGACAGCTCGATCACGGCGGTCTTGCACCAAACATGCGGTAAGAAGCGGAGGCGAGAATGACCTCGCGCAGAAAGGTGGAGGTTTGTAAGAAGCAATGAATGATGTGATGGGGCCGGACGACTGAAGGATTCTTGCGAGGCATTTGCGTAGCCGGTTTGTGGAACAACAGGCAAAGATGGCAGTATGACTAGACTGGGTGAGCCGCTTCTGACGCCGCAGTCAGCGAGCTTGACCATATGAGGGCATTGTTGGGCCCAGTAGTATTTGTGCAGGATGCGCCTGTTGGAGGTTGCAGATGTTTCGAGGCAACCCTGTCACCGAGAGGCAGCTAGTAGGGTAGTGTCCGCAGTGTACGCAGTGTACGCAGTCTTAATGTTACGGTGAGAGACGTTGGAACTTGGCAACAGTAAGTTGGGCGCGCGAGGTTAGGTAGAGGTCACGCAGGAACTTCGCGGGACGGAGCGTCGGGACGGCGGTATACAACGGTAAGCACGGGCGTTGCTGGAACGGGTAGGTACGTACGGTCCAGGATGCCGCCAGACGTAACGTCTCTACGTACCTACCCATGGTCTTACCTACCTTGATACGCAGATAGTTATTTGGGTTGAAGACTCGTCGAATTGAGATGCCTCCATGCAAAAGACGCCTTGCCAAACATGGGCATTCATGTGCCTTACCTTCCTACCTTGCGGATACCGGAGCAATTCCTCTCTCTCTCCCCCCCCTCTCTCCCAACAACTTGCAGACTGCAGTTGCAGCAAATGATGTTTGCAGGTCGCCTTTCGCCTTGTGTAACCCCAAATAAGACCACGAATGTCCCCCTTCTTTCCCTTTTGCCCTTGCCGTGCATTTGTACCTGCCTCTTGTCAATATCTCCTACCCCGACCCCGTAATCACAACGGGAAAGCCAGGAGCAGAGGCCGGGTAGAAAGACCGGGTAGAAAGAAGACCATTCGCAACCCGAGCCGAATCGTCCTCGTCACGCCTTTCATGACTTGCTGCAAGCCTGTAACACGGATTCTTGGATGACTGCACCTCATATCTCACATTAGTCCCCCACATGGACCCCAAAGACCAAATGAGCGACAGCCATGGCAGCCAAGACGGCATATGCGCCGCTTACGGTCCGAAGGTTGCCACGACGTCAATGACCAGACCAGCAATTGCATATTCCAAGACCGGTGAGCACCTCCTGCTGCTGAGGTTTGTTCGTTGCCATTCCCCCGCCCGCAACGACGAGGCCACTTGAAACGACTCCTTGGGGTCCAAATCACCAGAGCAAGCCGTACCGGGGCAGATGTCCGTCAACCAGGGCAATTCCATCGGTGGTCAGATCCTCAGGTCATGGCATGCCTCCTCTGCTGGCTCGTGATTTATCCGCGGGACCTGGACAGAGGTGCAACGATGCAGGGGCCCGCCTGGCCTCGGCCGGCCTCGCCCAACCCTTCACCGAAGCGTGCTTCTGTTGATACCTCCCGTTTCCGCGCGTATTCGCGCTCATTGCGGATATCGCTGACCGAAATCCCCCCACACTGGATCCGACAACTTGTACAGAGCAAGGCAAGGATGTAGGCGTATGCTTCTGCTCCGGCTCTGCTCCTGCATCTGTTTTAAGCGAATTGCTGAGGATGGAGCTTGCTCCGGCCAGTGACCCCGGCCGCTGGAGCGCCGAAGAATAGACCCATAATGGTCCAGCACAGCCAATGGGAAGATGGGCTCCGTCAGAGTGACAGGGTCAGCGTGCACGGTCCCCTTGTTCCGGTCTGGACGCGCTCACCTTGATCTTCACCCCTCGCGACGCGTCTGTCCCTCACGCCGAACCGGGCCCGTCACCCATGTTGGACCTTGACGACGCTGGACCCCGCGTCATCTAATGTTGCCAAATTGTCTCCATCCATTGGAGACTCGGCACGAAAAGAGTGTCACCTTTTCAAGAAGCAGAAGTACCAGGTAGAATGGCTTCGCCCACCAACGAAACGTCTCTGGAAATAAACGTCGACCTTGACGTCGGCCTCCTAATTGGCGATGTTGTCGAGGGTGAGTTGAACCCCTCACAACACAAGCATTTCGTGGATTGACTCAACTTCATTTCTACAGCTTCCAGGATCCCCGCAAAACGGCGAGCAATCAATATCAAGCCCACTGTCGAGAAAGTCGCGTCACACGCTTTTGAAAATGGCCTGCTTCCCGAACCCCTGAGCGAACTCATTGACCTGCTCACGAGGCCAAGCTTGTTGGACCAGGCAAGCTTGAATGCTCTGCTCAAGAACCTCTACCCTGCCACTCGACTATCCAGTGATATCGTCTTGAGGGTTGTAGGATGCCTGGGCCACGGCGAATTGAAGCCTTCGCTGGTCCTGCAGTCGAATGTCCTGAAATGGCTGATCATGGCATACCATATTATCGAGAAGCCCGCCATCCTGTCGCAAGCATATGCCGTTCTGTTTAACTTGCTCGACACGGCAGCCATACGGTAGGGAGGTTTCTCTGATGCGTGCAGGAAAGGGGCTAACGCTAACCAAGACCGCAACTTTGCCATCTGCTCGCCTTGATCACACGCAGAAAACATGTCCGGCCCTTCAGGATCCAAGCTGTGTGAGTTGGTCTCCCGGCACACGCAGAGAAGTCTTGGTGCTAATCACACATCTCAGCCTCAACCTTTCCAGACAAACAGGCAATGATCCCGCACTGACGGGCCTCCTTCGGGTTTTCAAAGACTACTATCCCGAAATTATCGTCAGCGATGCGCTAAGGGGCAGAGCCTCAGCTTTCAAAGTGAGAGATTTCCCGACATGCGTACAAGACATCCATTCTGATTTCATAGCACCCCGACGTGGAATGGCGCCAAAGGCTAAGCCAGATCCAACGAGACCATTCTCAACGGACCGCCGAAGCAGCCGGCCAACCCCAGAACGGCTTCAGCGTCAATCACCAGGCTCTCAGGGCCCGCGGCAACAAGTCGTCAAATCTTCCTCCTGTCTACACTTCGGAGGCCACAGAGGTAAGCGTCTGGAGGAAAGCCAACCAGATAATGATGTGTATGGCTGACAGTTACGAAAGACCTCAGTCACCCTGGAAGAAATTGACAGTGCCGATCGCCTTGCCCAGACAGTTGAGAAGATTGAGCTGCCTAATCAGCTCGCGGCTGTGCTAGCGGATCCCCTTCTCCAGAAATTCGTCTCCCTAAAGAAAGATGATGCCGCTTCGAAACGTGTGGTCCACTGGATCGATGCCGTCCTCGAAGACGTGCTCAACGGCAACGCCGATTACAAGTCGTTTATGGAAACGATGGAAATGCTGGAGGAATACGTGGCCCGTGTCAAAGTAAGCATTGCAAACCACTTCAATTAAGCCTCGCTGACTGTGTAGGAAACTCCACCGGCCGTCTTACAATTCCTGACGAAATTGTTCACGACATGGAATGGCATCGATGCTCGGGATTCCATCCTCGGCATTCTTCAATACGCGCCTCTCGTGGCGTTTGATGGCAAGCGGTCCATTCTCGGTGTCCTCCACCGTATGCTGACTGTGTACCAGAGTTGTACAAGGTAATTCTGAAGCCCCTGGAAAAGTGTCTTCCTCCAACAGCCGAGTCTCAGCTGGCACTGCTCAAACTCTACCAAAACCTCCTCCGCCGCTGGACCTTTGTTCTCGTCTCGCTCAACGAGATCCCCAAGGACGCCCCCGTCAGTGTATTTCACGAAGTCATGGAGCACGCAGGCATTGTCGCCCTAAGCCTCGTCCAAGCCTCATCCAGTGCCGCTGTCCACGGCGGTGTCCTCGACCTTTATGAGCAGGCCGCCGCCAGCATCTCCGATCCTACCCTTCAGCCACTCCTCCGCATCGCCAATCCGCCGGCTCAGCTCATCTACCTTCTCTTCTTCAGCCACTCCCTAGCCAACGTATCGCGCCTGTGCACCGTCCTGGCCATATACAAAAAGGGCTTCGAGATGGCCATGTCTAGGCGGCAGCCGACGACGTACGCCCCGAGCTATGTGAACCATTTCAACGGGTTCCTTATGGACATCTGCAACTGCCTCTGGCGCGGCAAGGCCTTCAACGACGGCGATAAGAACGCTCTCGGTTGCCTCAGTGCGCGTCCCGTCACCCTGCGGCTGCGCAGATATGTCGAAGACCTGGGCATGGACCTCGCGCTGCCAACGCTGTTTGGGTTCTCCTACTCGCCCTTGCTGAGCTTGCAGGCCTTGGAGTGTGTTCGAGAGCTGGAGGACCGTGAGCTGGCTGCGAACGAGGACGCCATCTCTACACGACACGCGGGGCCGGTGACGTCGAATAGTCTGGCGAGATTGGCAGACGCCAGGGGCCTACGCATCACGTGGTCCGAGTATAGGATCATTGTGCTACGAGCATTGGAGGGTAAGGGGTTGGGCGGCATACCCTCGTTGATGAAGAATACGATGAAGGTCCTTATGAGCTCTAAGAATGCCATATAGAGGGATACTCCTTCCACGACGCTAGTCGGTTCTTGTCTGGTAGACATGGCGACAGGGAGAGGCTTGGGACGGATGTATTCATGATACCCCTTTCGGAGATGAGTAACGCAACCTGAGAGCAAATGTCTTTCTGACATTCTGTTACATGACTTTCTCATATCTGTCTAGTTGAGTCGACAGTTTTTCCTCCGTCCAAACGTAAAGCCCCTTTCGGTTGAAGACATAGGGTATCTCTAAAGCCGTGGAAATCCTAAAAGAAAAAAAGCCCATCAGGGCTGTGCCCCCCTTGTTGAAGGGGTCTACGTGACCAAACGCCGCCGTCGAGCAAGGCCGGTTGAGAGTGCCCCTCTTATGCTCCGTATTCTACCTAAACCTCTCCCTTTCCTGATCCCGTTGTCTAAGTTGAAAGACATACCGACGCGGAAGCAACCCTAGCTTGGTTGCTACTTCAGATTGCTTGAAATCAAACACACAAAACACCGTCCCTAAGGCAGTTGAGTGCCGTAGACGCCGCTCTCTCCAGCAGCATGCAGAAAGGAAATTGAAAACTGTTGAATCACCCCGCTACCAGACACCCGTGTCGAGGAAAGCTGGTGCTCCGTCGCTCCGCGCGTTGCCAAGAGTCAAGAACTCAAGCTTCATTTCAGCTTGTCAGACTCATCGCCATAGCCTCCGACGCCGCCAGTCGCATACGTCTTGCCCTCAGGCGCGACCCTTGCCTGCGATCTCGGACCGCGGTCCTTGAGATCCTTGCGCAGCCAGCCGAGGACCAGTTCGCCGAGCGTGCTATTGCCGGTGGTGCCGTCGAGGCCCTCGATGAACTTGTCCGCCGTGTCCCACTCGCGGACGGTGCCCAGGTGCATGTGCACCAGGTGCGTGGGCCACCCCGCGAGGTTATCGAGAATGTGCGTCGCATAGACAATGGTGCAATCCCGGATCTCCGTCTCACGACGCAGCCAGGCGAGGAACTCAGCCCTGCTGAGCACGTCGAGGTCGACGGTGATCTCGTCGAGCAGCAGGATGGTCCAGGGCCGGATGAGGCCCATTGCGAGCTGGACCCTGCGGCGCTCACCGTCCGAGACGGCGTGCATGCGCCAGGCGGTGTCGATGTCGAGGACGCTGACGAGCTCGTCGCGGCGGTCCGGGTATGCGTCACCGCCGACGGACCTAAGCAGCTCAAGAACGCCGATGTCGGTGCGGACAATGGGGTTGAGGACCCATTCCAGGCCGAGGTAGGTGACGCCCTCGAGGCCGTCCTTGAAAGGGTCGATGCCGGCGATGGAGATGCCGCCCTGGGGCGCTAGGCGTTTGCCGGCGAGGAGGCGGAGGAGGGTGGTCTTGCCGGCGCCGTTGGCGCCGATGAGGAGGGTGCGGGAGCGGGAGGGGACGGACAGGGAGATGTTCTTGAGGCCGGAGCTGGAGTCTTGAAAGTTATAGCTGAGGTTTGTCACCTCGATCGTGGGTGATTTTTGAGCCATTGTGAGTTGTGGTGAGAAGTATCGATCAAGTCTTAGCACAAAAAATGAGAAAGCAATGAAACAAGAGGAAAAAGAAGAAGCTGGTCGTGGGAAACGTGAGTTGTTCACTGAGGGAGAGAGAGGGACATTTAATGTAAGGGCAAAAAACTAGGCGATTTCATCATCACACCGCCCACAATTGGAGGCGTCATGACCTGACATCCCCGGCGATACTGCGGGAAGACAGGGGTCCAGACCAAAAAGGCAGCAGAACCCGCGTGCCTTAACACTTTATCGCGCACTGGATGAACAAAAAGTTACACACCCGGCGGGATGGCGGGGGGGAAACAGAGTGCCCCTCATTCTCATCCCAGAGCGCGACTGATGACACACAAGGGGGGGGTGGGAGCGGAGCGTCCCTTCTGACCAGGGAACCCCGCCATGACTTCTAGGTT
Source organism: Colletotrichum orchidophilum (assembly GCF_001831195.1). Taxonomy (NCBI): domain Eukaryota; kingdom Fungi; phylum Ascomycota; class Sordariomycetes; order Glomerellales; family Glomerellaceae; genus Colletotrichum; species Colletotrichum orchidophilum. Next base: position 179,916 of record NW_019172966.1, read on the forward strand.
GGGTGGACGGCGGGCCTCCGGGCCGCTCCAAGCACCGGGGCGGGTCCCCCGGGCAAGCAAGCCACAGGGAAGCAACCCCTCCCAAGCACAATTTACGCCAAAATTCGCGACTTTTCCAAGCCCAAAATCCTCCGACGCGTCGGGTGTGTGCATCACTTTACATCCCGGCTCCAGACCACCACCTCGTCCATTGACACTGCGCAGAAGCTCTTTCCAGCTCAGTCACACCAGATCAGCTCTATACAAGTGTCGAAAGGAACATTAAGTTCATTGCTGCAATGGTGACTGTCGAAGAAGCCACCGCGCTTCTGCAAAAGCCAGCGTAGGTTTCAGGACTCACACCCATCTATCCGTATTAATCTTCAAATGTCGTGACGAACGGACAGAAATAGCTAACGAGGCTTCCATTCACAAAAACACAGTGACGCAAACACATCCTCGTCGAATCTCATCCGCGTACCCTCGACCTACAAACCCCTTCACACCTTTGATCTCCCCAAGGAGCGCTCGTACCAGCAACAGTATGCCGACGTCTACTTCCTGCGCCTCACCTCCATCCGACCCGCCGTCGACGCAGTCGCCGCAGAGGCATGGGACGGCACCATCATAGGCGGTGAGGAGGCCCGCCACGTCAACCGTGTTCTCGACGTCCGCCAGGGCGAGCTTTGCTGGGTGACGGGGACAGTCTACATGGACATGGCGCTGAAGCCCAATATCTTGGAGGACGTTTCCAAGGATGTACGTCCCTTGGCCACTCCTTTTTTTTTCTAGCCATGATCACAACCTTGGGCTGACGAGGAGACACAGCGTTGGATCTCTGCTCCCATCTCCACGGACCGCTACTACTCCGACGAAGACAAGGACACAATCATGCTCGAAGACGACTCGGGTCGCATCCGCCTTGTCGGCGACATCCTCAAGTCCATCCACCTCGTCACGGGCACAATCATCGGTGTCATGGGCTCCGAAAACGCAAACGGCGAGCTGGAAGTCATCGACGTAAAGTTTCCCGACATCGCGCCCCAACCCACTCGCTGGACCCTCGCAAATGACCCATCGGAAGACCACGACATGTCCGGCACCGCCTCCACCCCGTCTCAGCGCCCCTCCTCGAAAATCGCCATCATCTCAGGCCTCTCCTTCTCGAGCACCGACGCCTCCTACGCCCTCGAACTCGCCCTCCTCCTCGAATACCTCCTCGGTGAAGCCCTCTCCCCCGCGACCCAATCCGAGCTCACCAGCATCTCCCGCCTCATTATTGCAGGAAACTCAATCGACACCACAACGCCCACCGGCGTCGCCGACAACAACAACACCACCAGCACAACCAACGGCAGCAAAGCATCAAATACCAATAAGAAGTACGGCTACGACGCGAGCGCGTACAATCCGCTCCCCAGCCAGCTCTTTGACGACTTCCTCGCGGACCTCCTCCCCTCCATCCCCGTCACCCTCATGCCCGGCACCCAGGACCCGGCCAACGCGAGCTATCCGCAACAGCCGATCCACTCGGCCATGTTCCCACGCTCGCGACCCTACTGCGCCGCCCCGGACGCCAAGGAACCCGGCTGGCTCGACACCACGACGAACCCCTGGGAGGGCGAGGTCGACGGGTGGAGGATGCTCGGCACCGGCGGCCAGAACGTCGACGACGTCTTCAAGTACGTCGACAGTGATGATCGTTTAGGCATGATGGAGGCCATGTGCAGATGGCGGTGCAGTGCGCCGACCGCACCGGATACACTTTGTGAGTTGAAACCCCTTTTCACTCTTTTTGACGCTGGCCCTTGGACATCGTCTTAACTAATTGCGGTCATCCAGGGGCCTACCCCTTTCAAGACGACGACCCGTTCGTCATGAAGAACGCGCCCCATCTCTTCTTCGTCGGCTGCCAGCCCGAGTTCTCGACCAAAGTCATTGAGGGCGGCGACGGCCAGCAGGTCCGGCTCATCACCGTGCCGTCCTTTGCAGAGACCAAGGAGCTGGTGTTGGTGGATACGGAGACACTGGAAGTTTCAAAGATCAAGATCACGGCGGCGGGAGCCACGGCAACGGCATCATGATGGGAAGAGCTGGAACAGTTGTGGAGGAGAGCACGAAAAAAAAAAGAGGTTTATGATTTTAAATACCCCCTCTGAGCTACGAAGAGAAATGCAAACGTCTCTGAAGAAGCAGAGATTCTGAATTAATGCTACCCAAAGACTACCTAGGGTCCAAAGAATAAGAAGATCAAATGCTGATGTGGAAGATGCTCAATGGACCAATTACCAGCTCAGAAAGGCTGCAGAAATCACCTCCCAGCGTAGCGACAAACCTGAAAAAGGCCAACCAAATGCAATCGCCGCTCTAGCCACGAGTATCAACTTCTTGTACTCCGACGAGACGCACCGCGAACCAAAACCAAGAATCCAAAGAAAACCTTCCCAAACGCAAGCAAGATCACGCCACAGAAAGAAACTCTTGGCCTAAAGATAGCACTCAATAGTACTCATCCGAATCCTCCTCTGCATCATCAAACTCGTCCCGCTGGCGCAAGTACTGCCCGTTCGGGCCCTCCCAAATCTTGCGAATCATGGCCGGCAACGACTCGAGCTTCTTCTGTGCCTCGCCCGCCTGCGCGCTGCGGTACGACTGCATGACCCGGTCGTCGCTCCACATGTCCACCTCGCCGCGTTTGGCGCGCCGGATGTTGGCCGCGTACTTCATGTTGAGGCGGATTTTCTCCTTGTTGCCGCCGCCCGTGTTGACGATGATTTCGATGAACTGGCACGGCAAGCCCTTGAGCGTGCGGATGACCTCTGAGGATCTTTCAAAAAAGTCGAGAAAGGCGATTTCGCCCGTGTCTTTGTCACGCATGGGCGTGATTTCGATGGTGAGGGTGTGGATGCGCGGGCGGAGGGGCTTCAGGCTGCGGAAGACGCTGATGGCGTTGGCCATGCTGAGGAGGTAGGGTTGTTCGGCGCGATTGTGCTCGGCGACGATCATGAGCTTGCGGAACTTGTGGCCGAACCGCCGGATATCGATTGCGTTTTTTGAATGGCTGTCCTGGAACTGGGGGAGGGGATCGTCGTCGTCGTACTCGTCTGCGCTGTCTGCCTCGTAATCGGAGAGGGCATCATCGTCAGCCAGCGGGTGCTGGACGACAATCTCATTCTCGCCTTGCGTGTTTAGTGCGGGGAGTGCTGCGGCATCGCGGAGTAGATACTGGAAAGTGTTCTCGCCATAGAGGGTGTTGAGCGCCTCCCTTCTCACCTGGCGGCACGTTCGTAGGATATCGGTTCGGATGGCCGCTCGCTTCCGAGGATAGACCGCGGACCAGCCCTGCCGAACTCGAATCGGCTCTTGAGCTACCAATATGTGCTTGTAGATGTCCTGCCTGACCTCGAGGGGCAATCGAAGAAAGGGGCAGAGGGCCCTCTCGGGCTCCGGGCTGACCGTCTTCGACAAGACGCCGCTATGGCTGTACCTGGTCTTTGCCTGCGAGTTTCTCGAATGGACTGACTCTTTGCCCTTGTTGTGAGAAACCGCGGGCTTGTTCCTTGGCTGAGCTATGAGTCGAGGCTTAGCTATGGGTCCAGGCTGAGCTACGGGTCGAGGCTGGGGAGGAGGGATGTAGGGAGCGCCCCAAGTGAAATGCGCCGTCGACTTCCTTGCGAAGGTTGCTCCATAATCACGCGGTGGAGGCTTCTCACGAACGGCATAATAATCGGATGGGTTGGTGTTATTGCCGCCCGTCCTGCGTCGTTTGCTGGGTTTCATTAAGCCGTCGTCATCGCTGTCTTCTTCAGCGATGACGATGGTCCTCTTCTGGCCGCCGACGACGATTGTGGTCTCGGCCGGGCCACGAGTCTTGGGATTTCTAGTTGGGACGCGTGCCTTCGGTTTCGAAGATGTGGCCTTGGACGCCTTGATCCGAGATGCGCTTGGAGCAGCCGTGCTGTCTGCCTTCTTGGCCACACGGGAATTCATGGCCGGACGGGGAATCTTAGCCGGACGGGGAATCTTGACCGGACGGGGAACCTTGGCAGGAGGCATATTGCAAATGAGATGAAGTCCCAGTCCAGGACTATATGTCCGGGGTTAAAGTAGACACCTGTGATTGTCGGGAGATTAAACTTGAGTCTCTGTACGTTCCTGTGCTAAATGACTTGAAGTTAGAAAGTCCTCAAAAGAGCTTTTGTAATCAGTGAATTGCAAAGCCCACAAACCTCTAGTATAAAGTTCGCGAAGGTAATGCTTTGACAGGATCTCTGAGTCGTTGTTAATGTAAGTATCTGAGAAGTAAGCACCGTGTTCTTTAGTGTGTTGAGAGCGCTGGGTCAAGAGCTGATGGAGAAGGGGGATACTCAGATGGGTGAGAGGTTGGAACTAAGAGAAAAGCTGTCTGTCCCAGCGACGAAAAGAAAGGGTGGCTTTGAGGCAATAGCGATTGAGGGCTTGAATAATGTGGGAGACTGCAGATTTTTCGAAGGAAACAAAGAGTCTATTGATTATGAACAATGAATGAAAGCGGGTTCGAGTTGAGGAATGAGGACTGTCTGTTGTCGAAGTTCTGAGCGGTGGCGATGGTTGACGAGTTGCTCATTCGTCTCCGGTTGAATTGGCTGCTCGGGAAAGAAGCAATTGATGACGAGAAAAACACGCTGTCTTTCCCAGGGTAGACGATATGATATTGGTGAAATGAGTGAGGTTTCAGTAAGGCGTTGCTGGTGAAAAGATGTTGGTAGACAGACTGGTAAAAATATACTTGGTGTCTCTCATACGGCTTGGGAAGGAAAGTTCCTCGAACAGAGAATGCAGAGGGAAAGCGTACCTGTTGTTTATTAGAAGAAGCTTCACCTATATTGGAACCGGGCTATTGGGTGCCGATGAAGCCAAGGTCAACAAGTTTGGCAAAGGTGTTGGAATCTTTGACGTATATGATTGTTGGTGAAATGACTAAGATAGCAGTATGAAGCAACTGTTGCCAGATTAGTGCAAAGTGAGTTTTACGAGATGATGTGTTGAGTTAGATCGCGAGGCTAGGACAGCAGTACAATTCCCCCAATTGTGTGTGAGATGAAGTTCCGGGCAAGAGGTGGACGGGAGGAAGGCGCTTTCCATGGGAACAAATCTGGTCAACTGATGACTTATGAATCCAAGGTGGTCATCTCGATAACTTCAACGATGAAGGATCTTCATTTCACTCCGACTCCCTCGCCACAAGCTGACAAAGATTTCTCCCAGATTCCTGTTACAATGGGGAAGGTTAGTTAACCTGAATTCATCCACCTTACGCCTTCCTGCTGCCAGCCCAGCTTCCAAACGCCTCTTCTTGAGTGCAATCGATAAACCATCTCACTAATGCTTTGAAAGCACGATTTCCTGGAGCGCAAGTTGTGACTATATCGAGTTCTGTTCACTGCCAAATGGTTGAGTAAATAAATATCCAGGACGAAGGCCTAAAGGCTGGTCCCGTAGCTGTCGTAATGTCCGGAGGTCGGGTCGGTCATGCTGAGATGCCCCGGGTTGGCTTTCCGCTGCCGATCGGTAGTGCTCTCCGTCGGACCCCTGTTCCGGCCCCGCGCACCCGCATGGCCAGGCGCGCCCTTTACTTGACTCGATCCAGTAATACGCTGCAAGCACCACGGTTTTAGTTCATCACAGCGTGCTTTGCGCGCCCTTGCAACGTTATCGAGAAGCTTCTTCACTGCCTCCCACCAGCGTATAACAGAAAGACAACCCATCATCGAGGCCGGCCTCTAGCATTGCCAACGCCCTACGAAATCGGCGCTTTTGCTGACTTGATTCCGGTCTGAATTGATAATCTCAAAGCACTCGTAATCTAGCGAATAAAACTACTCGAGCAGTCACCCGTGACATTCATACTACATATTTCGCCTCACCAATATCATCCAGACACTAGCTTCATTTTCTCAGAAGAAAAGGCTCAAAGGAAGAAGTGTGAAAAGCACCCACTGGATAAGGTACATTGGCTTGGCCATTCTGTTCTCCTCGAATCGTTCCCATCGGCTAACATTCATGCAGTGCGCAGGGCTACAGCAGCAACCTTCACAATGGGTTCCCTCAGTCCAGACTTCAAGAAGCCCTGGATCCAAACACCATGCATCGCATCAGCGACCCTCTCCCGCGCAGCAGGATGGTCAGTCGTCCGTGACCTTGCTTGAAACCGGGCCCCAGGAACCCTTCAGCTGACGACAACCCAACTCAACCAGCAACATCTTCCTCAAACTTGAGAACCTCCAGCCCTCTGGGTCCTTCAAATCCCGTGGCGTCGGCAACCTCATGGTCCGCGCCGCGGCCGACGCCGCACCCGGCCAAGACTCCCACTTCTACTGCTCCTCCGGCGGCAACGCCGGCCTCGCCTGCGCGACGTCGGCCATCGCCCTGAACCGCAAGGCCACCATCGTCGTGCCAATGACTACCTCCCCGCTCATGATTTCCAAGCTGCGCCTCCTCGGCGCCGACGTCCGCCAGATCGGCGCCAACTGGGCCGAGGCGGACCGCCACCTCCGCGAGGAGATGCTCGGCAAGGACACCGCTGGCGTGTACGTCCCTCCCTTTGACCACCCGCACGTCTGGGACGGCGCGTCCACCATCGCCGACGAGCTGGTCTCGCAGATGGGCGCGGCGGACGTCGAGGTCAGCGCCATAGTGTGCTCCGTTGGCGGCGGCGGCCTGCTGGCCGGTCTCGCGCAGGGCGTCTCGCAGAACCGGTGGCCCGGCGACGGCCGAGAGCCGCGGCTGGTGGCCGTGGAGACCGTCGGCGCCGACAGCCTCAACGCGAGCGTCCTTGCTGGAGAGCTGGTTACGCTGCCCGGGATCAAGTCCATTGCGGGTTCCCTCGGGGCGGTGCGTGTTGCGGCGAGGGCGTGGGAGGTGGCGAGGGACACGCCCGGCTTCCAGAGCGTGACGGTCACCGATGCGGAGGCGGCCTTGGCGTGTGTGCGCTTCGTCGATGATGCGCAGTTGGTGGTTGAGGTTGCTTGTGGTGCGACGATTGCGACCGCCTATAATGGCGCGCTCAGGAAGCATTTGGGTGCCGGCCTGTCGGATGAGGAGTGGGCGAAGCAGAACATTGTGCTCATTGTTTGCGGCGGTTCCAATGTCACAATGGAGATGTTGAACGAATACAGTGCAACGTTTGGGAATGCGTGATGAAATGATGGCTTCAGCCATGGAAAGAGATTTGGAGTGTATAAAAATCACGGGCGTGGGTAGACCCAGAGAATAGACTCTGTCTGTGGGGTTCGAGATGACTTCCTAGAAGACAAAGAACGGGAGAAGCATTGCGACTTTGATACATATGAATCTAGACAATTGCTAGTACACACATGTTCCTCGATATGAAAAATCTATCGACAATACAAAACCTCGCGATATTCATCTGCAGCCATGACTCCAGCGGAAGACGCCGCGAACTCATCCAAGTCCCCGAGAACCATCTGGATCTCACCAAAATAATTCACTTCCCCCTTCTGCACAAACCCCAGCCGCCGAAAGAGCGCAATACTCGCGGCGTTGCCCTCCTTAATCTTCACCATCAAGCCCTTCAGTTCCGGCGCCTCCGCACTCTTCTTGCCCTCCTCCCCAACGACGTACTCCTCGAGGATCCGCGCCTTGTTGCGGAGCACGTAGGTCAACAGCGTCGTCACGGCGGCGTGGCCGACGCCCTTGCCGCGATGCTCCTTGGACGCCACCATGACGTCCACCTCGCCAACATACGAGGCATCATTCGCAGCTTGGCTCTCTTCGTTTCCGTCGTCGTCATCATCGTAGGGGTAGATGAAGAAGTTGATATCGCCAATCATCCGCTCCGAGGCGTCGACCTTGCCTGCGTGTACGGTCTTGTGGGAGGTCGTCCGGTCAGATGAGTCGAGGGGCTGGCAGATGATAAAGGTGAGCTTGTCGTGTGAGGTGCGCCATGACTGCTGGTTCTCGTATTCCTCTTCCAATGTGAGCGGCTCCGAGGCCGTGGCTTCTTGGATATCCTGTGTCACACAATGTTTACACGGTCAGTATCACTCTTCGTTTCCTCTGCAATCCAGGTCTGTCTCATGACTTCGTAAGCCGAGATGAGTGTTGCTTTTTGTTTGCGGGCTTTGGCTGACCGGATCGCTCATCCACTCATGATATTGCTCCACATGCCTCGCCTCGTAGGGGACGAGAGTCACTCTCGGCGTCACAATAGCTACTCTGCGTGTAAGCGCATGTCATCACAAATTAGATTGCACCATCTCCTCCCAGAAGGTGGGCAGACGCAATACATGCCTGTATGCTCGTTCAGTCTCATTGTGCACTTGCATAAGTCGCTCTCGCCCTCACACAATTGCTGCTTCCCTCTATCACGCAGGTCCACTTCAAAAAGCCAACGCCCCCGCCGGTCTCACCCACAACAAGCTCCACGCTCCTCTCCTGCAGGCGTCCCAAGGAGGCCTGCGGCTGAGACAGGACGATGGTCAAGGATGGAGTTCTGACCCGTGGTGTCCACAGCCAACGGCGAAATAGTCAACGTGCCAGAGTGGTTAATGGGCTGCCCTGCTACGGATACCGGGACCACGTCCCGTTCCAGCAGTTGAGGCAGTGGCTTCGGTCGCGCAAGTTCGAATCTTGTCGTTGACGGTGATTACTTTTTTGTATACAAGACTTTGGAATCGTTTCGAGTAAGTCGGAGAATTGTGAGAGTGATACTTTTGTGTCACCGAGTTGGTTGGTGGTGTAGCTGCCAAAGCGGGATGTGGTTAGACCTTGACCCCACTAGTTTTGGACTGAACCACAACTACCACCACGTAGACAGAAAGAGCAGTGACCACAAGCCGTACCTCGAACCAGACTGACCAGTTTTTAGGGCAAAAATGATTTCGATCATCGACCCCGATCGATGTAATATGCAATAGAGACAAAAAGTAATGCGTCAAGGACAGGATTCGAACCTGCGCGACCGAAGCCACTGCCTAATCTGGAATCAAGGTTTGATAGCAGGGCAGCCCATTAACCACTCTGGCACCTTGACTAGTGACTTTCGATGTGTCTTAAGGATGGAACACAGAATAAGAAGGCCAGTCTGAATGGCGAAGTCACAGAACTTTATCGACCAGTTGCTTGTTTCTATCCTCGTCCTCGCAAGCCAATTCCACTCTCGCGACGTCTCAGATATTCCCTGAAGTAGCTCCCTTCATGGATAGGAACCGCGCATTGTACCGCAGCCGACCTGGGCACTTGAATGGTCGCTCTGTAAAATTACACAATGTCTACACACCATCCTACACTCGGCCTCAAAACAGCGGAGATATTACATATCTGTACACGGGGACAACCATATTGAACACAATTACAAGGCTCCCTGCGGCTCAGTTCTCCGCCGGCTGAGGAGGAAACAAGCTGTTCCACTCCCCAGGGCGTCCCGGGTCAACCACAGGTGTGCCGTACGTCAAGTCTTTCCCAAACGCCGCATCCTCGAAGCGGCGCTTGCCGGCGTCGACGCCCATCATGTCCAGTAGAGCACCCATCTTGGTCGGCATGACCGGCTGCAGGAGGATGCCGGCGGAGCGGACGGCTTCCGATGCGTAGTAGATGACCTCATGCTTCGCAGCCTGGACCTCGGGATCCGTCGAGTTTGCCAGCTTCCACGGTTCCGCGGCAGAGATGTACTTGTTTGCCTGGAAACATTCAGTTAGCACGGATCATGCATATCGAACTCGATGCGTGTTTGTCGTACCTCGGAAAGAACGTGGAGAACGCTCCGAATGGCGGCGTTGGGGTTCAGGTCGTCCATGTGCTTCGACATGGCCGGCGCCATCTCCTCAATCAACGCCTTCAAGCCCTGGCTGGCCTCTACCTTGTAACTTGTCGACCCAACACTCTCCGCCGCCCACGCCACCGAGTCTCTGAGCTTCCACTTCTTGCTCTTGGCGACCCGGTTCATCAGGTTCCCCACAGTCGACTGCAGATCCTTCTGATACCTCGCGACGACCAGCGCGTTCTCGTAGTCGGCGTCCTTCTCAATGCCGCCATCACGCATCATAAAATACCGCATCGTGTCCAGCCCCCACCGGTCGATCGCGAAGAAGGGGTTGACCACGTTGCCCAGCGATTTGGACATCTTCTTCTTCCCCAGCGTCCAGTGCGCGTGGCTGAGCAGCTGCTTCGGCAGCGGCAGGTCGAGCGCCATCAGCAGCGCCGGCCAGTACACCCCATGAAACCGCACAATATCCTTGCCAATGACCTGCACGTCCGCCGGCCACCCGCCCTCGTGCTCGCGGCCCGGCCGCCAGCGCGGGAAGCCCGCCTTGGTGATGTAGTTGATGAGCGCGTCGACCCAGACGTAAATTGTCTGCGTCGGGTCGTCCGGCACGCGCACGCCCCAGTCCAGCCTCTGCACCGGCCGCGAGATGGACAGGTCCTCGAGGTTATTCGACACCCATGCGACGACCTCCTTCTGCCGCGCCCGCGGCACAATCCAGTCCGGGTTTGCTTCGTAGAACGCGAGCAACTTTTCCTTGAGCGCCGTCATGCGGAAGTGGTAATTCTTCTCCTCGATCCACTCGACCTCGTTCCCGGACTCGACGGCTGCCATGATAGTCCTCCCCGTCTGCGGCTCCACCCTTCGCTCGATCTCGTTGGCGCCGTAAAAGCACTCGTCGCTGACGCAGTACCACCCTTCGTGTTTGGACTCGTAAATGTACCCCTTTTCCTTGAGCAGGTGCCAAAAGTGCTGCACCGCCTCCTTGTGGTCCTGGTCTGTCGTGCGGATGAAGTGGTCGTTGGCCATACCAATGGCCTTTGTCAGGTCCCGGAACTTCTCGGCCGTCGTGTCGCAGAACTCCTTTGCCGGCACTCCTTGCTTCGCCGCCGCCTGCTGAACCTTGGAGCCATGCTCGTCCGTTCCGGTACAGAGGATCGCGGTCCGGCCCTTGAGGACTTGCCAGCGCTTCAGGACATCTGCCAGGAGCATCGAGTACATGTGGCCGACGTGCGGCGCTGCGAGAGGGTCAATAGATTAGCTTGGCTTGAGTCTAACGACGTGGTGCCCGGGGATTGTACATACATGCATTGACGTAGAAGATGGGTGTTGTCACGTAGTATGGCTTGTCGCCCTTGCTGTCGGAGCTCGCGAAACGGCGTCGCGATGTCTGCCCATGGGTGCAAGAGGGGCAGACCCAGGGCGATCGCATCCCCGGAACATGGCGGCGGCTACGAAATGCCGAAGCTGTGGATAATCTCGCTGGCCTCATTGAACCTGTGTTTGTCGAGTCTACCGCTGGAGGAGCATGCTGTCGACAGCTGGATTGGCAAAGTTGCGTGATGATTTGAGCTCCGGCATGTACCATCAAATGTTCCTCACTCCCGATGCACCGTACGGATTGTGTCGAGCGATAACGGCCCAGAGCTCTTATCGGTGCACAATCCCTGTCTGCCCCGCCAAACTTCTTCCCGAGTCCTTTCAACCTGTGTTGCGACAACATCGCCGAGTAGACAATACTACAACACACCACATTTTTTATTTCCACTACACTGCGATCGTACGCGGATAGAATACAGTCAAAATGTCTCTCCCCTCTCGCGAAACAGAAATGAGGGCCTCGGCCGACGGTACTGCCACCATCCTCCAACTCCCCCACCAATCTCCTTGCCAAGACTAACACACCATTCCTAGCGGCCTCCAACTTTGCAGACGCCTACTACGAAGCCCTCAACCGCCGCAAGCCCCAAGGCACCCTCAAAAACTTCTACACGACAACCTGCTCCAAATACCCCTCTCCGCCCGACATCTCCATCAACGGCGCCGTCCTCCAGGGCGGGCCTGACGAGTACGTCTCCCTGCTCGACACCCAGGGCCAGGACGTACACTACGAGATCGAGTCGCTCGACGCCCACGTGGTCAACAGCGACTTTTCCCTGGGTTGCCCCGAGCACCTGCAGAGGGGCGACGAGAAGGGCGCAAAATGCAGCATCATGGCTCAGGTTACGGGGCGGGTCTACTACGGCCGGGGCCGCGACGCGCCCGCAAAGACGTTCAACGAGGTGTTTGTGCTGGTGCCGAATTGGGATACGTTTGGCAAGAACCCACCAAGGGGCGCGCGGCGGTGGTTAATTATGAGCCAGAACTTTCGCGCGCTGTGAAGGAGATGGAAAGATGATTTTTTTAGCTTCGGAAAGGAATAGCGGGTGCGACATGACGAGCGACATTTGCAAGCGCTGGCTCCTCCCTTATACCACAATGATGAGAGGTGAGTTCGCCTGGACATCTGCTTCGTTTCGCCTACTGACTCGTCTGCAGATTGGGTAACGAGCCTTTGGGGGTGACGTGGGCCTAAAGCAGCAAGCCTCTTATGACAGCCTGATAGAATACATAGACTTGGGCGGGGAAGCGTCAGTCAGGTCATTAGTTCCACAGGCAGTTGTATGTGCATGATGAAGGGTGTCTCGATTTATAGAAATAACAGAGACTCTGATAGCAATGACAGGCCAATTGGTAACAACCACACTCTCACGCCCCAAGCTGCTGCTTGCGGTACTTCCAGTATCCCGCCCTCACAGGATCCCACTTGGCCGCAAGCCGGTCGAGGTACTTGGACGCCTCCTCCTTCTGCCCCTTCTCCGCCAACACCTCAGCCAAGAAATCGAGCGCGTGGCTGCTGCGCACCTCCTCCTCATCCTCTCCCTCGCCCACATTCTTGACAAACTGCCCCGCAAACGCCTCGACCGTCTCGAGCTTGCGCCCGCCCTTGACCAGCACGCCGCGCAGGTAATTCCACGCCGCCTGGTTCTGCGGCGCCAGCAGCGTCTTCTCCTCGACGTACCTGATCTCGCGGTCGATGACATCGGCGGGCACCTTGGGATCGTGCTCCGTCGCGTGCGAGCCCGCAGTCGACTTGGCTGCGTCGTTAAAGACGAGGAAGAAGCGGTGCGACCACGCCGAGTTGTTGCGCACGTCCTCTTCGATCCAATTCTGCGTCGACAGCAGCTCCTGCAGGTTCCACAGCCCCAGCTTGCGCACAAGGTACTGCCGGTAGCTCCAGACGTGGTAATTCTTGGTGTCCTCCTCGAGCATGCGCGTGAGGAACTCGGTCTCGGACCGGGCGAAGCGCTTCACCTCGTCCGGCGTCGCCTTTATGCTCTCGTAGTAGTGGTCCAGCAGCAGCTGGCGGTGGTGCCAGATCTGGTAATTCTTGATGTGCTCGAGCGAAACCTCGTTGAGCCACTCGATTTCGTCGACGAGGGGGATCTCGAGGGCCTGGACGATTTTGAAACGGTAAAGCCAGACGGTGTAGTGTGCCGGGTTCATGGAGATGACGTGCTCTGTGAGTCGGAGGCATCGCGGGCTGTATTCCTCGGCCACCATGACGGCGCGGAGATAGCTCATGACTGGAGGACACACGGTGTCAGTGGAAAACGAGGCTCTCCCCGGAAATGCACCAGCAGCTTGCAGCCAAACTTGCAGACACACATACACACACACAAAGTGAGAGAGAGATGTGAATTATTTACCCTCTGCGTAGTCCTCCGGATAAGCAATCGTAGCCAGCGCGCCCTCGGGCTCCTCGGCGGGAATGGGCACGACGTCGTCCCACTCTGGGTCTGTGGCGTAGGGTCCCATCTTGTCGCCGTAAAGCTCCTTCCTGATGGCCGACATCTCCCGCCGTCTCTGCGTCTCCTCCTGAATATCGTGTCGCGAAATCTCCTCGACCTTGCCCGTGGTGGCATCCGCGACTCCGGCCTTGGCAAACTCCCTCCGCTGGAGGAACCTTCGGTGCAGGATCTCGAGCGCGGTGAGCTGCGCTTGCTTGGCGGCGCGCGCGGCAAACTGCTCGAGCGAGTACTCGCCCACGTCGCGGCCGTTCTTGTCCTTGCCCCAGTCGTAGACGACGGCGGCGGCGCCGTTTTCCGTCTTTTGCCGGTGGAGGCGGCGGATGGGCGGGCTCTCGCGGTTGACCTGCTTCCAGAACTCGCGCTCCGCCTTGTTGTTGAGGCAGATCTCCTTGCTCGCGACGCGGCGTACAAGGCTCGCGTTAACCCAGGCCTGTCGCTCCGCGGGGGTCAAGCTGTGCAGTCCTCCGGCCTCCTCTCGCTTTCGCTCGTGCGGGTTCGTCTGGTAGAAGCGGTGGAGGGAGCGCTCGTTGACCGTCTTTGGTGGTTCTTGGGCTTGGGCTTGAGCGGCGGGTGGTGTTTGCTTGCCTGTGTCAGGAGGGCTTAAGTCAGCATACGGGAGGAGGAAAGCTCGGCACCAGAGGTAGTGAGCGACGAGGAGGGTCCAGAGGGAGCTGTATGACCCGATAACAAGGGAAACAGCCGATGCCAACATACTCTTGCTCTCAGCTTCCTTGGACTTGGAGCTGACCTTGGATTTGGCGGGCATGTCTGCGGTTGGCTTGGTTTATGGCGGGGGTGAGCCGGCAGCGAGATCAGACTGCCTTGACCCGTGGAAAATGCTCTCCAACGACCACTACCCCACCACGGGAAGCCCTTGGACGAACGATAAAACGCTCGGGATTTCTTGGCCCAAGACAAAACTTTGGAACACGCCGAGGTCCAAGACAATCGCAACTGAGGATGCATCACTCTGGCGGCAGTGTCAATCAAGAGGTCGCTTACGTATTCAATCAACGAAGCATTAATTTTAGCACCGCAAGGTGGACTTCTAAGCTCTCAGCGCCGATTAAAATAGATACATGAAGCCGCAACCAAGCGTTCCCTTCTCCTCCTCATATTATCATGTCGTATGGCAAATAACCCAATGTAGCCAAGAAATCTTCTCAGCTTTGAGCCCTGGCACAGCCGGTTGAAAAAAGATTGTGTTGAAGCAGATTGAAGCTTGTCGCACTCTCGTCAGTGACTCTCAACCCGCCAGAACTTCCAGCCCTCTCGCTCGCCTACGCCCCCGTGAACACCCACCAGCTTCTCGACGCCCTCGTTGCCGTCGGCGTTGAGGAAACTCTCTTGGTCGATTTCCATGCCTCCTTCATTATCTTCGTCCATTCCGTTCTTGAGGACTGCGGGCCAGAGCACGCCAACGCCGTCACCGCCGAGGGTTGTCTCAAACTTTTCGTAGCCTTCTTCTTCCAGCTGAGTCTCCAGCCGTCCGAGCTTGTCCTTGGGCACGTCAGGTTTCAGCAGAGTGATGGAGCAACCGCCGCCGCCCGCGCCGGTCAGCTTCGTCCATCCAATGCCTTCGTGATCCACCAACTCTCTTATACGCTCAAGACGCGGGTGGGACACTCCCAAAGAGACCAGCAATCCGTGGTTGATAGTCATCAGCTCTCCCACCTTTCGCAGACTTTCTTCCTCCTCGTTGTCGAAGTTGTCATTTCCGATCAGAGTGTCTGCTGCAACCGTAACCTTGTCGATGGCGTCCAGAATGCTGCCGACAAGCTCCGGATGCGTCTTCTTCAGCTTGCCGACCTTGGCTACTTCAAAGGCCGTCGACTTTGCCTGTTTCGTATCGACGAGGAGAAGGGGGAGCTCAGGGAAGTCCCAGAGCGGTCGCACGGCCGGGGGCTTGCTGTAATTTGTCCGCTGGAAAACCACTGCCTTACCCTGAGTCGCTACGGTGTTGTCCACCCCCGAAGGATTGCCATGTATGCACATCTCGCACACAAATGCCCACCTGTTGATTCTCTCCACCTGCAACCTGGCCTCGTCAGGGGGCTGATCTGGGTGTGGGCCCGACAATGTGCGCAACTGCAGGAGAAGAGCCGCCGCCAGACAGACGGCGATGGACGCGCTGCTGCCAAGACCGGCGCCGATGGGGATCGTTGATCGTAGAGTGTAGAGGCATCCTGTAAAAGATTGGTGGCCCAGCGATAGGAAGATGTACAAGAAGGCCGAGGCCGAATTTTGGTGCACTTTTCGCACTTCGTCAGATTTGTGTGGTGATACTTCTGCGAGATTTGGCTGGATAGCTGCGACTAGGTCCGGGTCAAGCTCTGTCACTAGGTCATAGTAGGACTTCTTTTTTGAGGGGTGCTGGAAGGTCGCCCACGGCAGGTCGTCGATATTCCATGTGTGTTGCAGGTCGATATCTGGGAAGCGGAGCGAGACTGTTCTCCTCGACTTGGAGAGAGAGGTCACGAGGAGGTATGATCGCAACGAGATGGCGGCGGCGATGGCGGCCTGTTGGACCGGCATGGGTCAGTACATGGTTGGCGCCATGTTGATGCAGGGGAAAAGGAGGTTTTGCGCCGGAACGTACCTTGCCGTGAACTACAGCGTGCTCTCCAAAGACAATGACTTTTCCCGGTGCAGAAACCATGAAAGCAGGCATCATGGGAGTAGACTGCTTGCGTTCCATTTTGAGACGATGTGCCAAGTTGCTGTTGCCGTTTACATAGGCGGCGGGGGGTATGCCATTGATGGCAATGCTGTCGGCCCCGTTTCTCGTTTCTGGAGCAAAGACAGCCATGTGACGCGTTGCTCGTTGGTGCAGTCGGATTGAAGCGTGGTCGATGTGAAGAGCAGAAGGAGAGTCGTTATTATCGTGCAGCTGTCAGAGAGCCGTGCTAGAGGCACCACATAACCCGACTGTCAGGGTCGTCTGGGGGTGTCGAATGGGTGGTGATTTGAGGGGTCAATCGGTGGGTGCTGGCGCTAGCAGAGCGAATCGAGGCAAATGCTGCAAGATGGGTCGTGATGGAAGGCTGGAGGAGGTGGGCGGGTGCCGGCGCAAGTGGTGGAGAGAGAGTGAGGGTGGTGAAGCAGGAAAAAGGTGTTGGGAGAGAGCGAGAGAAGAGAGGCAGAAGCGGAAGCGGGTGACGATCAGCGGCGCGTGAGAGAAGAGAAGACAGGAGCAAACCGAGTAGCTGTGGTCAGGCGAGTTGGTAATACAATAATACAAGCAGTTTTATTAGAGGATGAGAGGATGGGACGCTGAATTCAGTTAGGCAATTTAGCTTTCCCAGGTTCCGGGGGGTGGATGGGGTTGCGCTGGAGCTTGACATGGACATGGACAAGGAGACGGTGATGACGGGTCACGGAGCGAGGAACTGGGTCCCTAACAAGGAAAGACGATGAGAAAAAGGGTAAGGCCAGTAGCGTGCCTAACTCACCCACACAGTACTACCTTGAGGTGGTCTTCGCGATGTATGGTGTGGCAGGAGTACTTGCAAGAGAACTGCACGGATATCCTCAAAGACGGAGGGGCAGACGTGCTTGCCGTCTCCTCCGTCTCTTCGTAACGGGCAGGAATGAGAGGAACCGTATCGCAAGTGAGACTTGATTTAGATGCCATGCGGGCGAACGGGGGTCCCAGTCTGGGGGTGGAATGTTTCCAGTCCCGTGCCGGTTGTCCAGCCACAAGAAAACCTTTGGAAGCTGCAAGCTCGATGGAACTTGTGGAAGCCCTTTGGTACGCTGCAGGTCTTGTTGGGACTTGGGACGAAACGCGAGTCCGGAGAAGCACGATGATGTCCTCGAAATGCACTCGCTAGCCTCACACAGTAAGGGCCACCTTATGCTGCCGTAGGGCGCCTGACCATGGATGACGATGTTGCCTTGCCAGTCATACACTCATTACGCTCACTTGTAAAGTTGTAATCAACGGATAATAATTCACAGCCAACGGACACGTCCGACATGGTCCTTTTCCCAGTTGCCAGGTACCGTGCCTCGCCAGGCTCGCCTGTACCTTGCTTTCCTGTGGCACCTCCCCGTGCCAACACCACTCCTTGGGCTGCCTGCCCATTGGCTCGCTCTTCCTGTCCCCTGATGATGTTCCCGGCCTGGTGGGCAGTTTCCCGGCAAGCACCCGATTGTGTTAACAGGGGTCGCTGCAGCTAAGGGAGGGCGACCATCGATAGCGACCTGCCTCTTCCCTTGGCTATTATGTGGTAAAGGTACTTCGTACATGGCACGCAGCATTGGGAAAAGTACCTCACACAGTACCTCTCTTGCACAGCCCTGATGGTGGGGGATCTCACTTGCACACCTCAAGTTGGGCGACAGGAACCTTTGACAGCGCCACCTACAGCGCCCAGCTGCTCGAGACTGACGTTTCGCATGCGAAGCTGACTGCTGAGAGCTCTCGAGCCATCTCACTGGTCCTGGATATCAGCTTCGTCGACCCCTCTTTCGAAAGTCAGATTAGATGCTGACTGGCTGCGTGATACTTCTTTTGCCTGGAAACGTAGTTTCTCCTTTTGAAGCCGTCTGAAACAAGTCTCTCGATTCAATCTCATCAGTTCCAGTCTAACAAACACCACACTGCAAATAGAACAACGCAAACATTTCGCATCACTAGGCAACAGCTTCGGGAGACCGAAACGCATCCTAGCCACCGTCGAGGAGCTGGCCTGTGGTGAGCTACGGCGTGGCTTCGAGCTTACGACGGCAGTTATTGGGCAAGGATAGGCCAGAAATGCCAGAAAGCCGGTCCGCCTATCTGATGACGACTCCAGATCGCCAGCGATGTCGCTATTGGTGTGATCAAGCTTCGTTTCGTCTGATGCCTCTATTCGTACGAGGGAGGGGCTGTGGTAGCACTGGTCTGCTTCAAGGTAGCACTGGTCTGCTTCAAGGGCGTCCGCTTGGGCAATGTACCCCGGCCATGAGCCTCTGAACAACGTGGGCAGTCCGATGCGACCAACAGCACCGATCATGGACTCGATATGCGTTCACGCAACCAATGACTGAAGCTTCCACCGCGGATGCCACAGAGAAAGAATCCAGGCTCGAGGCAGTGGTGCAATACAGCAGTCCTGATTTTCAATGAAAGGGAGAGCAGCCGCAACAAGACACGGGATTCCGTCACACGAAGCCTTCCTGTCTCTCTATTCGTGACAACTCCACCTTTTGACAGCTCCGTGTCTCGGGTGGGAAAACGGTATGCATCGCCGCAGCACAACGAGGCTTGGGTAGGTCATCTCGATACCAGCCCGCGTTGTTCCAATCGCTCTCTGAGAAACGCAGCGGCCGTGCGCTGGAACGCCGTTTTTCCCATCAGACATTCATTATTGCCGGCAGGCAATAGGCGCCAGGGATGGGCACAGGTTGCGGAACCCACGGAGGTTGGCTTATCGATACCTTGCCGTTCGGTCCCTCGCCGGGGACTCAGGAGCTTCCAGCTCGACGATCGAGGCGCAGACTGCGCAGTGCATTTGCGGGTCTGTCTCCTCACCTGAGGAGACTTGTCGATGACGATAGCCAGAAACAAGCAAACGCTTGGCAGGAACAGATGTCGGCGATGAGTCCCGTCGGATTCTTGGCTTGCCAGTGCTTCAAGCGCATATTTCGAATGTAGCAGCCGCAACTCACAGAGAAATATGGCAGGGAATATCACCACTGCGGATGGCCTCGCCGCGCGTAACGCAACATCCTGAGGATCGCATGCGGGTATAAGAATAGCCTGTCTGCGATTGTCCGCTTTGAGGTATCTTGGGCTACTAAAATGAGGCTGACTGACAATTTTACCTCATTCGAGTCCATCCTAGGTGGAAGCTTGCCCGCAGCAAGCTTCGAGATGCCGACTTTGCCAGTCCTTGTCTACTTCAACGGGCCGTGTGAGCCGATTCCTTGGTATTGCGACTTAGCTCGAGCAACGGATTGCAATCTTGCGTTGGACTGTGAACGACTTGGAACCTTCAAGTGCCACAAAGAGGGAGAAAGTATAATCCACAGGGGAAAGCTCACTACTGCAACGGCGGGGTAATCGTCCAGCCAAATCATAGCATTGAGGGGACGAACAAGCTTGCTTGGCCTCTCCAGACGGAAGAACAATGCATATCAGCTTAGGCTGGCACACATTTGAGCCTATCACTAAGCTATCGGCTCCTGCACTAGGTAGCCTAGGACCGTCGCGTCTGTGCCGCAACTTGCCGGGCGTCAGCGTCACTCGTCCTGCATCGATATCGTCCTGCAGCCTCGCTGCCCCGCCATGTGGGCTTCGCACTCCATAATCTCCTCGGGTGCTCCGATCCTGGCGTGAGCGAATAGAAAATACAACATCTTTACCAAGGCCTGATATTCTTCCCGAGACATCATCTCGAGCAGAGAGAGGTCCCCCCCTATTTCTCTGTATTCATTCAAGCTCGAAAGTACCCTTGTCCTATCCCCGGCCCGCACCGACCCCCGCGCGAGGAGCTTCCCGCTGACCCCGCGAACCCCGGAATTGCCGTCTTCAACTCGAGGTCTCAATCTCCATAATCCTAGCCCTATTCGCTCGCCGTCACAAACAGCAAGCTCACACAATGGCCGTGACGGAGTTCGCCCTCCTTCAGTTCAAGGAACCCCTCACTGAAGAGCTCAAGGAGCTCATGGACTACTGCCAGACCGTCCAGGACACCTGGGTCCTGCGCCAGAAGCCCGGCCTGCCGCCGACCCGGATAGACCGCGGTACTGCCATCCTCCAGCAGGTCGAGGACCCGAGCGTGATCCTCCTGGCGGCGCAGTGGGACTCGCCGCAAGCACACGGGGAGTGGATCGCGTCGCCCGAGAACCAGAACGTCATGGCCAAGCTGACGCCGCATATTCACTTTGAGGGCCCACGGAGCGTGCTATTTTTCCACGTCGACGCGCCCGTCTTTGCAAAGCCCACCTCGGCGCAGGCGGCACCGTCAGAGACTGCGGGAGGTGCCGCGGGAGCAGAGACTGAGTCCAAGGACAAGGAACCGGAAGCGCCGGCACCCGAGGAAGAGAGCAAAGCAGAGAGTAAGAAGAAGGCGCAAGACGAGCCGCCCTCCCTCCTGACGGCGCCGGTGCTCAGCGTTGGGCGATTCGGGGTGCGAGCGGAGCGGAAGGAGGAGTTTGTCAAGAAATATGCCGAGGCCAAATGGGTCGTCGAGGAGTCGTCGAAGCCGTTCCCCGTCCGCGGCGGCTGGAGAATCGAAAAGGCCGCCGAGGACCTCGAGGAGTTTGTCATGTACTGCGGCTGGGACACCGTGGAGCAGCACAAGGCAATTGCACAGCATGAGGGCTTCAAGGAGTGGGCTGGCATTCAGGAGTTCGTGACGGGGACGGACATTTGGCACTACCAGCGGATCATGTGAGGTGCCTACTGAGGCACACGCCTGGCGTTGAGGAGGTACATCACCTCGGGAATGGTACGAGTCTTGTCTGGTTTGCAAGAGGGGAGCATAGCCGTCAGGGAAAGAAGGGTACGATTAGTGGCAGTCTTTGTTTGTTCAGTGGTCTCTTCATTGGCGGAAGTTGTTTGACTAGCAACGATGTTGACAGTCTCCATCTAATCTCGCAATTGCCTAGGATATCCCTCGACGCCATATATGTGGTGACACGGTTTGTGTCTCCCGTTCCATACAATCTCTTCCGAGAAGGACAAAAGAACGAGAGAACAACACTGCGCTCCAAATTTTCATTTTTCCCCCAATGGACCAACCGGCCAATGGCCCCACGAAACAAAGAACCGAGGGGGGAACAAAAGAAGATTTCATTCCATTGACCTCATGACAGGCTACTCATGCGTTTTCCTTCCTCTCTCCCATCGAGCTAGTTTTTGACGATTTTTTCGAAGTTTGGCGGAGATCCCTTACGCGGAGGACTTGCCCTTGGGGTTCTTCTTGGGGACGTCCTTGATCTGGAGCTCTTTAGAGTATATGGCGATTAGCATCAAGTTCCCCTATTCGCAAAACTTTTGACGTTCCAGTTTTCTGCACTTCTCTCTCTTCCCCTGCGAACGGGGAGTCCGCAAAAAGAGAAGAGCACAGGAAACAAGAGACTGCGCCAAAAGCTGGATTGAGAAAACGTGACAATACGTACGAGGGGGGAGGGACTGCTTGAGCTTCTCGGCCTTGTCGGAGTCCTTGAGGACGAGGGTGTACAGGTGGCGCTGGCAGCGGACCTTGAACTTGATCTGGGAGTTCTTGGTGCTCTTCTTGATGCGAGCGGCTATAATGGGGACACACACACACACGTTAGAAATGCCGTCCTTTTTCTAGTTTGTTCCATATTTCTCCAAATCTCGAGGTTTCATTCATTCGTACGAACGAACAAGTTCGCTTTTTCTCGTCGAGCCTGGTTCGGGTGGTCATAGTGGTAGGGGGTGGGCTATTTCAGCATACAGGAAGCGTCCTTTCTCCGGGCAATCTCAATGAACTACAGCGACAGCAATTGTTAGTCGAGTTTCCTAGAGAAAATTCCGAGGAACAGCAATTCAATGTTTCCAACGCTTCCAGCGACGTACCTGCTTGATATCACCGATTTCGCGAGGCATCTTGGCGGTATTTTTCGGGGGGATTGGCGACAACGAGGAGGGGGTCTGGTCTGGTCGGATTGAGTGGTTGCTGTCGTGAGACTTTCGTGGGCTTTTTTGGATGGAAAATTGATTTTGTGGGATGGACCCCTGGCAGCGACAGAACGCACGGGCCATTTCCAGTTTCCAGCCGGCAAGAGACAGTTGCATCTCGCGAGGTTCAACCTTATCTTATCGGGGTGGGCTGCAACTGGGTCGTTGACCCCGTCGGGGGATTTGTCACCGACCACACCGATGGCCGATGGAGTGGGGTCGGGCCCCGTCGGGTCACCCCCATCCACGGATGCCTCCCCACAGTGTCTGCGTGTGCCACAGGCAGAAGCAACACCTCTTCAGAGGGGACGTCACTGTGGCACGCGTCACCCCTGAAGCTCTCGGGCAGACGTGGCGCTGGACACCTCGGCCTGTATCTTGGCGTGGGTTGACGACGCTTCTACTTTATCCAGCTTGTACGAACACGTTGCATAACACGTTGCCAAAAGAGGTCCCCGTTGCTCTTGTCCGTTACTGGTATTTATACGGCGCCTTGTTTCCCATTGTCAGAAACCTGAGGTTCTGGCCATCTGTTGCACGAGACACTCGGCCATTGCACCGCCACATTTAGACACGATGCCTACACCACTAGACAATGCCATGAGATCCAGGGTTGGTAGTTTCTAGTACGCTTGCATTTGATCACTCCTGCTGACAACTCGTACAGAATGCGGTACTTGGTGAGCATCGGAGTGCTACTTCTAGCTAGAGAAGGGACCGCTGACCATCACCACAGCATTCGGTGGCTTAGTCACAGCCGTGGCTGTGTGGGCCATCTACGGCGGCGACATGTTCCCCGCGGGACCAGATCCCACAGGCAACCCTGAAGACTGGACCAGGGAGGAGATGAGAAGATGGCTCGCGGCGGTATTTGCAGCACTTGTTTCCGTCTCAGTCATTCTTTACTTACGTGTATAATAGCGAAACCTGTTCCCACAAGACAACGATACGAGGGAGGAATTGCTGGCTAGAGTGTTGGCCAACATGAGAGCCCCGAGACGGTGAGCCCTGGAAGTTGGCTCTGCTGGAGGAAACGTGGCAAATTGAACGACCTTTGTTGAAGGTTTGGAAAGTTTATTCCATTTGCTTCCTCGATGGAGGAATCACCATCCCGTCGTTCATTAGGTCGCCGAGTAGTATTACAAAGATTTGATGGAGCTTGGGCCCCGATAATGCTTGTGAAGAAACAAGCACTCTATTCATTCAAACCCTCACAACTCATCTCTTCCTGAGGTCTTGCCGACGGTTGGTTCCTCCTGTGTGACCTTGCCCGTGGATTTCCAGTTGAGCGCATTGAGACGCTCCGACAAGTGCGGGTGAGAGAAGTGGTAGGTCGCGTACATCCAGTCGGCGTCCATAGAGCTGAGGTTCTGGATCTGAAGCTTGAGGAGGGATCTAGCGAGCTCCGCCGAGTATCCGAGCTTCTGAGCAAAGGCGTCCGCCTGGAATTCGTACTTGCGGCTCAAAATGTTCATAAGCAGCTTGACCACAGTATCCATGGGGGAAAGCGCATCGGAGAAGAGGATGAAGCCTATGATGATGGGATGCTCCTTGAGGAAACCAAAGTCGGCGTACAGGGAGTTATTGCTGATGAAGACGGAAAAGAGAGCAAAGATGTAGAGGAAGTGGGCCTATTGTGTGGTTAGTAGCTGAACGCGGGACGTCGGTTCACCGCAGAAACGTACCTGAGAGATGCCAAAGAGACGCGTGGTGTGGCCGAGACTCCAGTGGCCAAGCTCGTGGGCCAAGACGGCAACAACCTCCTGCGTCTCGCTCTTCTCGATGAGGGTGTCATAGATGACAATGTGCTTCTTCCAGGGGAGACCAAAGAAGTAGGCGTTGCTGTGGGCGCTTCGCTTGCTTCCGTCAATGACATAGAGCTCGTGGAGGGGAAAGTTCAGGCTCTTGGCGAGGCTCTCGACGCCGTTCTTCAAGTCGCCCTCTTCCAAAGGCGACAGCTTGTTGAACAGGGGCAGGATGGCGACCGGATAGATGGTGATCATGAAGACTTGCAGGCCAGCGGCGAACGCCCAAAGGTAGAAGAAGAATTGATTGCCCGTCTTCTTCACAATGGAGAGGAAACCGGCGAGAATCGGGGGAGCGATAATGAAGGCGAGCAGCTGGGACTTGATCATGTCGGTGATGAAGAGCTTGGGCGTTTGCTTGTTGAAGCCAAACTTCTCCTCCAGCACAAAGGTCTGGTAGATGGAGGTGGGCAGCGAGAGGACCTGTTGGATCATGATGAAGGCGAGGACGAAGACGATGGACTGGGATATCTCGCCGGTGAAGCGCGCCGGCGCGAACTTCAGCAGCAGGTTACCGGACCATGACCAGAGCTTGGGGAGGACGTCGAATTGGATAAAAGCAATGTTCTGGATCTGACCCCAGAGACCGCTGATGAAACCGAATTCCGCTTTGGCGCGACCGTAGGCTTGAGACTTGTCGAAAACTTCCTGGGAGACTTCCTGTTCGAGGACCTTGGGGGGCTTGGTGTTCTTGAGGACCTGGTACTGGCGCAGCGAGAGTAGACTCTCGAAGACGAATTGGCCGACGGAGAAGCCGAGGATGAGACGCTTCCATGGGAAGAGGGGTCGGTCCAAGAACCGCGCGAGGCGTTGAAGGAAATCCATTTTTGCCTCTCTTCACTTTTCTTCGGATTCCGGAGGGGTTGCAAAGGAGGGACAGGAATGGAGATGTTGGGATTGAAGCGGGAAAGAAGCAGGGCTAGGCTCCGGACCTTGTCGCAAGCTGGCTGGGTCTGGCAGCTTAGCTCATGCAAGCTGTCCACAGTGAGCCGGCGAACCAAGTGGGGGAACAATGGTGCGGGTTCGGGGCTTGCGGCTGCCGGCAGGGTCGATCATTGGCTACGAGCATGCCAGCTTACCCCAACTTTAATTGGCTGAAACACCCGCCTCATGCAATGTCTAACGTGCAGACGAAGCCTCGTCCGAACGGCCGAACCCCGTTTGGTGCATGACCTGCGGGAACATCCGTCGAGTCGCAGGAAAGTCTTCCGCGAAATCTCGAGCCGGCGATAGCGATATACCGAGCTTCACGCCGCTCGACGACCACCACACAATTGTCGCCAAGATGATGCGCCAACCCATTACGAGCCTGGCGAAGGGCTTCCTCTCCCGCCCGACCACTCAGCCGGTTCGCGTCATCACTCAGTCGCTCTCACAAAGGTGAACCCCAACTCCCTCAGAGGCTGAAGAGCAAGCACCTGACCGATACCTGCACAGGACGTTCTCCTCCTTCCCCTCGTTGCGTCCGTCCATCACACCTCTCACATCCGCCTTCCGCCGGCCGAATGCCACGCCGTTCACTCCCTCGACCGCCGACGGCGCCGCCGACTTGGTCCCCACGAGCGCCATCACAGAGCACCCTGCCCTAGGCGCAATGCAGCTTCGCTGCGGTCCTCGCAACACCATGAACCGAAACACTCGCCTGATTCAGAAGCGCAGACATGGCTTCGTTTCCCGCATGAAGACCAAGGACGGACGCAAGATTATTGCCCGAAGGCGCCAGAAGGGCCGCACCAAGCTCGGTGTCTGATTTTGGGGTGGGAGCAGAGATGCTACGAGCACCGTTCAAGGAGAAGAAGCCATCGCCGCAGATCGGGGACAGGAAGACCCGATCGTCAAAAGAAAAGTTCTTATCGAATGTTGGGCCAGTATTGAGGGATGGTGTAGCCGAGCTTGGCTCAAAGAAAGACTCAAACATTAGGGCCTCCGAGTGAGGTAGTGTGCAATATGTATCAATATGAAACCAGTGTATAACAATTCCCCAGTGGGTGTCACATCATCGACCGTTGAGTTCTGCGGTAGCAGCCGGCAAGGGGCTATGAGGTTGGTTGCTGGCATCTGCGACGTTGTGCGGGTTTGCTCCATGCACGGAAAGTCGTCGTTTTGTCCCTTGGTTTCGAAAGCGGCAGGCGTCCATTGAGGCCAACCCCGAGCTGTGGTTCTCAGTGCTTAGGACAAACAGCTAAGTGTTCTTGCCATGAGATGCGCTCAACCGCATGCTCTTGACCACGACGGATGTGCAGCAAACACGGGTATTTGGGTCTGTCCATTCCACCATCTCAGATGATGAGCTCTTGGACTCCCTGGTGTACACTTCTCCCTCACACTTCCCAGCGTCTACTCAGAAACAACATTTCATGTGATGTACCTCCTCCAAGATATCCCTGTCAAGTGTTCCGAGGGATGAAAGGGTGAAAGTTGATGAATGCCGGTGCTGCCCCGAATCAAGCCAGACCTTTTTATTTCCGCAAAACTACCTTGGCCATCTCACGAGCTTTCCCGGACCTGTCTATCAGACTTTTAAAAGTCTTCTTGAGGTCTGCCGAATGACTTCTGGCTGTATCAGGGGAACACTGAGAAAAAGGAACCAGACGTTATCTTGACCTATTCACATGATTCGACGCGGTCAGGGATGCGGGATTCACGGGGCAAATCAACATTTTGTCATATTCAGCTCAACGCGTTCTGCGTGCGTCCGGTGGTAAAAGAAAAGAACTCCTTGCTGGAGCTCCCAACTTTTGGCATTCCATAGTGGCATAGAGGTCTCTGCCTCCGCCTCCGCCTCTACATCTGCCGGTGACGACCGTGATAACCACCTCTGGTCTGCCAAGAGCACCAGCTGGTCGGCCGTCTCAGCGCCGCGTAACGCTGACCATGACTACAAAGCGGTCTTTGACGAGGTTGAATATGCGTTCGAGTACATAGTCAGTTGTCCTTTTGAAAACAGGCACGGCAATGACTCGGACGATAACGAGAATAACGGATATGAGGACGAAGACCACGAGGAGCTGAGCGAGCTCAGAGACAAAACGAAAGTCGAGGAGGACGAGAACAACGGCAAAGGCAAGGGCGAGACCAAGAATACAGATGACGAGGACGAGGACGATGACCTCAGAGTCGTCGAGAAGCAGCCCACGCCCAAGTGCGACAGCGACAAGACGTGCCTCTGCGCGAAGCCCGCCGCCGAGCAACCGGGCGTCCCCTACGTGATCACCAAGGCCGGCTTCTATAAGCTCGTGAACCAGCAGATCCACTGCCAGGTTCGCGCCCCTGACAGCTTCGACATGTCCGCGTACAACGACCACAGCGCCTTCGGCACGCTGCAGGTCCTCCTGGACCTCGTTTTCAATTACGAGGAGGTCAAGGGGAACTGGCGGGAGCAGTGTGTTATCTGTGAGGCGATGTGTCCCTTTATCTGGTACCTCTCCGGCGGCGACTTTACCATCTACATTACGGGACATGGAGTGTCCTCTTTCTTCTTCATCGGGATGCGGTCAGTTACAACTGACCAAACAACGCAAAGGGCTGACGGCGGCGGGTTATGCGACCAGACGGCAAAGCTCATTAGCAACCTCTTCCTCGCCTTTCTCGCCCGCCTCGAGTGCGAAGGCATCATGACGGGCATGATTAAAGCCGTCAACAGCTTCCGCGACTTTCTCCTCGCGGACGAGGTAATAACGTACAAAGTGTCCTGGAAGCGGCCTTTCCCTTTTATAGCCAACGACTGTGACAGCTACGTCGCCTCGTACGCCAAGAAGCACGGCATCACCCTGAAAGGCGTGCCCCATCTCAAGGCCCTTCTCGAGAATATCGACGACGACGAGGGGGACCCTTGGGGCTGGGCGGCTGCTTCGGCGGCATACAAGTCGGGTGGGTAGATTAGCGGGGATGATCTTGAAATGACGTCGTAGTTGAGCGCGGACCGGGAAAAGTATGCTTTCAATAAGGAGGATACGCTGGGGAAGAAGACGGGGATTGATGCCACTACCTTAGGAAGGGTATGGTCATGATGCTTGGCTAGGGTTGGTTGAACTCCTCGTATTGCATTTCTCGCAGGTCTGGGAACCGCTTTGTGACTGTAGTAGCGAGAGAGATACCACCTGTATTACTAGACTGAGATACTTGCCTGATCGAAGCCGAAAGATTGACAGCTAAGCTCCATCCAATGCACCGTCAACGCCGCTGCTCGAGAAAACTTGATGTCCATATGTTTGTAAGCAGTTGACACCGACAAACCAACCCCTGGCACATCACTTGATATTAAAGAGAGTTAAGAAAGATACGCCATGCCCAGAAGAAGATATCAAACAGGACTAGCCAAACCACCCTCGCACGTCTTGGTGTCCGTATAGCACGCCAAAAACAGCTTATCACTCGCCTCCCCGACCCAAATCTTGTACCGCCCCGCGGGATTCGGCACAACCCAATTCTGGCTGACGACGTCCCAAACACTCAGATCCCGCCTCGTCAGCTGCAACGTCACGGTAGTAATCTCCCCAGGCGCCAGGTTCTTCGTCTTGGCAAAGTCGCGCAGCTGAATCACCGGCGTCTCGGGCCCGCCGCCGGGGAACTGCACGTACGCCTGCGCGGAGGCCTTACCCGAGTACTTGGTGCCCGTGTTCGTCACACTGACCGACAGGGAAAATACAACGTCAAAGAGAGCCGGGTTCCCGCCCTGGGCGCCGCCGGCGGGGGGTCCCGGTTTCTGGGTCGTGCTGTACCCCTCCGGGTACGGGTACGTCTCGGTCTTGGAGGCGGCGACGGCGTCCTTGGCCTCGGACTCTGTGCACCAGGAGTAGATGTATCGGAAGATCTTGTTGAACCCCGCAGGCACAACGCCCTCGGTCCAGTCGGGAATGGGGGCGGTATAGGTCAGGATGCCCTGCTTCGCCGGGCGGGCCGGCGGAGAAGCGCTCAGGGGCGTCACGGAGCTGATGGTCGCGCCGGCGTAGGAGAAGGCAGTGTAGCTCAGCCCGTGGCCGAAGGCGAAGCGCGGCTTGATGCCGTTTTTGTTGAGGTAGCGGTAGTCGATGTAGAGGCCCTCGGAGAAGGTGTCTTGGGGTTGGCCGAGGGAGCCGCCGACAAGCTGGGTCACAGATGCCGGGAGGTCAGACTCTTGGTGTGTCATGCTGTAGGGGAGGTGGCCGGATGGGGAAGCTACACCAAAGACGACGTTGGCGAGGGACTCGCCCGCCTCCTGGCCGGGGAGATGGGCGACCAGGACGGACTTTACGCTGGGAAGGTCGATCCACGCGTCTACGAGGATCGGCCCGACGGAGTGAATGACAACCACGACATTTTGATACTTTGCAGCGGCGTCCTGGACCAGCTTGTTGCCGTTGTGCCAGGCGTCAAGACCGGACGCGCTGCGGTCTCCGTTGTTGCCTTCTACAACGTACGAATTCTCCCCAGAATCTGAGGTGATGAACACAAACGCTACGTCATCCGCGGTCGGGGCCGGCACCGATGGGAAGGAGTCGGTGTTGTAGTACGTCACGTTGCTGGCTCTCTTCTTGAAAGCAGTGATGGGATCGTCCAAGTAAACGTAGTCAACCGTTCCCGAGCCCCAGCCAATGCCGAGCAGGCCCTTGTTGCAGGATCGATCGGCACAAGCGTTTGGACCGTCAGGGTTCGTCTGGGCGTCGGTGCCAAAGACTTTGATCGACGCCGATGTGGCGATGGGCAAGAGACTGCCGTTGTTCTTGAGCAGTGTGATGGCCTCCTGCGCGATCTGCCTGGCCACGAGGTAGTGGTCCTCCTGGACCTGGACCATCTCGTTGACGACACCGCTGGGAGAAAAGGGGAAGGCTGCCGGGTAGAAATCTCCCACCCGGTTGCGAGTTCCCGTGGCGAAGTTGAGAGCAGGAAAGCCCTGGTCCTGGCCCATCTGGTACCAGCTCGCCAGAACTCTGGTGGCCATATCGTTGATCCGATCCACGGGGACGGATCCGTTCAGCACCGCCCTCGTGAGGTCGTACATCCAGTAGCTGTAGCCCGTCAGAGGAACTTGCTGGTCGCCTGGGGCGTTGAAGTCCAGACCTGCGAGGGCGGAGCCGACGCCGGACATGTGCGACAACCAGTCGCTCATGACGAAGCCTTGAAATCCGAGCTCATCTTTCAGAATGCCGTTAATGAGGTAGCTGTTCTGGCTGCATGCCGAACCGTTGACCTGTTTGTGTCAGCATGCTTCTCATCAATATGTCCAAAATACATACCGCGTTGTAGGCCGTCATCACGGAACCTACGCCAGCGTGTATACCATCCGCAAAAGGCCACAGGTACAGCTCATGTAGCGTTCGGTCATCTTTCATTGTTAGTCAACGGACCAAGTACCGTCCTTTTTGACCATGGCTTACCAATGTTGGAACTGTAGCCCTGCTGTAGAGGGTTGTACATGCGATACATCTCCTGTTCGTTACCTATGAGATGCTTGATCGTGGCGATGACGCCCTGCTCCTGGACGCCCTTGATCGTCAGGGCAACAGCCTTACCCTGCAGCGCAGGATCGACCCCGAAGCCCTCCCAGTTTCGACCGCCTCGGGGCTTTCGACTGGTGGTATGGTTAGCTTGCCTGGCCGACGTGATCAGATATACTTCATCGAGGTTGGAACAAACCCTATGGGGCCCACGCTCGGTCCCAAGTAGACATTGGCGCCTTTGCCTCGGAACTCCTTGCCTATGGCAACACCGCGAGCGTACATCAAGTCCTTGTCAAAGGTGGCGCCCGTCGTAATTCCGGACGGGAACACCGTCACGTTGTCGGCTTGACGGAGGCCGTGTGCCGAGTCTGCGAGGCATAGCTGAGGGAATCCGACACGGAGAGCGCTGCCAGAGTTTCCTACGCAACGGCTTGGATATGGTTAGCATGAGTTGATCATGTTCGTGGCAACGATTGTACCCTGGACGTGTTAGTCGAACAAGTTTCACGACATCGCCCACAACTCGAGACTCACCCATGTAGATTCCAGTTCCGGAGGTGATGTTGGTCTTTTCAGCCAGCGTCATTGTATCGACCACGGCTTTCGCTCTTCTGTAGCTGTCTGTCCAGTCCGAGGCCCAGCCGCCGTACGGCGCTGGATAGTAGGGCGCGGCGACATATCCGGCAGGTACATCGGATCTCACTGATATCACGGCGCCGTCGCTAGACGAGACCTGACTGGCGAGGATGGTTATGGCTAGGGACTTGATAGAGAATGTGCTCGCCATGGCGGGGGTTTGATTCGTCTCGTTACCGCAAGGCTACTGCAGGCTTGGCTTGAACCAATGGTATAGGTCACGAAAGAGCTAAGTCAAGACAAGCGGACGAACAAGAGCTACAGAGACTACGGGCGTCGCGAGCACCACCACAATCTTATATACTACGCATGGGAAGCCTGACCTACTAGTGGTAGTTCTCACCTCTCATGATGGCTACCTATACACTCCAATCACGGGCTCATTAAGCCCGCGTGGTATAGAAGCCAAGTGACAACAGACGAGGCGCTTAGCAGCTCCATGGACTCTAGTGACTGCAGGGATGCAGCCATACCTGACGGCTCATGATGCCCTGATAGCTACCGGAAGGGTCCAAGAGCATTAGCAAAGAGGAAATATTGCAACAAATCAAGGTTGTGTGGTGCTCCCTTTGGACAGCTGGGCTGGTCTGTTCGAGCCTATGCTTGTCAAATAAGAGTGTTAGAGTGGCCGATCGACATGTCGCGTAGACAAAATGTGGTTTGCTACGACAGCGCCAGCGATAAGTCAGTGGAAGGCGGGGAAAATGGCACCCTGACGAGATTCTATAACCTGTACTGTGGTCTGGTGGTTAGCTGGTATGGAATCGGTGTCGTACCAGATTGGCAACCGAGACCGCCTCGCCTCAGACGGGAGTTGGTGGGTGGGAACCTGGGACTTGGAGTTAAGCGACGGCATTCGCAAGTCCCCGGGAAAAGTGACAGTTCTGAGTCGGGCTTTCTGCGCGGGCGTTGACTCCGGTTGAGAGGAGCGGTGGATATCACAAGATTAAGCCGTGAAGAAGACCCACGACCGAGGCCCAAAAGGCCCAAAAGGCCCAAAAGGTCGAAGAGACGGCGATGAGGACCGCAACTGTCAATATATCCGATCAGAGGTGACATGCAAAATGGATGTAAAGATCTCCCTTCTAGGTTGTTACGTGCAGGGTGGGCGCTTGGTGGAAATGCGGCAATGCCTGGCGAGCTGCGACCGGCCAGTAAACTGTCAAAGACTGCTCGTCCGGCTCGGCTCCGACGCGGGGGGAGCTGTCAGATAAGGGCCGGGCGGTGCGGTGCATTGCGCGCGTAGGTCACTGGCAGGCCGCAGACGTTGATTTCCTTGAATAGGTGCATATGCAGCATGCAAATGGGTGTGTGCGCCGTTAGAATGGTGGTACAGAACTGCCCTCGTGATACCCAAGAAGCCTCTGTTGTGTCCACCATATCGGGTCTAGGGCGTAGTTGAGATTGGGAATCGCGCAAGTGAAGAGGAGTGATGCGACAAGCTGACAATGCGCATCCCCTGTTAACCTGGGAGAACCGTGCACGATAATACGTGCTCAAGTGACAGTGGAGTCTTTGGCCTAAATAGGGTTCATAGATAGGGTGGGTTAGAGTACGAGAAGTAGCATACGGAATGGATGTATAAATAATCTGGGACGGGCCTACTGTCACTTGAGCTGGGCACCTACCAGTTGGGGTGTGTAGACTCGTCGGAAATCCCAACCTCGGCCCAGCGGCGAGGATTGAGGAACAGGGAGCAGCAGGGAGCAGGGGACAGGGATGACAGAGCACAGATTCCGGCTCATGTTCTGCACGGGAAAACAGTATTCCATCAAACGACATGGACCGTGGAAGCGGCACGGCATGAACGGCAACCTTGGGGTGAAGAATAACGACGCCAAATGTCGGTTCGAAGAAGGGAAGTTGGCAGCTGAATGAGATGTGTGGTTGTGTCCGATGTGTCGTAGCTGATGGCTGCAACGTCGCTGGGAGCCCGTGGGAGGGAGGCATCGAGGTTGTATCGAACCAAGAAATCAAGAGACGGAGGAGGGCTACGAGGAGGTCTCGTGAGCGCGCGGATTCCGCAGTGGCAGCCTGTGCTCTTTCTAGAATGTCTCAACCCCGCGTTGCTGCGTCGACATCTGATCAACAGGTACCAGAAGGAAGAAGAGACAAACCGACGATAACTGGTGGACGGTGGACGGAGCTTGGAGGTTGGAGGTCGGCACAGCATGTGCTGTCAGAGCGAAGGAAGCTGCACCTGCCGCACAGAGACGCCAACCAATTGAAGCTGCGAGGTTCAGCTCTACTACCATAGTAAGCAGCAGGAACCAGGGGGAACTATCAGGAACCAGCAGAACGTAACCCAGGCGCCTTCATCCCACCTCCATCTCACCTTTGGTCACTTTTGTGTTGCATCTGCCACCCATCTCAGCTGCATCTTCCCGTCTTCAATCACATCCACATGTCTTCCTTCTTCGCAAACTCTTTGCCAATGAAACTCTTGGTTGAACCCGGTACCTGACGCTGGCCACTCAGGCGCGATGCTTTGGAGCCTTAACTGCTCTGCTCGTCCGAGCTCCATTCTCGAATAGGAGAGACGGACCATGACAGTCGTCCGCGTGAGGCCTCGAAAGCGGCACTCCACCTTCGAGGGCTGCGTATCACCGCACAAAAATCCCAAAGGTTTAAATGTCAACAGGGCTTTCGACTTACGACTTTTCAATACTGATGGGAAAAATCGAACCCGCACCAGACCACATTGTAGCATTTTGTTGGGCTCTTGCGGGCCTCGTCCAGGGAGCTGGTCCGGGGGCCCGCGGCCTTCTTCCAGAGACGGCCGACCGCAATGGACCACCAGTTCGTTTGGACAAGGACTAGTCGGCCAGTTTCAATATCAACTTCTTCCTATTCGGACGCAATTGTTTCGACAGAGCCCAACAGAAGTGGGAATTATCCATCACCACCCTGGCCCGGTGCCGTTCAGGAACATATCCACTCAGTCGCCACCGTTCAATGAGCGGCAAGCCCACTATGGGGATGCTTGGCTCACGTGGCGTCAAATGGCACCCCAGGATCTCAGAATTATTGAGCAGAAACTCTCATTGCTTGTCTCCCCGACAGCCCGACTCTCGTCAAATCTCCCTCCGCCTCTGTCTCCAAATCTCTTCATTGCCTTTGCCCTCTGTCTGATCGCACGGGCGCTTCCTCACCACCTTGACGGCCCATCACACGCCCACGTGGATACTGGTTCAAGACCAGTTTCCAACTCTATCACTTGCGGTTGCTACTAATCATTCGAACCACTGACGGCCACCGATACTTGGCTATATCGGCCTGGGCCAGGTCTTGGTCTTGCCCCTTCGCCTGACGAGGCCATCTAGTGACCAAAGCTGTCTATCCCGCGCTCCCCCCCCGGTCAGGACCTCTCGAACTTGGCCCCCCTGCCAATGGATTATGGAACCGCCTTCTCCAAGAACGCATCTCTTCTCGTTCACAACTGGCGCTTCTAGTGCCGATTTCCGCCGCTCTGTGCCTGGCGAGATTCCTCTAAGATGCGGAGGAACTGCCAGAAACCGCAAAGTCTTGCGTATTGCTTGCTCCAGCGCGAGAAGTCTCACCCTGGTTCGCATATCCCCAATATCGAGATGGGACGCTGCCGTCCCACAATCTGTCCCGAGCAATGAAAGCTTAAGCTGGAAGGTGGCGGACACTCACCGCAAAGCTTACAGCGGACCGTTTGTCTGGGTGTACGACTCGTTGTTGATCCACTGGCCCCTGTACCCTGGTGCTTTTGTTCGTTATGTATAAGAAGTCGCTGCAGCGTGAGAACGACAGTCTACCCGGACTCTCTGTTTGTTGTGTCCTACGAGCAAGTCCTCGAATCCCATTCTTGTTCCTGTTGTCTTTCGTTTCTCTGTCTGCCGTCATCATGTTGGCCAAACTGTCTCTTCTCCCTCTGCTGTCTGCCGCAGTCACGGCGTCTCCCCTTCTCGATGCCAGGGCCCCGGTGGCTACACTCGACGAGAGAGCCGTGACGGTAACGAGCACTGACCTGACCAACTTTGAGTACTACGTTCAGGTAGGACACGGACTGACTTCTGACTTGGACGCGCGTGCTAACATGTAACATAGATGGTGGCAGCAACCTCTTGCAACAGCGAGGCCGCTGCTGGTGCATTAATCACCTGCGGCGCCAACGCTTGCCCCGATGTCGAGGCCAACCGGGGACAGATTGTGGGAACCTTTTCGTAAGTTTATCAAACAACTCTTACTTCTAGCCTGGCTAACATACTTCCAGCGGACTCGTTTCTGGCCTTGAAGGCTTCGTCGCCACGGATCCCGTGAGAAAGAACATTGTTATTGCCATACGCGGCTCCAGCAACGTCCGCAACTGGATCACCAACCTCCTCTTCGGCTTTGACGACTGCGACTTTGTCGACGACTGCAAGGTCCACACCGGCTTCGCCAATGGCTTGGACGAGATCAGGGACTCTCTGCTGGCGTCCGTCAAGTCCGCAAAGGCCGCCAACCCCAGCTACACCATCATCGCAACCGGCCACTCCCTCGGCGGTGCCGTCGTCACCATCGCCGCCGCCGAACTCCGTCGGGACGGCTACCCTGTTGATATCTACACCTACGGCAGCCCCCGCGTCGGTAACCATGCCTTCGTCAACTTCGTCACCAACCAGCCCGGCGCCGAGTACCGCGTTACCCACGTCGATGACCCCGTCCCCCGCCTGCCCCCGATCCTCTTCGACTACCAACACACTAGCCCCGAGTACTGGCTCTCGACTGGAGGCGCTACCACTATCAACTATGGCATCAACGACATCAAGGTCTGCGAGGGCCCCACCAACACAAAGTGCAACGGCGGCACCTTTGGTCTCGACGTCGACGCCCACCTGTACTACTTCCGCAAGACCGGCGCCTGCAACACCGACGGCTTCGGGCTCCGCGAGAGAGAGGAGGACATCTCGGACGATGACCTCTCTGCGCGCCTGACGGCTTGGGCGCAGCAGGATCTCGAGTACGCTGAGACGCTGCAGTCTTAGGAGGACGACGGGCAGTCGTATACACGAAAAGAGACAAAATATCATGACCAAGTTATGAAGGCAGGGAAGCCGGGTTTGTGGGGTTTTTGGGGGAAGCATCATCAAAATGATACCATTAAGGGATAATCCATGCCCTCGTGGCGGCGAGATGTCATTTGAATATTCAGGCACATAATTGTATAGTACATAATCCATGCCATTTGTCAGCTTGGCGTTGACAATGCGAGTTTTCCTCGAAGAGCCATGAACCCAATGATGAGATGTCGGCCGTCACGAGTGGTGAAAAGGGCCGTCCGTATCAGAATTCACAAATAGCCACCACCCCCACGGACGGACGGACACCCGGGTCCGAACGCGACAGGCCTGTCGTCGACTGACTCGCATCCAAGACCGCGCAATCCCAATCGAGCGAGCCGTATCCAAATTGAGCTTCCTTTTACGGCAGCTGAATGTTTCGTTCCCCGTAACAAGAGAGGCATGGCGTTGGTCCATGGGAACGCCTGTGTTACGTGTATATTGGCACTCGGCCATTCGGGCGAGGACACGGATAGAGTTTCCCGCAACGAACCATTTCTTTCACCTGAAGCAGTGGGGATAGGATGTCGTCTTTGGATGCCTAGTTCCCAACCCGGCAACCACGTGCGGAATTTGCGGATCATGAGATGATTACATTGCTGACCAGTCCAATTAATTTGTCACTCACGTTGCAACTAGAGGAGCCATTGATATCTACTATCTGAACCTAATGTCCAGAGAAAGTTTCCTTGAGCAACAAAAGAGTTACGCAGCCGAAGCCGAGAGTCTCTCTACCGTAGGTAATGGGTCATAAACATACATGGGAAAATGCGTTCTTGCCGTGAACGCGGGCCACCTTGCCATTTACAAATCGAAAAGGGGTATAGGAAGAGACAACGACGCACGCCCGACTCCAAATGATTGGGGCTGGGTACCAGATCCCATGTTCACATCCTTTCGTGTGTCCTCAACGCCGCCCTGGAAAACCTTAGAAATCCACTTTTTGTGGGAAAATACATGATGAAAAGAATCGCTGACCAGCAAAATCTAAGATCCGCGGAAGAGGAACTGCATGTCCTCGGGGCTCAGAGACTCCATGGCCTTGTCGTCAGCGTTGACGGTGGAGTTGATCATGTTGGTCTTCT
The DNA here is from genome assembly GCF_001831195.1 of Colletotrichum orchidophilum. Classification (NCBI taxonomy): domain Eukaryota; kingdom Fungi; phylum Ascomycota; class Sordariomycetes; order Glomerellales; family Glomerellaceae; genus Colletotrichum; species Colletotrichum orchidophilum. Next base: position 217,161 of record NW_019172966.1, read on the forward strand.
TCTCCTGGATCAGCACCATTCGGCTCTCGACCGAGTCCTCGATGCAGAGGCGGGTAATGGTGCACGGGCGGGTTTGACCAATGCGATGGCAACGATCGGCGGACTGCCACTCTGCGGCAGGGTTCCACCAACTGCATTGCATGGTTAGCCAAAACTGGAACACGATCAACTGAGACGCGGGTGACTTACGGGTCAACGATGAAGACGCGAGACGCCTCCGTGAGGTTGAGAGCGACACCACCGGCCTTGAGAGAGACGAGGAAGCACTCGCACTCGGTCTTGGTCATGAAGTGGTTGATGGACGCCTGGCGCTGCGCAGGGCTCATGCTGCCGTCCAGCATGACGGTGGAGATGCCGGCGCGACGAAGACGCCACTCGATCAGCTGAAGCATGGACGAGAACTGCGAAAAGATGATGGACTTGTGCGAAGCATTGTCAGAACGAAGCTTGTGAAGCTCATGGACGAGAAGCTCAATCTTGGAGGAAGAAGTCCACTCATCCATCTTGATTCGATTGATAATCGACGACTTCTTGACGTCGGCCTCGTTCTGCTCGATCTCGGGCTGCTCCAAGTCGATGGCCAGGTTGATGTGGCAGTGAGGGCAGTCTGGCTGATCGGAAGACAGAAGGTAGCTTCTAGCACAGGCGCGGCAGAAATCGTGCTTGCAGCGGCTCTTGATGGCATCCTCAGCCGGCTCGTCGCAGACGCAGCAAATGAGCGTATTCTGACCACCCTCTCCGTTCTTGCGAAGGATCAGATCGGGATGATCGGCGACCTGGCGCATCTGCATGATGAGACCAAAGATGTTGGCGTAGTTGTTGAGCAAGACACCCTGGGCGACGTACGTCTCAAACTTGCGCTGGCCGTTGGTCATGATGCTGTTGGCAAAGTCATTCTCCGCTTCACCAAAGAACTGACGATCGACGTAAATCTCCTTGACGGGAAGCTCCATGGAGTTGGTGTGGTCCTTCTTGAGGCGACGGAGCATGATGCGATCAGTCATCAGACGGAGCTTGCGGAAAGCCTCGCGACCCTCTCCAAAGTTGCCAAACTTCTGGATAGGGTTGAGGAGCTCCTGATTGAAGACGGACACGTGCTGCATACCGGCGTGTCCACACGTGTGGCATCGGTGGTCGTCGTCGAGATTCCAATCCAGGCCGGCACAGGGGCACTGCTTGCACAAGTACGAAGCGAAAGGCTTGACTTGAAGGAAGCGGATCAGGGAGAAGAACTCGCCAATGCGGTTCTGAAGCGGAGTGCCGGTAAGGCACCAGCGGTACGAGGTCTTGAGAGCAAAGCAGGCCTTGGCAGTCATGGTGGTACGAGTCTTGATGCTGTGAGCCTCGTCGAGGATGATCCGGTGGAAGTCGATCTGGTGGATCAAACTCTTCTCCTTGTAGATGCCGTCCTTGCGGGTGAAGCCCTTCTCTTGCTTTCGGTACATGGACTCCAGACTGTTGTAGGACATCATGATGACGTCGAACTTCTTGAGCTCCTTCAGGGTCATCTGCTTGGTCTTGACCAGCGTACCATGATAGACAAAGGTCTTGAGGGTGCCGTCGGTGTAGGAAGCAATCTCTTCCTTCCACTGCATCAAAGCAACCGGTGGAACCAGGACAAGAGAGGGCTGCTTCTGGGGAAAGTCGGACATGACCAGAGATACCGCCTGGATGGTCTTGCCGAGACCCATCTCGTCACCCAAAAGTCCGCCTTTGTAGTCCGTCTTCTCCATCTCAATCATCCAAGCGACACCCTCAAGCTGGAAGGGCTTGAGCTGACGCGAGATCTGCTGCGGTTGGGCAATCTTGTCAGGTCTGAGGGCCGGAGAAGCCTCCAAGGCCTGCCACATGGTGAGAAGCTCAGGGTGATTGTTCTCCAACCTAGCGCGTTCAAGCATGCCACGGCGCTTGGAGCCACGTTGGTACGCGCGGCGACCACGGGACTGTGCCGCAACGGCGTTCTGGAGGCCGCCGTCACTATCGGCCGCGTCGGAGGAACCCGAGTCATCAAAGTCGCCGCTAGAGAGGCTTGACAAATCATCGTCCTCATCATCCGGAAGCTGGTAGTTCGCAGGCAGTCGAGGCGATACCGCAGTTCCTTGAGGCATGGTCGAAGCGGAAGCTCTAGTTCGCCTGACAGGCATCTTGGCCTTGGTCTTCTCCTTCTTCGGGATCTTGTTGCTATCACTGTCCTCAAGCTCGGAGAAGTTGGCCGAAAGACCATCGTCGTCGTTATCCATCGGGTCTGCGAATTCATCCTCATCATCCGACTCGACTGCCATGCTCTTCTGCTTCTTCGCAGGTCGCTGCAGAGAAGCGGCGCTCTTGGAGGGTCTACCTCGGCCCCGACCACTGGGCTTGGATCGAGAAACAAGCGGAACGTCCTCTGAATCGTCACCGTCCTCGATTGCGGCCTTGGCAGCAGCTGCGGTAGCACGACGACCACGACCAGTGGCGAGGGGGACATCAGAGTCCTCCATCTCGTACTCTTCATTCTGGAGACGTCGGGCAAGGTCAGCATCAGACAGTCGGGTAGAGGCGGCGGATTTCTGATTCTCTTGCTTCTGGAGGCGGCGAGCAACCATGGCATCGCGGTCGGTGTCAGAGGGCTCCTCATCCTCATCATCGTCGTAGTAGCCGCCTCCAACCTTGCGCTTGATCGGCTGCATAGAATACTGGCTCCGACGCAGAGCACGCTCACTAGAGAGGGCACCAGAGGTGGGAAGCTGGATCTCAATATTGGATGCAGACTGGCGGTTCCTCAAAGCAGGAGCATTTGTGATGCCAGAGCCAGAGACTGAGGGAGCAGGTGTGGCGACATTGCTGGTCGCAGGAGTGGAGCCTTCGCTGGCAGAAGTGAGTTCGGCAGATGCAGCAGCGGAAACAATTGAAGAAGCCGAGTCGTTGGCAAGCGAGGCTCTGCTGGGTCGGCCTCGACCCCTCTTGACAGCCGAAGGGGCTGAAGTCACAGGTTGAGCTGCAGCTGCAAGGTTACGGCTCGAAGCAGATCTAGTGAGACGGCCATGACTAGCAACAGAGAGAGGGTCGGGCGAGTCTGTCAAATGTGTTAGTTTTCACTCAATTTTATTTTTCGCACACAATCACCCATAAGTTGATGGTGATGGGATGTGAACATTGGGGGAAAATAAAAATTGATGACTTACTGGTTCGAGTGAAAGCCAGACTTTCTCTCTCAGCAAGAGAAGGGCGACCACGGCGGCCAGTCATCTTGACGTTGATTTGACCTTCTGGTGCAGGGAGGTGAATTGGCTGTGGTAGCGACCTTGGGATTGAGAGAAAAATGAGGATTGTCTGTGTTTTCGCACAGAGGTGAAGGATTGATGTCGAATGAGGTGACAAGAAAGTTGGGATGGACGGGACAAAGCTCGGCAAGTGGCGAACGGTCTCAGCTTATCGCCGAAGACGCTTGTAGACTGTGCACCAAGGGTGGTGGATTGGGGTATCTTGGTAGTGAGGGAGGGGAAAGAAGGATTGCAGACCAGAGCAAAAGTCGCAGTCCGAGGGTTGGTGATGTGAGAAAGGAAAAGAGAAAAAGGCAAGTGGTGGTGAAGAGGGCCAAGGAAAGACAATTGAGCTTGCCACTGGCGACTCCTTTTTTGGAAAGACAAGCTGAGAAGGACCACCTCACCTCAGAAAGGAAGACTGGGAAGGAGGGGGGCTAGAGGACCAAAGACGCGCCCTTGGATGGCGGGCTCTTCACACGAAGTCACGTGGTCTCTTTATTCGGGATAGGAAGACGCCCGAACGCAGGGGCGACTGCCTAGAAGCCAATCTGGAAATGGAAATGGAAATGGAAGATTTTGGTTAGCTGGGGTCCATAGGCGCTTCAAATGCTGGTGTGAAAATGCGCCGACACTTCGATGATGCACATGAGGCACCTTCAATCGCATGCTGGGGACCCAACCAGCTTATCTAAATACCCTGACAAAGGGCATGCTCCCCTGGATGAAATAGGAAAAGGGTTTAAACCCCCTGGCAGTTAAAACTGTCCTCAGAAATAGTTTCATCCGCCAGGGGAACACATATCAACATTGAGATGGCAGCACTTGATGCAGAGGCAAGTGGTCGATCTCCATGTCCCTGGAGCTCCAGTGTGACGATTCGACTTGGGCGATCGATCTGCTCCCCGACGTCTCCGGTGCAGTGGCTCCTTCCCACCTCGAGCTGGGCATACTACCTAGGTATTAAGGTAGGTACCCCACGACTGTGGCCCCACTTCAATTAAACCCCTGCTGCCTGCTCTAATACACGCCTAAGGTGCCTGGGTCTTCCTTCACCCACATCTTTCACTTCACACGGTGCATTATCACCATTCGCCTCAATTCTACCCACTGATCTCAACAGGTTGGCGATCGCCAGTACAGTGTGCCACAAACTTCACTCTCCAACACCTGGTCTGGGCGTCTGTATCCAGGAACCAAAGGTCGTCGGAAAAGAGGCTACTTCCCTTTGCACCTTTGTCGCCTCCTTTCAATTTGCCCCCAGACCAGCTCATCACGACATCGCCATTGTCAAAATTGGCTTTCTGATTTTCATCCAGTCTTTCGCACTTGCCCTTTCACCAGAAGGTCTGTAGAGACTGCGCCCCAACTCAACTTTTCAATTTCACAACAAGACGTCGTAGGCCGCCGTCCCTACTCCTTCGGCTAGTCTATTATTCGGACGCATTTGCCACACCTCTCCGGAAGGCTTCTCTCAGTCAACCCTAGCTCTAACCCAAGGATAGGCCTGGAATTTCATCACAACCGCCATCAACTTCAAAATAGGATACCTGGCTCATCAGAATCGACTCATTCAACACTGCCCACAGAGACCAGAAATACCCCATCGCCACCATGGTGAGACCGTCTCGTCGAGCCCAGGCTCAGGCTCAAGGCCAGAACCAGAACCAGACTCCCCAGCTAGGTCAAACTGCTCCTCAGAATCAGGCCCAAGGCACCAACCGTCCTGGCCGCCACATCTCTGGACCGTGAGTTTTCCGCCAACAATGCGTATCTTATCACTGACATGGTTCTAGACAATCGGCTTTGACTGACTACCTTGCTGTAAGATTACTGAATGAGCCGGTCCCCAAATGTGCAGACTGACAAAGTGCTTTCACAGGCCCACAACATCTCTGCAAACCAGATTCGTCGGGATGCTGACCAGCGCCGTGCTGCTGCTGCCGCCCAGAACCAAGCAAATGATGACAATGGCGATGAGGATGATGAGGTCGGCGGCCCCTCAACAGAGCCTGCTGAGACTGCCCAGTCTAGCCGCAATGAGACCACAGCTGAGAGGGAGAAGCGTAAGAAGAAGGAGCAAATGGCCATCGCCAAGATCAAGGCCTCCAAGGCCTTCAAGAAGCGGAAGCGCAACGCCGTGGATTCTGAAGACGAGGACGACATAGCACGCGCCCTACTCGATCAGATGGCTCAACCCTTGCCAGGCCAGATGGATAACTGCGCCATTTGCAAGAAGCGCTTCACCGTCACCGCCTACTCGCTGAGCGGTCCCGAGGGCGGTCTGCTCTGCGCGCAGTGCAGCAAGGAGGAGGCTGCCAAGAAGGGCAAGGGCAAGCAGAAGCCTCGCAAATCCGTTGGCGGCCAGGGCAAGCGCCGCAAGGTCCAGAGCAATATCCTCGACGGCACGTACCAGACCGGCGCCAAGAACTTGACCAGTCTCTGCATCGAGACCCTGGCCAAGAACGTCGACCTCGCCGACAGCTTGGGCGATCTGCCGGACAAAGTGGTGGACAAGATTGCGCGACTCTTCTCCAAGCGTCGACTGCTCAATCCGGAGACTCTGCCACTGTTCGTGCAGCCGTCGACTACGGTCCTTCACATCTACGACGGTGCCAAGCTGGGCTCCAACGAATTCGAGAGCATTTTTCAGACGGCACCTAACCTCAAGAGATTCAAGGCTCGCAACTCTATCCAGTTCAAGGATGAGGTCATGGACTATCTTCTGAGCCGCGATATCAAGCTTACGCACTTCAACCTTCACGGCGCCAACCTTCTCAGTGACGAGAGCTGGTTCAAGTTCGTCAAACAGAAGGGTGCGCATCTGGAAGGCATCCAAGTCTACTACACGGACAAGCACGTTGGAGACGAGCTGCTCGTCCTCCTCCCAGAGCACTGTCCCAACCTGAATCGCCTCAAGGTCTACCACAACCAAAAGGTCACCAACGTTGGCGTCAAGGCAATCGCCAACGTCAAGTCCCTGAAGCACCTCGGCCTTCACCTGCAGCACGATATCACCCCCAAGAGCCTGTCCCACATGATCCTCGGCGTCGGAAAGGACCTCGAGACGCTTTCACTGAGAAAGATGCCCACCGCCAACGACGAGGTGTTGACTGCCATTAAGAACACCTGCCGCTCTTTGAACAAGTTCCGCATTACCGACAGCGAGCACATGACGGACGAAGGCTTCGCCGACCTCTTCAGCGACTGGGAGAATCCCGGTATCGAGATCATGGACCTGCAAAAGTGCCGACACCGCGACTCGACCAAGCCTCGCGAAAACGAGGACGGCATTGGTCTCTGCTCCGACGGATTCCGCGCCCTAATGAAGCATTCCGGCAAGAAGCTCAAGAATCTCAATATCCACGCGTGTCGTCACATCAAGCGAGAGGCATTCGAGGATGCCTTTTCTACCGCAGACCAGTACCGTAACCTCGTCAAGCTCGAGATCAGCTTCATCGAGGATGTGGATGACTTCGTTCTGGGACTCATCTTCCGAAGCTGTCCCAACATTCGCGAGATCAACGTCTTTGGCTGCATGAAGGTCAAGGATGCTCGGGTCCCGAGAGGCAAGGTCTTGGTTGGTGTTCCAAATGCCATGGGAATGGTCATCGAAGGTCGTGAGGATTAAGGGGGATAATGCTCTCGGCCACAGCTTTGTGAAGAACGCTGGAAGTGCGGAGGTTTTGGCAGATGTTCTTTGGCCGAGATACAAACGTGATGGTCTTTGGCAACCAGCCAGGCTATCCTTCCCTGTCAGGTCGAGGATTGGCGTTCATGGTGGAACTTCTGGTGTAGGGTTTGGCTGTCTTGGTAGCCGTATTGCTCATTTGAAAGGAAAGGATCGACTGGCACTGTATTTGCACTGAGGTAGGCAGTTAACTAGCATTACATGGTCAAATTCATCACGAGGATTTTCAATGTGATGTTGAGATTGTGAGATGTTTCTCGGATCAATTCGATATGCACGTCGGCGCGGACCAAAGCAAACGGCCCACTGACTCCTGCGGATCACGGCCGGGAATTGGGGCCAGGACGGGGACGAGAAAACCGCCACAGCCTGCGGCAGAGCGGAGTGGGGCGAGCCCGGCTCAGCCTCAGGTCCCTGCGTAAGACGGCGGCGGGAGGGAACGCTCACAGGCTGGATGCGCCAGCAGGTGGCCTTACATTCCACAAATCCACAGGGCAGTCTATCCACCCGAGTCCCCTGCTTTGCCTCTACTCTAGTAACCTCCCCCTGACTATCCGTATTCCAGACAGAGGTAGGCCTGTTGAGCCCAACGCAGCATTTCGCGGGCCCTGTTTCGTGGCCATCGACCAGCAATTCTTCCGTCCCTGACCGCCATGATCCTTTCCCCTGCTTAGCTGCTTCTTTCTCTTTTACTGCGTGTGCTAGTGAATGGATGGATATCGCTCGTTCACAACCTCCCTCCGGAAACATGTCTCGTCGCTGGGCGCGAAAGCTTGAACGCTGCTGTTGCACATTCGCGACCTACATCCCTCTGCTCTTCGTCTATGGCTTGACGACCTGGGCCGTCTGGGTGGATGTCACCATTGGGTCCGCGCCCTCCAAAGCCTCGTGGCTCGGTAAGTAGCAGCCTGGTCCGCCGATGATGACCGCTACCCGGTTCTAACGATGCATCCATCGCAGGCTCCGCGTCTTCCGCCGGCGCTCTCCTCCTCTACGGCCTTCTCAACTGGTCCTACACTACCGCCGTCTTCACGAGCCCGGGGAGCACGACAAACGATAATGGCTACAGCACATTACCCACCGAGGCGCCCCCGGCCGCCACCTCTTTCACCGTCAAGTCCAACGGCGAGCTCCGATTCTGCAAGAAGTGCCAGGCGAGGAAACCGGACCGGGCCCATCACTGCTCAACCTGCCGCCGCTGCGTTCTGAAAATGGACCACCACTGCCCTTGGCTGGCGACTTGCATCGGCTTGAAGAACCACAAGGCCTTCCTGCTGTTCCTGATATACACGACGCTATTCTGCTTCTACAGCTTCTTTGTCTCCGGCAGCTGGGTGTACACGGAGGTCATCAACAACACGACATACGTTGAGACGCTGATGCCCATCAACTATGTTATACTCAGCGTCATCGCCGGCATCATCGGCATCGTTGTGGGTGCCTTCACGGGATGGCACATCTTGCTTGCGAGTCGGGGCCAGACGACGATTGAGTGCTTGGAAAAGACGCGTTATCTGTCGCCGTTGAAGAAGCAAATGAAGCACCAATTCGTCGCCCAGCACAACGGCGAGGGTATCCCCTTGCCCGCATACGGCCAACAGCTCCTCGACATCCATGCGAACGCCCTCCCGGGTATCACGCGACCCGAAGAAGGCGAAGAATACCGGGGTCAGCCGGGCGGCTCGAGGCCGACGCACCAGTCGTACGAAGAGATGGAACGCGAGCGGGCAAAGAAGCGCTACGAAGAGTACCTCGACGAGCAGGACTCTGAGAAGCTCCCCAACGCATTCGACCTCGGCACAAAACGAAACCTCATGCATCTCTTCGGTCCCAAGCCCTTGCTATGGTTCGTTCCCGTCTGCAACACCACCGGTGACGGCTGGGCCTGGGAGGCCAGTCCGAACTGGCTAGCGGCTCGCGAGAGACTCGCCAGGGAACGCCAGGAACAGCGCGCGCGCGAGATCAACGCCGGCTGGGGCACCGACGAACCCCCTACCTTTATGCGTGAGGCGCCGCCTACGAAACCCGACGGCGCAGGTCGTCACTACCTCACCTCACCACCTCCGCCCGCCAACGGTTCGCGTAAGACGCTCTCCAAGGCCGACCGGGTCCTAGGCCGCGACCCCAACTTGTACGCCGACGGGTTCCAGGAGTCGATGCCCCTGCGGAAGCTTAGCCCGCGCGGCCGGGCCCTCGAGGACGAGCTGGACGACAGCGACCTCGACATGGAAGACCCGGTGGCGGCGGAGCACCGCGCCCTGAATCTTGTCACCAACGGTGGTTGGGGACGCAGCGGCGCCAGCGGGCTATTGAGAAAGCATAGCCCGTCGTCGCCGTCATTCAGGGATCAGCCCGAGAATGACGACGATGTGGACTGAGATGAGAAGACACGAAAGAGCAAAACTTTTAAAATAGGAGCCAGAGAGCGTTTTAGAAAGTGATATCCAGAAGCGTAATCTTCCGTCAGCAGGGCCTTTTTTCTTCTTTTTCTTCAATCAACCGAATGGTACGCTCCGGGGGCATAGGGGAATTGCGGGCGTCCGCTTTAGAAAGTGTATACGCATTTTATGTATGGTTTCATTTCACTTCTTGTTGAAGAGGATTAAACTCGGACTCTTAAAGGGAGGGGTACCTGAGGTGTATATGACGCGTTCTTCTTTTCTTCCTCCTCAGTACAACATGGTGTCTAGGGTGTTGAGTCTGGTTTCTGGGTTTCCAGACACATGGGTATTTTTCTTCTACCGTTAGGAACGGATGATGATGTTCGGTAGCAGCTTTGCAATCCGTATCGTTTTATTGAATGATTGCCAAACCATGTCTTTTTTTCCAAAATGTAAGATGATCGTACCTGGTTTGACAAGGCAGGCCATTTGCTATGCTGTAGAGTTGGAATTCGCCAACCGGTCTCGACCAAGTCACACGACAGCCCCATCGCTGAGCTTTTGACTGTCAAATTGGCAACCGTCTAATCAGAAAGACGTTACTGGTAGGACTCGGTTCAACCTCGAGGATATTCATACGAACCGATCCAGAGGACTAGGCTCAACCCACGTCGACGCCTATCGACGGTCACCTGAGAGCTCAAGCACACTATGCCTAAGAAATTTGCATGCTGGATACATCAGGGGGTCCTCCTCGTGCGTCTTACACGAGTCCGTCGGCTCAAACACGCATATCTGCCTGTGGAAGGTCTCTGGAGACGTTTTCATAGGCGTCTGTGCCGGCGATGAGTTTGGTAGACGCGCAGTGTGAATACCTCCGGCTAGGGGATCAGTGATTGTTGACCGACAGTGATGCGAGGGTGATGTACTCACGAATCAAAATGCAAGTGTTGCGAGTCCAGTCTGGCGTGGGGCAAAGGTCATACGAACAGGCCACCTTGGCGGAATCGCCCAGTGACTGTGAGACGTTGGGCCTCCTTTGCACTCCGGACCTCTGACAATTAGTCCTAAAGAAAAACAACTCGATTTCGAACCCTTCATTAAGGTACTTTTCAAGCCCTTGTGGCCATAGTAGCACAGCTCGAGTCCCATGCCTGTCTGTTGCTGTCGGAGCCTCTCTTGCCGCCTTCACCATCATCTGTCAGCTTACTCGTCTACGATCTCATTGTCGAATCCAGACCTGGACGGATCGGTGGTTTCGTGGTCACGATGTCCGAGACCAACACAAGCAATTACATGAGTGTCGATGTAGGTGGACTGGAATAGATATGCCAGCGGAGCGGTGAGCCGAGCGGCCCATTTGCCTACAGGGAAGAGATATAATGGAAATGCCCTTCGAAACGCTGTGAATACTCACGAATTACAAGTACAACGCTTGGCATTTACCTAGCCAAGATCTGAGAGACGTTTGAGGAGTTCAGTAACTATCGCTCGGTCTCTTTTGTGCCCGGGAGTTCAATCGTAGCAGGTGGTTCGACAACAGCAAACTTTGGGTTTATTCACTTTCGTTCGACCAGAGGTGACTACTGGAGGCTTCATCCGATTCACCAATGGGCTTTGTTTCCCGGCTCATGAGCGTTGGAGTACGAAAGAGGATTCCGCTCACACCACACGTTGGAACTTGAACGAAAATCTGATTAGATCTCTCAATCCACCTTCGACTCGGGTAGAGTGGCAGCTTGACACCGCAGGAATGGCTATACGGCTTCAGTTACATCGTAGAGATTCGTCTCATGATCATGACGGCCATATTGAGTTCTGTACCCGGAGGCTTGCCAGAACGGCATATCCCCCGTGGGTGGCAACCACGTCTGCTTACCAAAAGATCCCACGACCTCGTTCAACAAACGGATTCCTCTTTTCTACCTCGCGCTTGCCTTTCAGAAACTCGATTCAGATCAATGTATTCTTCATATTGCTATGGAATACACTCTAGAGATTCTCATGCTTCCTCATTCTCATATCGTGGGAGTACCGTTCTGCGACGATCATCGACCACGCCTGGGAGTTCAACGTGGTTCGTGAGATTTTGTGCTGAACAGCACAAGGCTACTGTCACCATCCCGTACATTCCGACCACCTCGAGCTCGAGTTCTTCTGCTAGGTGTATGACGTTGAGAGAAGTGCGTCGAGTGAGGCTGATAGTCGAGATTGGCCCCCATCCAAACCGCCGACGGTCCTTCGTACTCACCTCAGTGTTCTCCACAGTATAAGTATCGAATGCTGGCGTGGAGTGAGATCGATGTTCCCATGCGGTGTCTATATCCGTTGCTCAGGTCACTTCCACTTCTGTTTGCATCAAATCATAGATGGAGCTCTTCGGAACGCTCAAAAAGTGGCGTGGACTTTCACTTGGTGAGGGCAGTAACAAGACAGACAGCAGTGCTTTGAGATGTACTCCCGCCCGGGCCGTGACATGGCTAGTTCGAGTAGAAACACCACGGCTCCAAAAAATGTAGTTTCTACTGCACAGGTACGAGTCTCCTTACGGAAGCCAATTGTCGAATTTTTGAGGATTCCATCACCTGGCCTCGATGTCTTCCATCCACCAGGATGGGTTCTAGGGCAAGCAGGCCGGTTAGACTCATCCGTTGGCTTTTAAAGCCCTGATCGAAGCCACCTCTAGGCGGCCGGCTACATAGTGGCCATAAAATATCCTGATGCTCCAGACTTGTTGCCAGTAGGACCTTTCACTCCGACTTATAGTCATCAGCATCTTGGCTTCTTGATGAATGTCGCCTTTCTGTCGAGGCCACCTGCAACTCTTCAAATAGAGCCACGTCTCTGCATGCCAGCTTACAAAAGCGTTGTTCTGTCTTGCCAACGTTCAAGCTCAGCACATGTAGCATGACGACAAGACACCCACCGCTTATACGGAAGGTTATCGTCGCCTCCAGTCAAGACAATCGTGATCGACCTTCAAACGCTGCGGCTTGAACAGATGTCATGAACTTCCAACACCTCCTACGGTCCCAGATCCGTTATCAGCAGGAAAAGTATCATACACTTCAGCTCTCCTCCAAGACCAATGCTGAGGCACTTTCTGAACTGCATCGCTTTCCACCGAGATTGACTCAGACACCGATTGCTTCCGAAGCCATGAACATCACACATGGACGTATTAGACCGCCTCCTCGTCGAAACGTCTACTTACGCCAAAGCAAGCCGACTTAATTCATCGCAGACAAGTCATAGGTCCACGATGACGTGAAGCCCTCGCCATGAACCGCGCCGTGAAACTCTCTCAAATCACCCCCTCGAGCAAGTCTATCAGAAGGAGTGTCTGTATCGATGGAGCAAGCGGCCGATGATGTCGCTCGATTGCCACTCTACATTCATCATCGTCCACATACTTCGCAATGGGTTCCTCAATAAGCAAAGGCCCAAACGACAATCAATACTCCATCATGCCGATCCGGCTATGCTGCAACCTGAACGAGCAAGAAGTCATGTCAGTATACCATCAGTCCACCCGAGTCATTCATCTCGTTTCCATCTCACAATGACCGCAAGGATTGAACTCGCTCTTCGAGGTCTAGAACAGGTCCGAATTCTTACTTTTTTCCACTTCTCCCCCTTTCCAAAGAAGAAAGTAACAAGATATTACCGAGGACAAACTTCTGCCATCCGATCCAAAAAGTAAACATGTTCCTCCTTTTTTTTCAATCTACAAACCAACAGTTTCAGAGACGAACTAGTCTAGTCTAGTTGATAAACCCCAACTTTCCCAAAACTCAGTGGGACTTCCAATGATCCAATCATCCTCGTCAGAGCCCCCCCTGTCGGCTTACATGAACACACTCTGATCCTTCCATCAAACCCAAACGTCCGTCGATATTCTTATTCTGTTAGCCATACATCGTCAATCCAGCCCACTTCCAAACCGTCATCAAAAAAAAAAAAAATACCCCGAAAACCCACATCATCGACCGTTATCCGGAGAAACCCTCAACCATATTGATAAGTCTCAAACATATCCCCCTTTTTCTCCCTCTCGTCCTCCACCTAGGCAACCTCGTTCCACACCCCCGGTATCACTCATACAAACCAACATCGTGCCCCACATCCCGCCGATGAACGTAACCACAGCAGGCCATCGAACTGAGCAGAAAGAAAGAAAAAAACCCTCTTAACCCATGATCCCAGTCTCCTTCCCTAACTTCCCCATGATCCCTCATCCTCGCTAGGCTCATTGCCGATGGGGAGACAAACCTCCATCTACACAAGACTCCGTTTAATCTCCCTTACTCGTCGTACTCGTCGTCGCTCAAACGAAACACGCCAACGCGTCAACTTACGTAGGCAAACTTGCGTGTTGGATTATGTGTACCCGCCCCTCAGAGAACGCGCACTCTCTCTCACTGATGCCACGTCACGAGACATACTGCGTATTGAGGCCATTAGACGTGAAAATCAAACACGGCCGGCCACCGGGTCTACACTGGACCTCGAAACGGAAGCTAGTCATAATTCACCTCATACAACGGCCGAAAAGCGCAATGACCTCGTATATTTCAGTCTCTCACAGCGACACCAGACGCACTTCAGATATATAGCGTTTCCTGCAGGACATCCGTCTATGCCAGTCGCGCGTCCTAAGGGTACTCTAAAAAAAACCATATTCTATAACAGACAAAACGTAAAACCGTAGCTCTTTACTAAAACGCTGGCAGCTCATTACAACGAAGGGGAGGGGGCAGAACAGAAAGTCAGACACGCGAAGCAAGGCACGTCAATGGCCCCCATTCACAATGCAAAGGGAAGGGGGGGCAATGGTCCTCCAATGTCGTAATCTATGTGCTTCATCAAAGATCTCACAAGCCTTTCTCACTGAACCCACCGTGATCATACCACATCATCTTCCGGGGGGAAGTGAAGGAAAACCCTCCGATTCCGCCGTCCCGGTCCTTGTTTCTGGAGCCCACAAAGTTGGAACGCAGTTCATCTGTTTCCCCCCCTCCCCATGAACCATGGCCTCCTCATCTCATCTCCAACGCGTGACAACAGACCACACATGCCATGTCCATCTAATCTCCTCCGCATCTCATCAACATCAGTCGGCAACGGCATTTGGACGTCAAAACCTTAGCGTCCGGCTACCAACGCAAAGGAAGTATGGCAACGTAGGAATACAAGATTAAACGCTCCGAATACAGTAATGACCCGAGTTTATTCCTCCTCCCTAATGTTTCCTCCCATTCGTTGTTTTCACTGCGGGTCTCACGCTACGGATCAATGTCGAATCTCTCGGAAGCCAGACAGATTGTAAAAAGCAGATGGATACTCAACCTTTGGGTTGCATTCAGATATCTCCGTGGGGGAATATGGTACAGGCCACCTCGGCCTACCCCGTTTCACATGCCGCGTTTCCTCAAGCCACTCCTTATGGCCATAAGCATGGAAACGCCTACCTTGAACGACGGGGATAGCGGGTGTACACGTCCTGGGTGAGGAACCTCCATCTCAACCTCTTTCCAACTGAAATCAAAACAGTACCAAGAGCCATGCATTCAACGGCTTCCACGCGAGCTCAGGGAGGCCCATGATCCACCACATTCTCCCCCCCCCCTCTCCCCTCCTCCACCCCTCCAATACCAGACATCATGTCACGTCTTCCCAGCAACTCGTCGAAGAACGGGAAACCTCGTCTCGAGGCACCATGATCCACATCTTTGGGACACCCCCTAAGCTCCAAGCACCAACGGTCTCTCTCTCTCTCTCTCTCTCTCTCTCTCTCTCCTCCCCGAGCGTCGACCCAAGACGCCGAGATCACCTGGGTCGAAACGTCAGACAGAGACAAGAAACCCGACGAGGACTGACTGGCTTTGCTGTACCATCGAGGCCAAACCTCTCAGTCCAAGACCGAACCCCCTCTCGCTCTCGCTCTCTCTCTCTCTCTCTCTCTCTCATACACACACACCAAAACTCAAAGGACTGACCACAAACCAAAAACAGCATCGTTCCCTACTGTGCCCACATATTTCGAAATACCCACACAAGCTCCCCAATGCTCCACAACGTATCCCCATACCGGTGAACATGCCCCCCCCCCCCCCCCCCCCCCCCCCCCCCCCCCCCCCCCCCCCCCCCCCCCCCCCTCCCCCCCCCACCCTTTCTCCTCCCCCCCCCCCCCCCCCCACCCCCCCCCCACCCCCCCCCCCCCCCCCCCCCCCCCCTGGCCGACATCTCACACACACTCTCTCTAGCCTATCCATCTCTCGGCCGTTGGGTCTTGTCTCTCTCTCTTACAATGTCCAACATAGATGGCGCCATCAACCGCCTGATCGTCCCCTTTCCCGTGTCTAATCTCTCACTCTTTGTCGACCTTTTGCCTGTTCATAATACACCCCCGCTTCATCTCACAACGCCTGTCCAACCTTGAGACACACGTACACCACAAGACACAAGGTCGTCCCCGGACAGTACCAACACGCGCGTGCGGGCTCACGCTCACATCATCAATCCGCAATCCTAGTGACACCAGTGATCCTCTCTCACTGCCATAGCGCAGCATGGGCCCGTTGGCAACCATTTGGTCACTCTGCAAGCATCAAATATCATGTCCTTGGTCGTTTCTCCAGTACGCTCGGCAAACCTCCGGGATATCAATATCCTCTCCTAGTCATCGTCGTCGAGACTATCATCTTCCCACACACCCTCTATCCTAGGCAGATTCGGTACATCGTTGGAAGCAGATAGTGCACCATTCCCAATGAGGTAGCACTTGGCATCCCAAAAGATCACCCGAACGGGACAGTATCACATACAATAGTGACTTTCAAGATACTTCATCTACCTTTGTCTACATTGCCTTACATCACCCTCAACTTCCACTAGGACCGCACCCCAGTCCGTCAACAACTTCCAAGTCCCGGGCTCTCCCCATTTTCTTGCTGCTACACACCCGCATGCTTTTGCCTTCCCTTGACCTCACCTCAGATAAACCTCACATCACCTTGTCGGAGGAGCATGAGAAAAGGCAACCATACGCCTCCTCTGTCCCTGTACGTCGCCCAGAAGGCGGCAGGTAGCACGGAGAGGAGAAACCACCGCATCATCATGCCTGTCCACGCCCAAAATCCCACAGATTAAGTCACCATCAAACTCCTCCTACTCCTCCTGTGGCCCTGTCCTGCAGTACCTACCGACCCCCTCCTTTCTCCTCCGCTACGACGCCGCGGGCCTATTCCCACGTGAATCCCGGCACGACTGTCTGTAGAACACCGGGCTATCCGTGCGCCCATAAGCAACGAACGGGGGATCCTGCGATGCCGGCGAGGCGGCGCGGACGGTGCGGTCCACGGACGAGGGCCCGGCAAGAGATTCACCCAATTCGTGTGAACCCCCCCCCCCAGCCCCCATGCCAGCAAACCCCTGTCTAGAACCCATGCTATGCAAACGTCCAAGGGTCCCCAGACAACCCGACTTACTCAAGGTGAGCAGTCAGGTGTAACCTCTCACCGACATATCCCAGCTGTCGTCTAACGTCGACTCACATCGAGGCTGATCCTCCTCCTTGGCCCGCTGTCAACCACCCAACTTGCCGTCCTGCCTGGCTCGATTAACCGCGTCCGCGCGCCGTCCTCGGCAAGTCTTGCCAAACGGCTGCCTTTTCAGTGCCACCAAAATGGGAAACCTTGCCCCTACCCCCTGCTCGATAACGGCGCTGTGTAACCGGTGCTACAAAAGCTGACGAAAGCACTAGGGACCGTTCGCTAAAGAAGGACCAGCCCGCAGAACCCTCGTTCCCCTGCTCATGACCCCCCGGCCTGCATCTACCCTCCATCAGGAGCTCTGCAAAGTGGTCTTTTTGGCTCAACAAACCCGCGGCCATTCTCTGGCCGCCTCCTCTCATCAGCAGTTCCGAAATGGTTCTTGGTATCCGGACTCGTTAGCTTTAGTCTCTTCCCGTTGCCTGGCGACATGGCCGTGCCTTCATGCGACCTGCTGTCATATTCCCGCCGTGTCATCAAGCAGCTCCTACGCAGCACATGTCGTTGAAGAAGAGTAGCACTAGGGGAAGGGATGCTCCGCGCCGCCGGCTCAATGCAACTCTCACATCAGAAGTGAGGCTCTGCATGAGTAGTAAGAATGCACTGCATTCTGCCTGCTCCGTTCCCGATGGACTTGTAGCGAACCTGTCGGCAGCATCCATCCCGCTCCGTTTGCCCTGCCAATGACATGCTCACGTGGATAATGCTATTGCCAGGGGTGCTTTTGTTGACAAGGTGGCTAGGGGGGGACAGGAGGGGGGGAAGGTTCCCAATGATAGAAACATGCCCTCTCCAAAAGAAGATAGGGGCACCAACATCCAGGCGGTCGGTGTCGATCGAGACCACTGCGCGACCCCGGTATCCGATGTACATGCCCCCTGAGAGGGGTAAACCCCCGATGTCGAGCAGGAGAGTCCCGCCGCCCAGCATTGTCTTGCCGGGACAGAAACCTCGACGTCGAGTCCCGGAAGATGTGGTGGCAGCACTTCCGCTGCCTCGTCGTGTGCCCATGCCTTGGGGTTGGTCACAACGCTGGCCAGCGAGATGGTCCGCCATGGGCGATCGCAGTCGTGTAACGATCAAACAGCCTTCAGCAGTGTGATGCAACGCTGCCAACGGCAATGGTACGAAGCCACCGTTCCTCTGCCACTGGCCTGGCGTCGGATGAGTGTCAGATTCGACCTGTCTCAAAAACAACACCCATCAAAAAAGCAAAGACCTCGAACCAGAGACGAGAAAACGCGGACAAGAAGAAACAAAGCGACGGGTCAGCTCTCACCCGTTTGTGACGTGGCAGTCCGCACCCCAACGCCTTCTCGATAAACCGCCGCCATTATGGGCAGGCTGTCTCGTCAGGTACTGATACTCGGGCATGCTAGATGCAGAGCGCCGCAGAGTCCCATGCGTCGCTGCCTGCTCAACCAACTCATTCACCTGGTCAGGATGGCAAAAGGGACAGCTGCAGAGTCGGTTCCGGCTTTGATGACCTCGCCCGCTTTACCCAAAGGTGATGAAGAGACAGGATCAGCATATGACAGCTCATAAAACATCCACGAGGGCCAATTCTCCATCCTTGCTGACATGTGTGAGGCAGACAAGATGCGATATGCAGTGTAGCAGAGGCAGCCAATTCGCTTGTGAGGAGGTTTGGGGTCCCTGCTCCGGCTTGAGCCATCTAGGCTGAGGTGAAGGCATCCTCAGGTAACTAGGCACACTGTGCTCAGGAGAACATCGTCTCGAAGTACTCTGCAATTTCTTTCGTCAACACGAGACGCGGGGGCCATGAGCTGACAGCTCAGATCGCACAAGCAGAACAAAGCGACGCGTGATTCGGTGAGGGTGCGGACTGTCGTCCGCCTCACCGACATGCACTGAAACCTGCCCCCCCCCCGGTTTTTGGCTAGTAAAGATACCCATGGCATGGCAATAGCGCTGCCAGAATCAGATCAATAGCGTATTCAGCAGAAGCAATCCCGTGACGCTGGTGTACACCTGCAGGCTGCATGAGGTGAAGAAAGCAGTAAAGCGGAGGAATGTAAGACAGGGTGGGAGGAACGTCGGTGAGCAGGCGGCGTGACAGCGGCGTAGCAAACAGCTCGCTGCAGATGCCCGCACTGAATACCCAAGCCTGGGTGGCTCTCGATGCAGACATGGCCAAGGTGCTTCAATGCAAGCAGCCGTTGCATGGTAGAAACGACACCTGAGCCACCATTCGAGCAATAAGTCGTGATCATCCGCGACCGTATCGGGATAGCGGCTCATTCCAAGACTAACCGGCGTAACAACGTGTCTCTGAAGCCCCTCAGGCTGACCACGGCACCAACCCCTCCCCTTCTCGTCCGCGAATGTCCCTCTATTGCAAAGGAAATACAAAAATGACATGTCGTAAAGCTCCAAAATGGAACCTTGGCCGCCAGCGAAGCAACGTCGAGGAGGGGCCGGCCCGGGTAGGGTGTGAGTGGTGCGAGCCGACTACCGATCTCCGTGTATTGACGCCGGAGACCCTGGCCTGAGTTGCCTGATCCGGAGACTTGAGCGGCAAGGAATAAATGTTGTGGCGGAGGGGTGCGCTTTGCGGTTGGAACGGACTCTACCGGATTCAGGGGCCGGGCCTGTGTAGGCTGCTGCAGCTTGGCAATTGGTGAGACTGGAGCTTTTGATTCGGTGGCCGGTGTCTTCTTCTAACAGCGATACAACAGTAGCAGGCATGAGTTCCCTGCGCGAACACTGGTAGCAGTGGTGGGAGAGGCCATCAGGGGTTAGACTGATGGTGTAGTCGCGAGGCGTGCACGTGAGGCCATCGTCAAGTCCCACTCGGCGCCACGGCGGCGGCGGCCGGCAGCTCCGGTTTCCCCGGCCGTCTACGGTCCAGGCCGGCGCCCGGTACAAATGACACTCCGTACGGGGGAACCACCCTGGAGGAACGAGGACTGGGGTGCGCCAAAGCATATGCCGGGGACTGGGTCTCCTCAGTGTCCCGTCCGCACCAAGAGCTTGTACAGCTCGAGGGCGGACGCCACATTGACGGACTGGGAGCGGTCGGCTGGTTGCAGCAATCTCTGCATAGAGGAAGAAGTGCGCCTTGCAATCTGTCGGCGTCGTTTTCGGGCGCCTCGTCTTACAATCGCAGACTGAAGCCGGCGTCTGAGACGTGATTGACTCTGGAGTCAGATCGTACGGTTTCCAGTGATGCAGTCATTTCCACAGCAAGGGTTGGCTATCTCAGAGATGAGGGCTCGGAGAAGCGCAATGGTGCGTGCGTGCAGCGTAGGGTATGTATTCGTCCACCACCCACGTAGGCATGTTTGAATAGGTGTCCATCCATGCCTTTAGAATGACCATGCTATCCCAAAGTGCCCTCCGTCAACCTTCCTGCGTAGCGCTGGCACATGCGGGGGAACGGGTCACGTCGCCCAGCATATCCAGACAGCCAGGATCGGCCAGCCACAACACAACGGCACGGGGTTATGAGAGCTCGCTTCCGCATCGGGGGATGGCGAATTCAGGGGCGGCCCTTTTCAATGCCAACGTGTCTATACCAGTGAATGGTCCCTCATGGCAAGGCGAGGCGAGGCAAAGCGCGATGTGCCGCGAAAAAGCCATGGATGGAAAGCATCCATGATCCATCGTGGTTGCGCAGCAGCGCGGCGAATAAGTGAGCAAACTAAACTCGGAACACGCCTGCCTGCTTGGTCGGCCCGTGGAGCTCGATAAAAAGGTTTGATTGACGAGAGTTTACTGAACACACGACGCTCATCCTTGAAGGTTGACTCGCTCGGCCGTGCCCGAATGCCCCGGCGACTTCGTCTGAAGGTCGGGGCTGGTTGTCGTTAGCGGGTAGCAAGGCACCGCACGTCGTTGGAATTAGTACCAATTGCGAAGGAGACGGATGTGTTACTTTACCTTTACCTTGCGTCAGCAAACATCTCCCAAGCCCACTCTTCATGTAGGTACTCTGACAGAGAGATGCAGTCTCATGTGAGAAACATCAGATGCAGGATGCGACAGCCGACAAGCTGCTTAGGTCAGAACCGGAATGGATGGTAACAACCACAACGAAGCTGGAGAAATCTCAGGTTCGAACCCCCAACCTGGTCATCTCGAATACCTTACTGTGTGTACTACAGTAGTGTCAACCCCACTCGCAACAAGCAGCGACAGTGGATTGGAAGTTCTCACACAAGAATAGCAACAGCCACTCCGCCGTCAGCTCCGCATCGCGCCCTGGTTGTACCTTATTCAACGCAGTGGTTCCTTCGTGATATCGCTGAGGGCTAAGCGCAAGCAGCAGCTTGTGCTACTTGGGTCAAGCCCTGTCTTGTGGGCTGCAGTCCTCTGTCAGCAAAAGCTGCTCCGCACCATCCCGGGTGCATAGTTGGGGGCCTGTTGTTGTTCTACTAATCAATGTAGTAGCGCAAGGCAAGTCGTAAAAACAAGTTGGTATCTCCATGTCGAGTAACGTACACACATGTCTCAGCGCGGCTTCGTGGGGGAGGACGAGCCCTCGTATGGAGCTATCGGGCGATATCATGTGTGTGCCCTGGACTGCCATGTTTGTTGTGCTTGGGGCCAGGTTGAGGAAAATTGCGGCGAGAATACGGAGTACGAGTAGCGCCCAACGCTAGCCGCCCTGGGAACTATGCCTCGACAAAGTGTCCACCACGAGAACGCCCGACTCTCATAGCAGATACCGGTGTTGCGCCGTGAGACGCGGTGGACGGGATCCTCGGCCGTCCCCCAAAAATTCCCTAGCCGCTCGCCAGCCACTCCACAACCCTCAAACATGGCGCGCCTGCCGTTTTCAGACGGGTGGGAGGGGGAATTTGGGACATGGAGACGGGAATTTCGCTGAAGAGGAGAGAAAAGTCAGGGGAGCGTCTGTGGAGTGGGGGAACCGGGGCCGCTCGCCTTGGGTTCCCACAATCAATTATAGAAAAAAAGAAAGGCATCAGAAATTCGTCCACGGAGACGCGGAGACGCAGAAAACGACAAAGCGACAACGGAAGCCCCGAGGCAAAGGGCCGTCTGCGGAGTGACATGCACCAGCTGACCGGGGTTCAGGCCCGGAGCTGAGGTTCGCCGAGTCCAAGTCGCATAGGGGAGGATTTGCGATTCCATCGAGACGCTGGATAGAAGCCTTCTAGAAAGAACCTACCCTGGGAGGGCGTGCCTGTCGTTTGATGGTTGCAAGGATTTCAGCGAGCCTACTAAGGAACCCGAGACGACACTGTACACGTGCGGTCCATCGCCACCCTTTTTGCCAGTCGGATTCTGAGGACCTTTTTCGTTGTTTCGACTGTCCATACGCGGTCATTATTTTCCCCATCTTCTCGCTGCTTCTGCCGCTTAGGCGCACGAGGAGCAGCTTGCTGCAATGCCGAGCAATGCGGCCCCTAAAGTCCTCGAGGCCCCCCCCCCCATACTGTGACTGGGATAGTCCTGCATTGTTGCTGGAACGACGCATAGTTCTGCCCCGATTCGGCGGTGCGAGCGAGGCAGAAGACGAAGGAAAATGGACCTGCGCCGGGTTGCTCTCAAGGACCTTCGCGGTTGGCGCTCTTGTCAAGTGTCAGGCACGCGGTGAATAGCCCTCGTTCCGAACAAGCCACTTCCCAGCTTTCCAGAATTCCCCGGGCCAGCTTCATGCCAGCCGACCCACGCCACGGCCACGACCACACGCCTTTCAACGAGAGAAGCAGTTCAAACTGTCTACCATCCCTGATGGTTTTGCGGACACGGTGCGACGCGGCATCGCCTAGTTGTTTATTGAGTCAGTCCAACGGTATAGCGCTACTATGTTATAGCTGGCAGCGGGTTGCTTGAAGCTTTGACAGCGTAGCCCCCGGTCGTTTATATCGTGGCATTGTCAAGCAGAGCCTGTGAGATGGATGCCAAAAAGACCCACCCTTGTCCGTAACCCTTGGCCATAATCAATGTTGCTTAAGCTCCATCTTGGCCTCGCGTGTGCATCGTGTTATTGAGATCGCTAAGGAGCCACCAACTGAACTCTATGTGAGACGCGTATCCGTAGGCGCCAGTATCTATTCCTGGAGGCTGGAGAAAACACTTTTCGTGGATCGTCAAAGTGATGCCAGACGCTTTCACGGAAGTTTCGTCGCTGTTTGTCGGTGGTGCCGTGCTGCGCGGGCTCAAGGGTCGATGTCTGAAATTTCCTGCCAACCCGGCTGCCTGGGTCGTAGTAACGGCATAAATATAGGTGAGACGCAAGTTGGTGGTCGCGAGCGGGTGCCATCTGTTCTCACAAAGGATTCCCGCGGCGTATTCGCGGACGCTTTGGCTGTAACTCCAAGGCGCAAAAAAAAAAAATAAGAGCATGGTTTTGGGCTTTTGGCTTCAAACGATGAACCATGCAATCAATCCCTTATGCGAACGTGCTGAGCATCTGGTCCCCGGGTTACACGCCCTTTGATTCCTTCACAGGCGATTTGTGCCCATCCGACTAGAACAGAACGCAAACAACGAGATGACAATGCAAAGGGAACATCGAAACGATGCGCGGCCGGCGAGGGATTGCTTGCTCGGCGCATTACAATCTGGGGAAAGTCAGGCACAGACAGTCCAATGGATCGACCAAACTTTGACCACGAGGCGTATTTCTGTGCTAGTCCTGACCGTCAGTCACACGCGTTGCCAAACTGCGATGATGATGGAAAATGCTGGAACGACTCCATGGCCATCCTATTGTCCCATGCCGGAGTCACTGAGAAGCATTCATACGGACACAAGATCAACGACAGGCAACTGTCTCCAGTGAATGAGGACAATGTGCTTGATCCCCACAATCTGGATGACTCCCTATTGATGGTGAGAACTTGCGCCGTGCCACCCATGTCCAAACGCAAAATGATGTGCAGCGAGGTCCATGCGACCTCAATGAATAGAGTTCGCCCACGGAAAAAAGAAGAAAAAAAACCCAAACTCGAAGGGCAGGGGCAGATTTGCGCCGAGGTGCCTGAGCTGGTGGAAGAAAAGGGGGAAAATTGGCATGCCATGAGTGTCCGACCTGACAGTAGAACCCGAGCAGTCCGAGACGAACTTCGGACCAACACAGGGGGTTGTTGTTGCGAGCGTTCTGACAGGCTGGTGCCTCATCTCGAGTCCTAATCGGGCAAGTCGTCCATTGGCGCGTATGAAACGTCGTCGTCCATCATCCAACAACCCTTGCTCCCTCGTACCCCTCAAAAATGGGTTGAGTTGAAGGGACAGAATACCGCCGAGATGCATACATTTCCTGGTCAAAGAACGCCAGCCGCCGAGATTGGGCTCATCCGAGGGCATTCGATGCTGGCCATCGGCTGCAGTGACTTGTAACGACCCGCGCGAATGGTGAACCAAGCAGAGCAGCCAAGGTCAATGCTGCGTCGGGGTCCACGCCCTCCCAGGAGAGAAAGGCGCTCAATCAGATGCTTTGGTGTGCCGCCCTGCAGTGGGTGACTCGACCTCACGAGTGAAGATCCCACGACGAACTTCCAAGATGTCCGCTGTCGTCCCTGCAGG
This sequence comes from Colletotrichum orchidophilum, assembly GCF_001831195.1. Taxonomy (NCBI): domain Eukaryota; kingdom Fungi; phylum Ascomycota; class Sordariomycetes; order Glomerellales; family Glomerellaceae; genus Colletotrichum; species Colletotrichum orchidophilum. The sequence continues at coordinate 241,546 of NW_019172966.1, forward strand.
ATCATGCAGCCGGGGTGCTCCCCCCAGACGATCCTCTTTCTCTCAATTAACGCTACCCGCGTTCTCCGTCGAGCGTGATGGACGTGTCTCCGATACCATCCGCAGTATCGTCTTGTCCCCCCACCGGTCTCTTCTTATCACAGGCAGGACTTGTGTGATGATTACGTCTCCTGCATTTGGCAACGTTGGCTTGCAGGCACAAAGATTGCAATCAATCGTGGCCCCCCACAAGAACCTCCTCATTATGGTCGCATCGACGACCTTGTGGGCCATTGTTTACACAATGCCGGCTATCGTCATGGTATCCTAGAGAGAGGGAGAGACAGGGAGAGAAGAAGATGGAGAAAACCAAAGACAAGGAGGAAAAGGCCCGCTGCAAATGATCGTGCGCATACACCACCGTGTGGTTGGGAAGTTGTGAGCCTCTGGAGGGATCATCCCTCACCGGAGGCTCAAGCCGGAATGATCTGACAGGGACGGGTTCGTTTGATATTTTCGGTACCTGGACAGGGTGAAGGAGTGTTCGTTTCTCGCGCAGTGTCGCGTCGTAGGTACTCTTACGGATACTCTTGCTCGCATGGTTGGCAGAGGCTTGCAAAAATCTAGAGCGAGCGGGGTGAAATTGCAATGTCGTCGAGGATATGGCGGCAACCCCTTGGTCTTGGTGTCATTTGTTCGGCAAAGGGGGGCTTCCAGTGACCGGCCAGCCATCACAGAGACATGCGAAAAGCCCGCAGGCGGGTGTGTCTGACAAGGTGACGGCGTCGCATCTGAGTGGTGAAAGAATCGGGCTGCAGCTAAATTTCCCAAAGACACAATGGCGCCGGTACGGCGTGGACAGCAGACAAGACGTGCATCGTCATGTCAGTCACTTTCCATGTACGACCAATGCTGGTGCCATGACAAGGCTGGCTGGCTCGAGGGGTCGGCACAGTCCGTTCAGAGAGCCATCGGATGGCTTGATTGTGATGCGGCTAGAGTTCCTATTGTGTGCACTGTCACTGCTCGTGGCAGGCCATGGCCAAGTCCCGCCCTTCGCAGTTCGGAGTAAGCAGACAACGGGTCTTCCCGCAAGTGATGTGCGCCGCACGTGAGCTTGCATCCGTACAACGTCGGTAGGATCAATGAGCTTGGTCGATCTCATCGGCGAGAACTGAAAGCACCGTATTTGCTGAACAATGTGTTTGAAGCCGTAGCAATCGCTGTAGGCTCGTTGCCGGCCTGGAGAGAGAAGGAGGGAGGACGGCAGAATTTCGCTAGAAGAACTCCCCGCCAGGCGACCCAGGGAAAGCTGAGAGTGCGCGTGAGACCTGAGGCGTGGGTGCGTCGCCCAAGGTTACGGTGGCATCCCGATAGGCCGGCTGGGACTTTCTCCAACCAGACCCTCTCAAGATGGGTGCAGTGATGCATGGGCAAGGTGGTCCCCCGCGCCCATTTCATTGACTGTGAGAGCGTGGAAATGTCTCGTGTGTTGTGTGTCTGCGGACAACTGGGTGGGATTTGTAGCATGGATGCGTTGGCCAAATGGCGATGGGGAGGTTGCCAGATGCATGGTGGTGCTCTCCGTACTTTGTGCAACGTCTTGCCGGCAGCCATCTGAACCACTGCGTCTGACACTGTTGGGAGTGCAAGCGAGGGACGTCATATCGACGACGACCAAGCCTCGAGGAGGAAACCGGCGGTATCCTTTTTTTTGGGGGGGGGGGGGGGGGGAGGGGGAAACCGGGGAAATGAGAGGGGGGGGGGGTGGGGGGGGTGGGGGGGGGGCGTGAGGGGGGTAGAGAAGCTTTTTTTGGTGTGGTTTCGGGAGAAGCAAAACACACCGCGGGGGGGGGGGGGGGGGGGGGGCAATGGAAGACCGCGTAATTGAAGTGCGTGTGGTGTCAGGGTGGGTTGGAGGAACGTTGCAGGTTGAGAAGAAGCTATTTCCAGTGTGTTTCCGGAAGAGACCAAAGTCCCGGCTGCACGGCGAGAAGGTGACGGGATCCAAAAAGCAAAGCAACCTAGCATGTTTTGGCGCCAGTGATGATGTTGCCGTCATGGGTGAAGCCATTGAACGTTCAACCAAACAGCTTCTTTCCTCCAGGGTACCTTACTACGTCTGTTCATGTTGTTGCTTCTTACCTTGGTGAGGCTCAGCCGGGAGAAAGCATCGGATCCATGCCTTGGATACCCAGCAAGGAAGAACTTGGACACCCGACTGGACCTTGCATTGTCAGCCAAAGAAGCGCAACCACTGGGAAGGTACCTATAGGCATCAGGGCACCGTGCTTGCTTGCTGTGCTTGCTGTCCTTGGCCGTGCCTGATCGAAACGTCCTCTTACCCTAATAAGGCAAGGGCGTTAGGAACCGCGCCAGGAAAGAACAACCAGGAACTGGGCCACAATGATGCGAGCAAACATTCCGAGGCCTCAGTCTGGCAGGACCCCGCGGCCTTTCCCCCCAACGTTTGATGGTAAGAACATGTATTCAAGAGGCACAAGGGGCATGACGAACCAACCGTAAGGAACCAACCCAAATGACGAGGCACAAACAGGGGACTTCTCTCTTTGGACAGCTCAACCTTGGAACCAACCCCTCCAGATAAGATGAGAGAACCTTTTCCCAGGAAAGCTGATCAGTAAGCCGCATACGAGACTTATCCTTTAGGGTTTCCAAGGTAGACTTCACCGAGACGGTCGGATACGAGGAAGAACAATAACACCCCAAAAAGCCACAGCGACTAAGGAGACGAGAAGCTGGCCCTGGCAACAAGGTTTGGTGGAAACAACTCTAAGATGGAGCCTTTCGTGATCACGATGGACAAAGATGAACGACAAGGCTTGCCATGGCAATCATCGACGACGACTGGTGGCTCCATAGAGAGGGGACTCGAAGAGAAAAGAGTCCAAGTATGGAGTACTCGGAGGGAGACTGTTCAACCCACCCGCGAGATGCAAAGACTGTTGGTCATCATGCTCAATGTGCGCCGATCACTCAAAGCAAGACGGACAAGACAGCTTCCATGGATTGTGAGGCATGCGAATCCAGGACAGATCCATCCGACAGTTGAACTTTTGTTTGCTGTCCCGAGCAGGCAATGCCTTGCTGCCGGTCTTGTAAGGCAACCGAATCAAATGCGTTCGGGAACCACTCGGATCCGCCGTCCATCATGCGATGCAGTCAAGCAGTGTCTCTGTGTCTGTCTCTCGGCCGCTTGATCTCCTCCGCCCTAGTTTCTTGGCTCAAATCTCGCCTCTTGAGCTTCTCAGATGGTGGATTCGGCCCGCACGTGAAACGCCCAGGACTGAAAATTGATTCGCAGCAAATACATATCAGATTGTCTTGGATCAGCTGACAGGAGATTGAGATTGCTCTCGACGACTTGCGAGCCTGCAGTCTCGTGTCACCGACATCGATGCCGTATAGCTCGCTCGCCGGTTACGATCAGCAGCTCCATAAGCTAGCTAACTAGAACCCTAGTTGGTTCCCTCGACAGAGTGCTATCCCGCGTGGGGACCAACAGGGTCTGAGAGTCGACAGCAACGAGAAAAGAGACACCGCTTTCTTTCTCGTCCGCGCAAAATGTGCCAAGGGTTAGCAGGACTGGAAAGCTTGGCTTTCGCAATGGTGCATGCCAAAAGTGCCTCTAGGTACTCTACCCGGCCGAGCGGCGATAACCTTGGGTCCCGGATTTCTCGTAGCCAGGTACTGTATCCGTATAATTAGGGTGTGCGCGGTTGCGGTTGTGGTGCTGGGTGGCTGCGGCTGATCGGCTGATGATACGAGACCAGCCGGGGGGGACGAAACTCAACGGTTGTCTGAATCAAAGACGTGCTGTACTTACACGCCTATGGTATGGAGTAGGGCAGGGCAGGGGCGCCGAACAAACCCAGACAATGGAGAACCACTCGTGCCGACCGACGGCAGGTGAGCCGTGCAGTCCCTTCCGACTAGGGTCGTGTTCAAGACTCCAAGTGGCGGCTGAAGCGAGTTGGCGGGCAAGCGGGCAGCACCCGCGCGACCATGCCCCCGTCTTGCCTTGGCTCTTGCGAGAATCATGAGGCTTGGTACGGCAAGTCGGCATCGTGAGGGACGGAGAACGTTCCCCGAAGCAGCCAGCAAAGCGACAGCGTGGCCGAGGTCAGGGCGACCACAGACAGATCGCCGAACGGGATGAGGTCAATCCATGGCAAATTGGAGTAAACGCGGGTCGAAAACCCGAGACAATGACGGGACTGTGAATAGGGCAGAAGAAACAGGAACTCGGCGTTGTTCGGTTTGTTGGTTGGTGCTCTGAACCCAACCAAGCCACCTCCCCGCCGGATTCGCGGCCATTAACCAGACTTGTTTATAATTTTGATTTTTGCCTCGTAGCTAGTCTCATTGCTTGCGGATTTATCCTGCCGTCATTCTTGGCGACGGGCGGATGAAACTGTCGAGTCTGCCAATCGTGCCGTGGCCGATACTGGGTACTATGTGCAGCCAAAATCGGCAACCGAAGCGAGTGTGCTGTCTCTATGTGGACCACAAGTCCACATGTCCATTCATGAAGGGGATTGTTGTATCCGTACAGAGTACAGACTACATTGTATGATACAGAGTACGAGTGCTCCGTAGACGAGGGCCAAGGGCTGAGGGGGCCGGGGGTGCTTTGTTGGTTGGCAACCGATGAGACTGTACCCGTATCCGCGGGCTCTGGTGCAACTCCATCTCTCCAGGCTCCAGCATTTCCACGATTGCGGTTGGTAGATTTCGAGTGGCACAGCCTGGTAACTTCCGAGGACATGTCTATATCTCCTTGTCAGTAGCGCATTGTCACAACCAGGGGAGGAGCACGTGTGTGGTCCATGGACCATCCCCCACACCAGACATGGCGCTGGCGGTGCGACGGGGGCAGGTCTAAGGAATGGGAGGGGCCGAAAAAGACTGACATAACTCAAGAAAAATCCATAGTAGTCCAAAAAAAGAAGAAGGGGAGAAAAAAAAAAAGGCAAACTTGACAGGCTTAGCCAAAATAGAATACGGTACTTGCTTGCTCCGCTTAGGGCAGCCCCAGTGGCACACGGAGCAAGCGCCGAGCCGCAGAGGGGGATGCTCGCAATGTGAGACCCCAGATTGCCCAAGCTGCGACAGAGGAGATGAAAATGGCGCGCACCTCAGCTGTCAAATGCCCGATAATGACTCTCGGGTCCATGGACAGTCCAAGATGAGGTCGGCGCAAGGAGGGGGAGGCGTGTGCTTCAAGAGAAGGGAAGAAAGACCACCATGGCGACGGCGACATCTCTCGTCTGACCATTTCGGCCGTGAGCATTTACAAATGTTCGGCTCAAAAGCATGATTTCAATTGACTTTGGAGCGGCTGTCGCCCCCCAAAATGCCAACAGTTGTGATCTGGAGCGGTCCAAAGGAGGACGGGCGTGAGGACCGCGCCATTTTCTCGGGCATCATTCACCCCGACTAACACGCCAAAAGTGGTCGTGACAGAGACATGCACTGTTAGGGCCTTGGGTTGGGCCTCCTGCGCTGGCGCGCGGGCAACCTCGTCGGCCTCGCTTCTGCTCAATAGGGAGAAGACTGAAGCTGCGAAGCAACATCGCATAGCATGGCATGGCATGGCGTGGCGTGGCATGGCGTAGATTGGGGGCGAGTGATGAGTCCTGAGGTCAAAGGCCAGGGTGACAAATGGATGACCATTCGCAGACTGCATTCTCTCATGATACCTTCCCATTCCTCTCCCTTTGCCTGGGCCCGAGATGCATTCGAGCCCATATGAGCACCCCTCCGACAGCAGCGACGAGGAGTATCCAACTAGACGAGCGGAATGAGCAGGTATTTGGAAGAGAGCAGGGGGGGTTCATGGCCTCGATTTAGAGATACGATATGCCACCCCCCTCATCCCCTACCCTGGTGATTGGGACGAGGGAGAAAAATGGGCGGGCGAATGTGCGAGTATGCGAGTGCGTGCGCGTTTGGCCAAAGGGCGAGGGAAAGGCAAGTTGGCAGACGGACAAGGTTGGGAGGGCGGGATATTTGCTGCCTTGTCGGCGTCCGATTTGTCGTGAAAAGAGAGGAAAAAGGGCGAGAATGTGAAGGGTAAGGCGACTGGGGTGGTTGTGTTTGGAAAGGCCCCTCGTGACCCCATTCTGGGAATTTTTAATAGGTACGGGAGCCAATGGGTACGGGAGTAGTCCGTAATGGCTGCCAAAGATAGAGCCCAGGGCCCCAAATGATTGTTGCGGCGCGAGCAAAGACGTTGGGTTCTGCTTCTCTTGCGTGCGGTGTGCGGCATGCGGCGTGTCGCATGCCCCCGCGCCCCCATGTCGAAGGCCCATCGGCTCACCCCTGTTGTCGAGATGGGCAACTTCGGCGGCGCCGTCACGCTCTGTACTTGATGTAATTCTCAGTCTCAAAGTCGCAATGGACGTTGCTGCTTTCACGAGCTTGAGCAAGCACAGTCCACACTCCGCAGACCAAAGGGAGGTAGGTGCCTTGGACACCACACCGCTCGCATCGCGCCGCATGGGCGGGAAAGAGACAGCCGTTGCCGTTCCCATCCACACGGGAAACACCACTCAGATTGTTCCTTCCTCTGACCAAGGCATCTCATGTCGCGCTTACACCAAGGAGTGATGTGAAGCCCGGCATCGACTACGCGGGAAGGAGGGGGGGTCCTTACCTTGGCGGTTGCTGAGTTCGTTACGTCTGCGGCCTGCCGTGGCTAGGTACCGGTACTTTGCTGTGTGCTTCCTTCCACGCACATACTACCTAGGTATAGTGGATGATGAGCTTAGGTAAGACCATCTCGGTTACCTTACCTAATCCACGCCGGGACCACTCACCCACTCTCCTCTTTCTGTGCAGACTGGCAGACTGCCAGCCAGATTGCAACCTCTCCCCCGACCGCGATGACGGCACCCAAGAACGAAACACCACCCAACGACAAGGGACCCTCGACCACCACCCCGACGGGGGAGGGGCCCCTTCGGCAGCGGTTCGGTGCAGCGCAGGGCTGCTTGCTCGTGCTTGCTCATGGGCCCGGGATTCTCCTCAGCACCGGATACCCAGAAACCAGTGGCCCAGATTGCGGATCCCTTTGTGCCTTTCCCTTGTTCCCCCCTGGTCCGCCTCAACTTGTCGCTGCCCGAGATTGGGGTTCCTGTGTGCCCTTTGACGCGTCTTCAAGCTTCGAACCGGCTTCGAGAAAACGACGTCACCCCAGAGGCCTTTACCCAATGGGAGCCCAACGATGACTGCTTCCCCCGTCCTTATTTCCGCCCCTTTGCGACTGTGACTTGCTGGCCGCTTGTCTACCGCCTCGTTACCAGCCAGTCGCTGTCCAACGCTTCGTTGCCAGAGGCGCTCGACGATATCCCACGCTCTCCCACCAACGATGTGGTCACCGCTGCACACAGTCACGACACTTCCACCAACGGCGTACCGAGTCATTAACCACCTATGAGAGGCTCTGTTCCGAACGTGGCGGCGGTGAGAAGCACCCAGTGCAGGGGCCAAAAAAGCATCACCAGGGAATCGACCAACCAGCATCTCCCCTTCATCCGACCGGACACCTGGAATCTGGCGACGGTGCGACTCTTCGTCAACAACACCGACCTTCACAGACAAGATCGGCGCATCATGCCCTCCCGGATCTCTGCCGTATTGACCCTCCTTTGCTCACCGTGCCTATCATTCCCATGCCTCAACCACGCGTACCTGACTGAGCCGACCCTCTGTCTCGGCGCCAAATAAGGACGTGAAGAGTCTACCGCCCGCGATCCGCACCCTTGGATACGGAGTCAAACTCCGGGAAAGGGGGCATCGTCCACGAGACACCACTATACCGTGTCCCAGTCACGCTCGAGTCCACAAAACCGCACATGACAAGGACCCCTAACGGAAGAAGACGAGGCTCAAAATTGAATGACTCCGACACCCGGTCTGCTGTACGAGACTTGGTTGTTTGCGCTCGGGGACGTTAGAGGCCCAGGCACTAGGTGGGTGGCCCGTCAGGGGTAGTCGTCTCGGCCGATTGAGCTCACCTTGTCTCTCAACCGTGGCCGACTGACATTAAAGTCGCAACGCCAGTCTGCACATCAAACACGGACGATGGAGAAGTAATGCGGAAAGCGCAAAGCAACGAGTCGACAGGCCTGCGCAAACGCAGCGCAGACAGGGAATGTTGCGTGGCTAAGGTGTCGTCGTTCTCAATATCATTCGCAATTAAGGAACCCTCCGGCGGCTACCACTCCTCGGCCGGGTGGGTTTCGTTACCTGGCGGTTGGGCGGTTGATCGGAAAAGACGGTTACCGGCTCAGCGGGAGATAAGATCACAATTGCATGCTTGTTGCATGCTTGCACTACTTCGTACACCTCACCGCAACCCGGTCTAACCCGCGTTCATCTCATCATCATCGCAGGTTTGGCATGCGCAGCACGGCACGATAGACCAGGCTAAAAAGGTGCCAATGACATACATGATGCTGGCGTTGGCTGCATCGTGCAGCAGCGCATCTGCCGAAGTTTCGACGGCTTGAGGATTGGAACAGGGCAGCGTTTGCTGGCTCATCCATTGGAGTCTGGCTGTTGTCAAGGCCATCGGGTCGCGTCTCTCGTTGCGAAGCGGTTGATTGCTGCATACCATCGTGCTGTACGGATAAATGGCTGCTTAGGCATGTTGACAGGGACCACCACATGACCTGCCTCCTTCACGAAACCAAATGTCGGTGTGATGCACTTCTCAGCGTTCATCCAGCCAAAATGCAGTTGAAAGACACTCGGCACTCCCTGACCACGCCCCTGGTGGCCCGCGGTTTCTTTGAACCCCGCAGCAGGTCGGTCCCCCGGATTAGCAAGACATGCCCGCCGCACAGGAGCCCGACGGACGCGGTGCTAGCGCCGCAGCTTCCGACTCAACACCTTTTGATCGGCTGTGGACGGTTTCTTGTTGACCTCCATATTATGCTTATTGGAGGGAAGCATGGTAGAGCGCAGCCAAGGCTCAAGACACGAGGCAGTGAAGGACGACGACGGCGCCATCGCCGCAAGACAGTCATCTGCAAGACGCACCAGGCCAGCTCGTTGGCTGTAATCCTTTTACAGCGCAGCCAGCGTGTCTTGATCGACGTATCGCATCAGGGCAGGGTAACCAAGACGCGCCTCAGACACGCCAGCAACGCAACAAATTCAGCAGCGCATCAGAAACAGCAGATTTGCTGCGAGATGTGTGTACCCGCCCTCGCAGGAGTCATCCAGCGCCAGTTGACCAATCCCCTTTGCTCAGGTGACGCCCCTCCGGCGCCGATGATGCGGAGTTGCATGGTGAACAGGGGGCCGCGGACAAGGCTGCATATGGTAGTTCCCAGATGCGATGCTGCAGCTCCGTTGCGTTATTGGTGGTGTCCACAAGAGGACATCCCCCCAAGTCTCACCTCGACAGGCTAATACTCTCAAGGGAGGGCAGGTTTGCGGAGTTGGATGGAGGGGTCGCGTCAGCAACACAACATAGGTTAAGAAAAGTCTACAATGCAGAGTGATGGGCAAAGACAAGACGGCATACGGTAAGCCATCTGACGGGACCTGTCAAGTCTCGGCAAAGCGGGCTTCGATGTCCGAAGCAGTCCAAAGCAGTGTCGGTACGGGATGGGTACTTGCACTCATTCGTGATGGTCCTTCGACATCTTGCCCTTTGAATCAGGAGCGCTGGCTCGGATAGCCACACACCCCTCCCTTTGCAGCGCTGGCCGAGGTTTGATTCGAAGAATGCGATGAGAGACACGCCCAGAGCTCCTCGCAACTAGCACAACCATCAACTGCTTGCCCAGCTCTCGCTTGAGGTCCGAACAGCCGCAACGGCCTTGCTACCAGCTCAGAGAAATGATAATGTTATCCACAGCCAAGGTCGTGCTGAGGCAACCAAGACAATATCCACCGGCCGGGTACGCAAACGCAGTATGATGACCTTTGTACCGATTCGCCATTTTTTTATGCGTTTGGCACCAATGGCTTCGGCGCCGCCTCCACGGGCAGTCGGACTGTCAAGCAGCGCGTGCTGATCTTCCTTGCTGGTGGCGGTCCGTCGCCCACTCTCGGAAGAATAAGCGTGGCTTGCCCTGCTCTAGTCGTTCAACCCCTCAGATGTGGCTGTCACACCAAGATGACTGCGGCACAACACGAGGCTTTCAGAGTCAATGATAGAGGAAGCTCTAACCCTGGTGGCCTGGCTGTGGCCGTTTGTTGCTAAAATTCCCCCCCCAACTTGCGAACATTTGAGGTCTTCACATTACAATACACAGAGAGAGAAGAGTCAGAACGAGCTTGTCAGCCTCATTCCCTTACTGGAGTTCTCTGTGCGATGTTACACCACGGCTCGCATTCCTACGCATCCACGATTCCCTAGCAAGCTTGCAGCTCGGCTCTTCTGCTACATGACATTTCAGCGAATCACAGTATCAACGGCGATGTCTTGTACCTAGCTACACACTCTCCCCTCACGGTTCCGGCTGCGTCTGACCGAGAACGAGCGATTGTGACGAAGGCATTGCGCAGCCTTGATGTGGCAGTGAGTCAATCGCCCCAGCCGCCTTCAGCTGAGGACAACATTGACGTCTTAACCGACGACATGGAGACCGACTGCGTGATAAACCAGATTGCCTTCTTGTTTCCCGACGTTGGGCGGATTTGGCTTCATGTCAGCCAGCCATTGTTTACCTCGTGCTGCTGCCACGTCACTCATGATGAATATTCGCCAAGGATGAGGGTTGGAATGGCAAGGTAGGACGCAGCAAAGCCTTGAAAATTTGGGGTCCATTCGGCATGCGTACTCTGGGCTTCCTCTCGTCTTCATTTGGGCCACAGGAGTTGTTTCGGCTGCTCAGTAGGTTTGGTGACCAGTTCCCGTACGCATTGCGCAGCACGTTGCAGCACATCCAGATCACACGGCGGCCGGGCGATGGCTATCCATTGCGATGGATCACGCATGTATGGAGCCAAGATGGGGAGAATGCCCGACAGACAGTCCCAACAGGGCGGATTGAGCAGCTGCGCGTTAAATTTGCCCCCTGTTCTCGCAGGATGAACGTCCATGGGGTCGGTTGGCAAAAAGGGCCGTTGACGCATCGACAAACACCCTTTTTTTTTTCCCCCAGCGCCATAAAAAGAAATAGAAACGGTCGTGACTCACGAAAGGAATGGAGGCTCGTGGGGAGGATGAAGCAAAACCGCCCGAACTTGCGACCACTACCCACCAGCGCCAGTGGACAGCGATCTGCTGTCGAATTCCCAGTACTATTCATAATCCCATGTTGATCGGTGGAATCCCATGGTGGCGGCCGGAGGCTGCGATGGCACCCCTGGAGCGGCCCTGTTGATCAGGTCTCACCGTCTCGCAACGGGGCATGTCAGGGCCTCTCTCCTCGACGACTCGTTGCTATCTTTGGTCGAGGGGGTCAAGAACGAGCGAGCTTGGTTTGACGGTAGGGGAACACCAATCAAACGGCCGCTCGGACTCGCAGATGATCAGGGCCCTTTCTCATTTCTTCATGGTGCGTCTCTCGCCGTGTGCCACGGTCGGCGACCATCAGCCACACGCTACTGCCACAGGATGCAACACAAGTGAACAATTAGAGTTCTGCTTGGTCGTCTCAAGGTCCTGGGTGTCCTCCGTCTGCGTATTTGCAGTAGCCGGCACAGGACCTGGCTGCAGAGGCGAACATCTTGCAACTGACCGTTACGTATCCGCACACGCCGCGACGAGAAGCCCCAAGGGGTCTCTTCCGTCGTTCCCGCGACTGTAGTCTGTAGTCCCGGCGCTTCCAGGCTACGGGTTTGAGTAGACCAAGGCAGGACTCTGACACGGAAGACAATGTTAGTTTCGCCGGAGCGTGTGTCGAACGGGGTGCTCTGCTGGCTGGTTAATCATAGGTAGCTACCGATCACCGCTTTGCTTTCTAGTATTCACCTTGCAGACGTTATACCCATACGTTTTGATCCGGACAGGAACAATGCAGTGGAGAAGGGTAAATATGTGCTGATGTAATGAAAGGATGAGGCAGACCACACGGGGGCGTGGATCACCGCTGAGTGTCGGAGAGTAAAAACAGGTCAACTCGACTGGTTGCGGCGCTTTCGGAGGAGAACCCTTGTCCAACGGTGCTCAGCACTGAGCGTCGCAGACGGCATCTTAGGATCGAGACGGAATGGTTCAAGGATGGAGATGAGGGCCAGTCATGGGCAGAATAGCGTTATCATCACTGGAGAAGGACTGGTGAAAGCGTATCCGACTGGCTTGCGGCGAGTTTGTATCTCGACAACGGCCACTCGATGGTGGCAACGGTGCCTCGGGAGTTTCCATTGGCCACTCGACGACTACAGCAGTAGGCTTTGGGTATGCCACTCACGCCCCCCACGGCTGCATGCGACGACCGGCTGACCATGCCGTCCGAGTGCGGGTGGTGCAGGCCAGCTGTATCTTTCCGGCGCGGAATGTGCGTACTGCTCGCAGGAAGCCAGCTGTGCCCGCTGCATCTGAGGAGACCAGCAACCTGCGAACAGCATCGGCCAACATCACTTTGGAGCAATCGGAGACATCAACATTGGAAGGCAACCGGGTCTACCAGGTCCGTGGACTGTTGATGAGCAGCAATCAACCGCCGATCCCGCGACGAAATGAGCAAATCCCCGGATGGCCGAGTCTTTGGACAAAGTTGCGTAAAATTTGACTTTGTTACAGCTGGAGAAAGGCTGAGGTCAGCTGGACATCACAAAAGGGTGAGTTGCTGGGACGAAAGCTCGAGGTTCCCTGTAGGTGACGAGGATGAGGATAGTGGCAGAAGAGCGGTGGTTCGGCACGCGAGAAAAATGCCAAAATCAGACGAGTAACACATGTCCTGAATAGGTGCCGGACCAGCAAGGCGAGGAAAGCCAGAGAGGACGGGAAATTGGGTGACACGTATCGCATTAACGTTTCGTCACCCAAGACGAGGGCACGAAGCAGCTGTGGTCCAGATAGGACGGTACGGGCGATGGATGAGCGAGCGATGGCAATGAGCAATGGCAAGCACCAGGTCGCAGAGCACAACCCATCAAAGCGACCATGCCATGGCGCGTGCAGAAAGGGCGTCGACGTAATGGAGTCTGGGGGAAACAAGACACCAATTACGGTTCCTCGGCACCTAGTTTTAGCGGACGACAAACATGGGATCATCATGTCAGACTGACCTCACAGGCCCTTTCGTCCAGCCACAAATCCATGCCTCCCCCAGGTCCCTGTTGATGCCACCTTCATCCTATTCCTCGGAGGGCGGACCAAGTCTGGTAGCCGAGAAAGGCATGCCCTTTGCCAGGCGATGGCCTGCGTATACACACCGCGGAAAGACAGGTTTTCTTGTGCAGATGCGTTATAGCACTGCTTCAGAAATGTACTTGACCTGGCACGCTGGCGCTTTCCTTCCTTTGCTCAACCATGTGGTCCCTTGAGCCTTGTTGAGGTGTCCGAGCATTGGCTCTCATCTCCCCAGAGGGCGCAAGGTACGCATGGCAGAGGACACTACTGTCCAGTGTCATCTTTTCCAACGCTTGACGCAGGTACATTGTCGCCTCAGCAGTAAAGGCCGGAACCTTGAGTGGTACTTGGCCATGGGCGCCGAGGTGTACCTCGTCCGCCGCGGCCGCCGCACGCCGCATGCCGCACGGCGCACGGAGGACATCTTTTTGATGGCAAGGAAGACGGAAGTTTCGAGTCTCGCAGGACCCGGATGAGTGCATGGTTGGCTGCCGTCATCTTTTACACGCCAACTTGAAAGTGCGATAATATGGTGCCGCCAATGCTGTATGCAACATGGATACACTCCGCAGCAGCAGCCGCAGTCATCTATGTGGTTGCACGAGACAGGGCAGAGCATGGCAGGACATCCGACAAGGTCAACGTAAGGCGGGCAGGACGGGAATGCTGCCATGCTGCATCTGACGTTGCGAACCCGGGAGTACAAGACAAGGCAACCGTCGAGGTTATTCTTGCCGTGGTGTGTTGCAAAATCCTGTTGTTCGGGAGGAAGATTTTCAGGATACCAAAGACGGGACGAGGAGGTTATTCCGTCAAACGGGTATCATTGGTGATCCAACGGGCAGGGCAAGACAAGACGGTGGGCACGCAGCTCATGAGGGGGGGCAAATGAGGTGGAAGTGTGGAGGGATGCGCAGCGACGGCTATGCCACAGGCGCGCGCGCGAGAGAGAGAGATGGAGAGCGAGGGTGAGTGAATGGGTCGAGGCTTGTGTGTTCAGTGCTGCTGGCGTTGCTTCTGGCTGTTCCCCAGGTGCTGGTCTCGGAGGACACACAAGACATTCCAACTGTATGTGTGTGAAAGCCATAGAGGGACAGAGACAGAGGCAGAGAGAGGAGTCATCCATCTCCCACACCCTCCCTCCTTTTCCATGCCAGCGGGACCCCTGTTCTGGTCGAGAGCGGTGCACATGGCGTTGTACCCGGCCGGTACAGTACCTTGAACGCCGTCGTCTGGACGGACCTTGATCCTTACCTACATTACCTCAGGACGGAAGAGAGCGGCCAGGAAGCAGAGCAGCAGCGGTTCCTGGGATTGGAATTGTTCTTTTTCCTTCTACATCAGGCCTCCCTTGGGTTTCCCCAGAGCCCATTTTGCGGCTTGCCCATGACAGAGCCCGGGAAAGGGGGGGATATGGGAAAGGTACGTACTCCGTATCGCAGAGAATGGAATGCCATGTCCCCTGCTCGTTGTCATGGGCCATGTCATGTCCTCCATGCTCTGGGAGGGGTTTTTTTTTTTAGCTGCTGCTCTTGGATTTTTTTTGTCCTGTCTTCTTGGGTTTTTGTTTTTTTTTTTGGGCTGGTGGGAGGACCGGTGGCCCCCGTCTGCTTCGGCGTCTCCCTGTTTGCCCTCTCTTTCTCCCAGGCCCGTCCGTCCATTCATTCGTTCATCATTTTAATGCCACACCCCCTTTTTGCATCCTCTACATGACGACACACCCTATGCTCTATCTTTTGACTTGTCTGCCTCTGCCTCTCTCTCTCTCTCTGTTTCCCCTAGTCCCCGGCTCAAGGCTCCTTTCTCAGGTCCCCATCTTCTGCGCATGGCCTTTCTGCTGCTGCTGCTGCTGCTGCTGGTACACGGCGCACCGGGTGTCGTCGAACTCTCTGCCCTGCAGCGGTGCAGCCCTTTTGCTCAATTTCGTGCCCTTTCCCTGCCACTCTGCTGCTCCCTGTCGGGACTTTTCTCTTCCACCTTGCGGCCTTGCCCCAGGTACCCAAGGCACGAAGTAGGTCGTCCCAGGGCCAGGGCACCAGCAAGCCCAGGTACGTACTCACTGGGGGAGGAGACTTTCTTGTCCCATTTTGATGTCCCATTCAAACCGCGCGATTGCAAAGTGACGCCCAGCGTCTCCATGTCGGCCCTGCGCGCTACCTCACTCTGTATGACTGTACCTCTCTTTTTTTTTTTTTTTTTGACCCTTTTCCCTATCCATTTCCCCCCCTTCCGGAGCCGCCCCTCAATTCCAGCCCAGCCGGGCAGTATCGCCATCAGCCCAGCACGTGCCTCCGCTTTCCCGAGAGTCCAATTTTAGGAGAAGAATGGAAACAAGAGGACAACCACCTCCAGGGAGGCCTCGGAGGATTCGTGGAGAGGCGTACAGATACACAAACATATAGAGCGAGATTGAGAAAGATGCCACAAGAGAGACACTGCAAAGACAGGTGGAGGTGACGGATGGATGAAGTGACGGGACGGATGTGGTGAGGCTGGCCTTGAGGATACGTACCTCGAGATCAAAGATACGTACTCTGCTTCGAGGAGCTTAGCTCCGTCTCCCAGCTCACGCCCCGTCGCCCTTCCATTTCCCCCATTCTGCCTTTGCCTTCGTTCCTTGGTGTCCGCTTTTTTTATTATTTTTATTTCTCTGTCTCCGTCTCTGTAGGGCTCTTTCGCTTCTGCTACGAACACAGTACCTGGGTAGTGACCTTGCCCTGGCAGCAGCCGGTAGCTAAGGCGAATGGGTAAGGGGAAGGAACCTTGAGTGAGACCTTGTCCCGCTACGTAGAGTAAGGTACCTTGCACTCTGAACTTCTGAAGAGGGGGCCTCCCCTTGGCCCGCTGGTGCGCGTATCCTTCTTTCGCATTCCTCGTCCGATCCTCCTCATTACCCACGAACCTTTGGGGCTTCCACCAATGCTGTGTGTCTTGCCCATACTAAGGTCTGGTCACGACTCCTCCCCCCGGCGTCTCTCGCCTTACACCATCAGGTACGACACGCCCCTGCGCCCACACTCCTGCGCCCATCCACCTTCTGTCTCCCGCCCGGCGTGTGCGTTGTACCTCGGTACCTCGCCGTACACTCCGCTACTGGGAGGTACTTGACCACGCCATGTACGCTACTCTATTCCTACCCATCCATCTGGGCGCCCATCTTGGCTCGCTCCCGTTTCACCTCCACACCTCCCCTGCAACCACACACACACACACACGCTGCTGCTTAGAGGAGAGAGAGAGTGTGTGTGTGTATGTGTCTCTCTCTGTCGCTGTCTCTGTCTCTCTAACTGACTGAGTCTTTCTTAGTCTCTTTCTCTTTCAGAGAGCCCTGTCAAGTCACTCAACGCCATACTCCCCTCGGTGCCTCTACCTTTCTACACCTGTCCGCTCTACTTTGTACCCTGCTCAACCTTGCCCAACACCACCCACGCCTAGGTACCTTACGCCTACTCGGTACGGAGTACACACACCTCTTGGTCCCCGTACTCTTGCTCGTTTCCCTTCGTTTCCACCCTCTCCTGACCCTGACATTATTTGCGCTGGTCTTTGCCCTTACTGCAAAATAAAGCTCTTGGCTATGCCTCCTTCCCGCTCCGTCTACTCATAATTTCCCGGGCCCCAGCTACCACTCCCGCCCACATAAGACTTGACTGGCCACCACACACCTTCCGTCTTGACCGTCTGCCAGCCAGTCTCACACGCATCGCGCTCCTACTACACCCACCACCACCACCACCACCACCACCACCAACGACGTCTGACCTGCAACACGTCTTTGCTGCTGCTCAACTACATAACAACAGACCACAGCCCTTCTTCTTCACACGTACACACACGCACACACTCACACGCACTACTCGCCAAGAAATCCAGGTCGTCCAGACAAATTTTCTTTGAGAGAAACTCATTTTGTTCAACAGAGCCGAGTAATCTTCCCACTGACTCATCCGCAACTGTCGCTTCGCGTGTTGCGCCGTGCGCACCCTCCCGAGGAAACCCCAAGACTTGTCTCGTTGCGCCGAACCACCTCCCACCCGATCCACGTTCGATTCTCTGCCGGACACGAGCCTGCGCGACCTGGGACTGGAACCGGACCTCCAACCAGCTGGCAGAAGTAAGCAAGGTGTCAGAAGAAAAAACGAACGAGCTTCCGCTGCGGGATCATTGCATAGCGGCTTGCCAATGCTGTCGGTCCCGTCGACCCCAACCTGGAAATAGGCCCAAATCAGCCACTTGCATACAACACCTGCCACATCACGTTCGCCCTTTTTGCCGTGAGCCATCGCAGCAACTGCGCAAGCCCGTACACTGTCGAGCAACCCCCCAAACCCAGAGGCAGGAACTCCAAGACGACACGGCGGACACCTGCGCTCACGATTGGCCCAGTCCGACCCTTCTCGTCCGCCCTGCCACGCCCACGCCTGACTACTGGTCCGCCTGCAGTGTACCAGTACGAACTACCCGCGCCATACCTTACCATCCGTGTGGTCTGTCAGGACCTCTGGTGCGCCGCATCGCATCGCACTGCGCGGCGACCTACACAGCTCTGCAGCAGAGATCATCAGTTCTCCCCGCGGCTGCTGCTGCCTTCTTGGAGCAACCCTTGCTGCCAGATAGCCCCGTGTGTGTGGAACGCCCACCTCCATATCTCAGGATCGACCTCTCCCACGCATCCCCCGCATTCTCTATCCCTCTACGGGCCGTTCCACACGACCACACTCTACGAGGATGCCGTCTCAAGCAGCTACTACTTCTTCATAAAAACGCCAGATCATCCACCTAGGATCTCGCCGCGGGGACCTCTCCAAACCCGCATGTAGCGAAGGCTACCCCCACGACTCACCATGCCCCCTACTTCTACTTCAACTCAGTTGCCAACACCTCTACCCCTTTCCAAACCTACCATGCCACCTCAGTCTACTCAGTTCAGGCGCACACGCCCAAGCCATGTGCAGACGAACCTCCCCTCGAATATTCACCTACAACACGTACAGCAACAGCAACAGCAACAGCAACAATCTACCATGCCAGCTTCGACGATAAGCGCCTCCTCCGTGGCCTCAAGTTCACAACAGGGCTCGCCCGTCATGTCTCCAGAGACCGCCGTCATGACGAGCAACAGCTCACTTCAGGCCTCCCCCGAGCACCGGGGGCGTGAGCTCGTGGATGACCAATTCTCGGCGGGCTCCTTCTCGCTGCCAGAGTCGGTCATCTCGAGGAAAACGAGTGATAATTCACTCGGACAGACACTCGTCGGCAGCCCCAGTGCCATGTCCGAGGCCGTCAGCAAAAGTAACAACATCATTCGGCGTCTGTCGAACCGAGCCACGGCGAGATTCGCCCGCCGCAGAACATCCTCCGCTGCCCCAAACAGCCGTGACGGCAGCGTCGGCCCCGGTATGCTCCGTCGAAGGAGTGACAGCAATACCACGGCCCCGCCCGACCTTGCCGCGTATAGCGACTCTGACGATGAGATCATCGATGAGATGGACGATTTCCGGTCATTGACTGGTGGTCAGGACGGGGCTCTCAGGGAGTCGTCCTCGAATAGCACCACCGCATCTCTGGCCGGCTCCACCTCACCTTCGAACACCACCGCCGGCCCCGTCATTCCCTTCCAGCTGCTCAAGGGCACCTGGATTAGGAAGGTCTCAAAGAAGAACTGGAAGAAGCGTTTCATCCTGGTTCTGGAGCCCGACGCAGCCAAGATCTCCTGGGATAAGAACAGGCCCCACAAGTGCCTGTATATTGACGACATCAAGGAGATTAGGACCGGTTCCGACATTCGACAATACCGCATCGATTACGGTGTGCCGGAATCCGAAGAGTCCCGATGGTTCTCCATCATGTACGCCGTGCCTGACAAGTCCAAGACCAAGATGATGCACCTGGTCGCCGATGACGCCAGCACCTTTTACAACTGGGTGACTACTCTCGAGGCCATCTCCAAGCACCGACAAGATCTCATGGCGTCTCTGATGGCCTTCAACGATCGGGCCATTCGCGACTACTGGCTCCATGAGATGACGAAGCAGGGTGGTGAGAAGCCCCTGTCTCTCGACGACGGCGACATTGATTTTGAAGGAGTCCAGCGGGTTTGCCGGAATCTCCACATTCATGCCTCGCCTGGCCAGTTGCTCGCTACATTCTACGCGGCTGATGCCACGGTCACGGGTCGCCTGAACTTCTTTGAATTCCAGACCTTTGTGGGTTTCATGAAACGGCGTGAGGACATTCGACAAATCTACCACCAGATCGCGGCGAACCCAGAGGCCGGCCTCACTGTCACGGAGTTTCTTAAATTTTTGCGGGACGACCAGGGTGAAAACGTTGATGCTGACCTTCCGGGCTGGGAAGCTTTATACAGCAAGTTCGCTCGCAAGTTCAGGCCCAGGGATGCCGACAAACTCGAGTGGACGCAGGCCGAGGGCCCTAGGATGGGCGACGCTGCCTTTGCCGCATACCTCACCTCGACCTACAACCTGCCGGTCCGCAAGGAGCCCAAGGAGTACACCCTGGACCGTCCATTGAACGAGTACTTTGTCTCCAGCTCTCACAACACCTACCTGATGGGCCGACAAGTTGCCGGTTTATCCAGCGTTGAGGGCTACATTTCGGCGCTTGCGCGTGGGTGCCGTTGTGTAGAGGTTGATTGTTGGGATGGACCGGATGGCAACCCCACGGTAAACCACGGCCGCACACTCACGACGTCGATTAGCTTCCAGGAGACCATGACCACGATCAACAAGTACGCCTTTGTCAAGACCAAGTACCCTCTCTGGATCTCCCTTGAGGTTCACTGCAATCCCGCGCAACAGGCTGAGATGGCTCGTATCATAAAAGAGACCTTTGGCGCTCGTCTCGTAACCGAGCCCCTGGACCCGTCCTCTGACAAATTCCCGTCTCCCGAGCAGCTCAAGGAGCGAGTACTCATCAAGGTCAAGCGCCCGCAGCCATCTCCGGAGCCTACCAAGCCAGCCGAGTCGACTGGTCGCCGACGCGGCAACAGCCTGAGCTCCCCGTACCCTAAGCCGGTTCAGTTGGATAACAGCATTGTCCCCTCCCAGTCGCTGCCTCAGAGCCCGATTCTGAGCCCGAGCCACTCTTCCCGCCGCCTCGTCAGCAAAAGCCGTGTCAACACCATCACCGAGGGCGAGGTCCAGGACGCCCTGAGCAGCAGCACAAGCGACAACGACAGCGCCGGCGAGCGTGTGCCCCCTAGGCGGTCGTCAAACAAGACGGTCAAGGTCCTAGGAGATTTAGGCGTGTACTGTGCCGGCGTCAAGTTTGGTGGATTCGACGCCACCGAGGCCAAGGCGTACAACCACATCTTCTCCTTCATGGAGTCGAGTTTCATGAGAAACAGCAAGTCCACGGAGGAGAAGAGAGCCATTGAGCTCCACAACATGCGATACCTCATGCGCGTTTACCCCGACCGCACCCGAATCACGTCCAACAACTTTACCCCAATCGCCTACTGGCGCAAGGGCGTGCAGATGGCTGCACTCAACTGGCAGACGTTCGATCTCGGCATGCAGCTCAATCAGGCCATGTACGAGAGCGGCACCGACAGATCCGGCTACGTCTTGAAGCCGACCGAGCTGCGCGAGATCAAGGTGATGCCCCCCGGATGGGAAGGCCTTCGGGAGCGCCAGGAGGTCACCTTCACCGTTGATGTCATCTCGGCCCAGCAGCTCATGCGCCCCAACGGCATGCCCAACAACAAGACGGTCGACCCTTATGTCGAGGTGGAGGTGTTCCACTCCAACGACAAGAGGGATAAGAGAGACGCGGATGGCGAGGCATCGGTTTCGGACACGCCCCTCAAGTTCCGCACCCGCGTGATTCGGGAGAACGGCTTCAACCCAATCTTTGATGGCAAGTTTACCTTCAAGGTTACGACCAAGTTCCCCGAACTCATCTTTATTCGCTGGTCGGTCAAGCTCTCTCACAATGGTGAGAGCTACAACGACCGCCAACCCGTGGCGACGCACACTGCCAAGCTCAACGGCCTCAAGCGTGGCTACCGCACCCTCCCCCTCTTTGACCACAACGGCGAACAGTATCTCTTCTCTACCCTCTTTTGCCGCGTCAACATCAACTCCGTCCAGACCATTCTAATCACAAAGGGCGAGGAACTCGAGTCCACGGGCATCAGCAAACCCCGCGGAGTCGGGCGAGTCTTCAACACGTTCGGCACTCGATCCAACAACATTAGCCCCAAGTCAAGCATGGAAAAGGCGACCTAAGACGGCTGAACACGGCCGTCCTCTCTGTACCATGCTGAGGCCTCACCACCTTCGCTTCTTGGCATAAATTTGTTTCTTTTTTATTCCCCAAGTTTTGTATCAGTATCGACAGAGATTTAACGACATATGCCCGGGGGGCTCGAGTACCCCTGGGGCGAAACGACACGGCCGAACCCAAAAGACAGAATTCTCAGCGCGCCCGTTTTTTGGATCTAATATGCTATCAATACCCCCCAACCCCTTTGGCATTCGACTGCGGCGTACTATTGGCATGGATGAGAACTTCCTGGTGTAGTCTACGACTATTTTTCTTTCGCTTTACCCGCTCTCCTTGAAGGACACGAGGGTTTTTTCTAGGGATACCAAGGGCCTTTTTTTTTTTTTTCATTTGTTCATGGGATTATTCATTGGGATGGCGAACAAGGGCATACCGTCACCCCCGAGAGCCAGATGGCCGGGGCGTCGACATGAACGGGAATGGACACAGCATATACCACATGTCAGGAAGGGACAGGAATATCATAGAACTGGGATCAATCCGACATGATGAAACCAAGAGTCGAGAAAAGACTATAGGAAAAAAAGTTTCTTTTTGTTTCTCACGAATTGAGAGGACCACAGTACACGACGGGGGAAGACGTTACTACTCACTCTTCGCACATTTGCATCACCTGGGGCCGGTTTGTGAGATGAGTTTCTCTGATCATCGGGGAGGAATCGTGACGGACACTTGCTGCCCTGGGAATGTGGGAAATGGGGACAACGGAGGGCCTGGAGGGTCCGCAAGCGGGGATTGGCATGGTTTGGATTTTAGCATTGATATGAAGCATAATCATCTGGAATGGATGGACCCGGCGGGGAATTCTTGTTTGGTTGCTTTGGGCCAAGGGCAGACGAACGGTGTGGTGCCGAGGGAATGTCTGTAGGAAAGGCAGCCGGTATTTCATAGGTACTGCATCAGTACTTGGGAGAGCTCACGGAGCAGCTCGTACCACCACCAACGATTAGCCTGATGATCATGCTGTTGTCTACACTATTTGGACCCGGCCCGGGGGGTTTGACATGTGGCACGGTCGATGCCGTACGGAACAGGGCGTGAACCGTGAACCTGGTGTACAAAAGGCAATGTAAGACCGTTCCTTGTCTAAATTTCCAAAGTTTATATCCCGCAAGGGTCATGGTATCTTTTCTGGTCTTGCTATGCCGTAATGGGCTTGGCGAATTGTCTCTCGCTTTTTTTTTTTCTTTTTTTTTTTTTTTCTTACTCTTTTTGGGGGTTTTGTCCAAAGGGTCCGTGGGCAAAAGGTGAGTTTGGCAGATCTTTGGAAAGATGTTTAAACCCGATGGGGTACAAAGAGTCGGGTGGTTGTTTGTATGAGTTGGGAAGGAGGGTCGGTCGTTCGGCGGACGTGTCGCAGAGTTGGCCGTGGCAGGACTTCCCATTTAGGTAGTTAGGCTTGGTAGGTACTGTTTGCGAATACGTATACGCTCGGGAGGAGATGGATGGAAAAGTTATCTGTAAAAAAAAATAAAAAAAGACAGCAGGCCGAGCGAGGGGGGGGGTTTGGTTCGAGGAATGAATCGATATCAGATGAGTTACAGCCAATTCTGTGAACTTTTTTTTTTGTTTCTTTTTGGTGGGGGGAAGGGAGGGGTGACAGGTGGACATTAAACTTTGGGGGCTTCATTTTTTTCTTTTTTCGCTCTCTGTCACCTTTGTAGTGGGAATTGCGAACGGGGTGGGGATTCTGCGGCCGGGCCGGATGGCAGGCGGAGCGTATATGCGTGTGTGTGTGAGTGTATGTATGTGTGTGTCCCGTGCTCAAGCTCTCTCCAGACTTCCGTTCCTTAGAGACCGCCACCTAATGCAGCATGTTGAAGGGGTCGGGTGGTTTGATGATTTGTTGCAGCCTGCTGCTCTCCTTCAGAATTCCAGAGAGTCCTCCAGTGGATGGGTCATGGTTGCTGGGTGTGTGTACCATAGTATGTGTGTCTTGGGTGATCCGGGGTGCAGGAGGGGGAGGGGGAGGGGGGGGGAGGAATCTGGTGGAAATTTCCCTTGGGTTTGGATGGTGTAACACATGCAATCTCCGTACTAATGATGGGGTTTTTGCTCTCCTTCTTTTTTTTTTCCCCCCCTCCCCCGTGCAAGGGGCGTGGTGTGGTGTCGCACGCCAAATTTCCACAACCAGAGAATTTGTCTCATGTATAGAGAGGCGTCGTGGTGTTTTTTTTTCTCCATCTTCACTTTTCAGGGTAGGATTAGGTACCAAACTAGGGACAAGGGTTGGCTGCGTGAGAGAACCAAGGATCCGGGAGGACGGAATGGAGAGACTGGGAGTCTTCGGGCCGGGTGTGTCTGGGGGGGGGGGGGATGAAAAAGGTACAACTGACTACGGCATTGTCGGCAAGAATAGAACGGGGCCAAAGGGGGGGGGGGGGGGTGGGGGGGGGGGGGGGGATGAAAAAGGTACAACTGACTACGGCATTGTCGGCAAGAATAGAACGTGGCCAAAGGGGGTGGGTGGTGGTGGAGTTGTCCACGCAGAAGGACACAATTGGCCAATGGTGGAATCGAAATCGTTTGGGTGCTGCTTGGTTTTTATTGTTCCCTTTTTTCCTTTGGCCTCAGTCTTATCCGATTTAGCCGTGTCTTCCGGAGGTGCATCCGGAGAAGGCTCCGAAGGATGGCAAAAAAAAAAAACCAGGCAGGCAGGATCCCTTCTGCTTGGCTTGCACATGCTCGGACTGATAGGGGGAGGAGAGTGGAGGGATGTGATTCAGCAGGTCACTGTCAGAGTTGTGGCTGGATGAAATAGACCAGACGGAGGTGGTTGCGTGCGGAGAGGAGGGCGAAGGGAGAGGGCGGGGAGGGAAGGGAAGGGAGAAGGGAGGATGGAGGGGAGCCGTTGAAGTTGGACGGGACGAAGCAAAACTGGTGCGGAGAAGGAGGTCTTGCCTGGCTGGTCGGTGTCACGGTGTGCCACGGCACGGTCCAGCGCAGCAGAGTTCAAGGTATCGCAATGTAGTTTGACACGAGAGGGCATTTGCGTTCGGAAGGAAACGTCCTACGTTGAACGATGGGAGTGAACAAAGCTTCGCTATTTGGACAGCGGACGCGAAGGAGAATGCGACGATGCGGGCTGGGATGCCTAGGATTGGGCGTCGCACCGACGAACCCGGAGGAAGGGCGTGGGTTCGACAGGGTAGGGATGTTGACGAGCAGCGAAGATCAGCAGCAATCCGCTCGAGGGTTGCGTTGCCCTCGGGGCCTATTTCCCCCCTCTCTTCGCCCAGCAGCTGCGCGAGCAGCAGCAGCAGCAGCAGCCAAGAAAGCATATGCATGGAACGATTTGTTTATGCACCATCCCCGTGGCTTTCCCTTGTGCTTCTCCTGTCGAGGTGGAGGGGCACGAGGTTGAAGAAATAAGGGGGGGGGGGAGGCAGAAAATGCAAAACTGAATTGAAGATAGTTTGGGGCCCAGGGGGAAGAACTGCTCCGGGAAAGGAGTGTCGTGAACCTGGAGTAAAACAGGGTTTGCGTGTAAAAAGCCAATTTAATGGTGCGAAATTTTCTCTTCTTTTCTTTTCCATCGGGGTCTTTTTTCTGCTGTCGCTGCTGCTGCTGCTGTTGCTGTTGCTGATGGAAGCTTGTCTTGCTGAGAAGAAAAGTGGCAAGGGGGGCAAGACGTTCTAGATCGTGATCGACGGGGAAGAAGAAGAAAGATGATGAGAAATGCGACGTTGGCATGGGGGGTGCACTGGGGGGAGGGGATTGCAAATGCAACGCTACGATACCAGGCTCCCTCGGCGATTACGATGGACTTTGCGCGGATGGCCAGGGTTTGAGCCCCCCGGCTTTCAGATTGAGGAACGATGATCAGGCACGATTCGGTGACAGTCGCTCATTGCCACGCCGATGGTTCAACAAAAAGTTTAAAAATAGAAAATAAACCATTGGGAAGGGGGGGGAAATCACAGAAAATGTGAGAAAGAAAATGGGCCAAAAAAATATTTCCAGAAATTGGGGTAAGGTGGAGATTTGGGGTGGACGGTGCCGAGACTGACAGGGTTCAGCGTCGGGCGTTGGAGAATGTGGAGACTGTGAGCTGCTCCAAGGGGGAGGGTGTGCGTGTGGGGAAGAAACGAAATGTCGAAGCAAGGGGAGGGGGTGCTAGTGATGATGGTGGACGGGCGTGGTCTTAGAATGAGTAGGGTGCTGCCCGTTGTGGGTTGGATTAGGAGGGGAGGAGAATCGAAAAGGGGGGGGGGGGGGGGGGGGGGGGAGGGGCACTTGAAGCGGGGGGGGGGGGGGGGGGGGGGGGGGGGCGGCGGGGCGGAGGGAGGGGGGGGGGCGGGGGGGGTGGGGGGGGGTGGCGGAGGGGCGAGAAGGCGGAGGGGGGGGGGGTGGGGCGGGGGTGAGGTAGTGACTCTTGATAGTGGAGGGCATATTTCGCTGTAGCACCTTGAAATTTGACAATACACCAGAAACGCTACATGTCTGTTATCCTTCTTGGTGTTGGAAAAAAAAGATTTTTTCGCCTTCCTTGCCTCTCCAGGGGAACCATCCCACATCGTCTCGCCCCGGCTCTTGCGGCGTCCGCCTGGGCCCTCCGGCTCAACCGTCCGGTGTTCCCCCTTAGCCGTGCACGGGGCTTGGGGTCTCCCGAATCGCCCGGATGGTCTCCCTCATCCGCGGGTTAGCGTCGAAGCTAGCTTCGATAAGGTCCACGACCTCGTCCGCCGAAAAGTACAGGCTGAGCTCGCTGTCGCACCAGAGGTACTTGACCTCATTGAGGTTGGATTGGAGCACCTCGCTCAGGTACTTGAGACGGAGCCACGTGGCCACGTACTGCGCCGTCGTCGGAATCTCGTCCGCGCCGCTGGACACCTGCTGCCCATGAGCCGCTGCCGTCGCCGCCGTGGACCGCGATGGGAGAAAGAGGTCGTCCAGCTCCGTAACTTTGGCAATGAGCTTGGCGATCCCGTACGCGTCGTCCTGTCCGATGGACGACGCGTCCATGACATCGCTGATAATCTTGGACGACAGGGCATCCAAGAGCGACCCCACCGCCTGGTACCACACCGAACGTGCCAGAATCAATTCCCATGTCACCGCCATGGATCTAACTCGTGCTAGTGCCGAGTCCACGCAACTGTCCAATTCATCCTGCTGCATGAGACTTTGATCGCCTGTGCGTCTGCGTTAGCCCCTGCCGTCGGACTGCCGCGAGCGCTTCAGCCCAGGCTAGAACCTGACTTACCTCCTAGCAAATCCCTCAGCACCGTTTTCTGCACCCCGAGCTCGTTAGTGTATGCGCGCGTGGCAAAGTTCTGCAGGCTCTTGATGTCGTTATCTATGCGCAGCATGTTCTGGGCGCGTGCGGTCAGGTCCTCGCGCGACTTCCACGTTGATGCCAAACCTGCCAGCTTCTCGGACAGGTACATGGCATCGTTGTAGAGAAACCTTGACATTGGTCAGCTTGCAAAGGATGCCTTTGGGGCCAATACGAACATGTTGCCGCCAATGTCCAGTGAGTAGTAATGCGGCGAGACTGCCCGAAACATGGCTAATGCGAACGTCGGCAAACTGAAAAGACCCGGGGCGGCGGCTGCCACAGGGCTGTTCTCATACCTGCGAATGTTAGGGACGCCGAGTTGGTAAGGATCACGACATACTCGGGTTGTGTTAGAGCCGCGCCGTCTTCCAGGATGGCCAGGATAAGCTTCAGTACCGGCTCTGGCATGGAGGAAATGTGATAGGTCTCCTTCAGAACCATCTCTCTGCTCTCATCTGGCTCAGCAGGCGCCGTCTTTTGCTTTTTCGTTTGCGTCTTTGGTGGTTGAGGCTTTGACTCTGGCTCCATTTGTTCAGTCGCGTCGTCGTCTCCCCAACCCCACGCGTCGGCTGTGTCGTCTTCCTCGCCTGCTGGCTTTTCCACCTCTTGTGTGATCTCCGAGGTTTGTTCGTCATCATTCCACCCCCAGGCATCGGCACCATCATCTTCCACCTGGGTGTCGTCCTTGGCCTCGGATGGCTCTTGGTCATCATCGACTCCCCATGCCGCACCCCAGTCATCCTCTGTGACGGTACCGGCTACGCCATTTGCCGTCAATTCCTTGCCTTCCGAACGAGAAACCATTTGTTTTTCCACCTTTTCCACTTGTTTCGAAGCGCCGAGGCCTACATTACGTCAGCCTTGTAGTCGGGAGGCACACGTGGGGCAACAAACCGTTTGACATTTGGACCCTCACCGAATCGAGGGCCGTTTCTCTGCACTTGGCGAGCCATATCGACGGCGCGCTACCAACCCATTCCTTAAGCTCTGTGAATCCAGTGAAGCCGTTGTTTTCAAGGACCTCGCAAAAGCTTCGCGCGGATTCGATGACGGCCTGAAACCTGTCAAGGTCCTTCAACGTCGAAGGGACTTCCGAGTTGAGCCAGACTGAGATGAGCCTCGGTACTAGGTCGCTCATCATAATGGGGCTGAAGAACATTAGGAGATCAGGTGTCAGCCTCTTGGCCAGGAACTCGACCACCTTTTGGAGATCCACAAAGAGCTCGTCAATGGACCTCCCGGCTTGGCCATGCAGTTCAATCACATTCTACAGGGTGTTAGTCACCGGCCCACAATATCATGATTGGGACATACTTCAGTCTCGCGAATAGAAGGCAGTGGTGAAGCTTGAGCGTTCATGCGTGGGAACACAATGGCCTTGTCAATACTGTGCCACAGCTTGGACATTCGGTCTTCAACCTCTTTGTAGGCTTGGAGACCAATGATGGCTTCTGATAGTGTCATTTGCTCGTCTGCGTCCCATCAGTATCCGCGACATCCAAATGAAAGGATGCCAAGTACCATCTAATTTGTTGTAAATTGCCAGAGAGCCAGCTTCGAGATCCGTGTGAACAAGCGATGCCCAGACATGGTCGAAAACGTCGTGGACATGTGACTTCAGCTCAAAAGCTCTCACGTCGAGGAGCCTCATGATTCGGCATGCCTTCTTGTTGACTGGGACAGCATCGAGCTCCGTCCAAGATTCTGCACGACGTTAGCCCTTGGGCCTCCTGGTGCATGACCACGGCTCCCTACTCTCCAACCACCGCAGCGAGTCGATGATGCGCCGCTCGTTCATCGCTTGCTCAACCTCCCCCAGAAGCTCGTTCACATGCTGAATGCCCCTGAGGGCTTCGTGCAGCTGGTTCGTATATAGCACCTCCTTCTCGAGAAACTGTATATGGTCCTCTGCATCTTGTATCGCCTTTCCTGAAATCTGCGGTGCTTCCGATTGCCGCACGATGTCATCCGCTAGCCTCTTGGATCGCAGTATGTCTTCTTGGAGCGTTTTCGCATTGTGCACCCACGAGCTGACGTCGCCCTTGGTCTCCTCGTTTATTGTGTGAATTTCGGACTGCGCATACGTCAGCTGACAGGCTGTCATCGCTCACCATGGACCTCGCATACCTCCAAATCGCCCTTGGCTCTTTCCAGCGCATCGATCGCAGGCGACAAGTCAGAAGAAGACAGCGACAGCGACGACACCTGCTCATCGGGGAAGTGCCCCTCGAGCGCAAAGGCGACCACGGCCTCTCCTAGCTGCGCGGAGGCAGTCTTGTCTGTGTCGACGGCCATGCGCGCGTCGTGTCTTCTCGGAGCTCTCGATATCGCAAGGCCGTTCCGGTCGGCGTGATGGCGCCAGAAGTCAGGACGGTCCGGCAGGAATGGAATACGGCGGTCGCCTACAGTTCATAAACTGCGGGATTCTTCCAAAATGTAGCCAAGCAATGGGCGACAGGAGGACTTTGCCTCGTCCAAGAGCGATGTCGCATAAAACAGGGCGACGAGCTACGGGCAATTGTGACATTCGATTGCATAGCTGTCCCGAAAGCACCCACGTCACAATTGAATGTCGGCGCCGGTACGTACCGCCCATCTGATCCGACTTTGTGCCGAGCGGCTGGCGCTTGGTCCGGCATATTCTCCCGCGGCAAGGGACCAATCGGGAGCCGTCATCCTGCCGATGACTTGCGAGAATCAGAAAATAAAGATAAACTCCACTGGTCCCTTGCCCTGGACTTTGGAGGGGCAGACGGACCAGTGCGCTCATTGTACGGTCGGCGACATCTCTCGCGACGAATCAACAGACCTGCGGTAACTCGGAAACCACAGCGCAACGGGGAGCCAAAGTATACATACCAACCCCCGCGGACCGCATGTAAGCCTCAGAATCGGCTCGGTTTCGTGCTGTTGATACCCCCTCCATCCTTCAGTCAGCATCTCGTGTCGGCGGTCAGGTAACCGCTACATCGTTCCCTATCACGGGCTGGCCAACACGCCTCGGGAAGCCTCATTGGTCTTCTTCATCTCGGTCCATCAGGCTGGCAAGGCCTGTTTCTGTACAGTAAGCTGCTGCGCCTTTTCTCCCGTCTCACTCATTATTCCTTCCCAAGCCTTCTTCGCACAAGTGAATTCCCCGATTGGCTCTTGTTATTCTGCTTCTCTCCTCTTCTTCGTCTGTCCTGTATTTGGCTACGATGGCGCATTCACTACACCACTTCAAGGCTGCGAGCTTTATACAATTTGCTCAGCCCAACCATCCGAGCGCATCCTTGCCGTGTCAGACACGTCAACATGTTGAAAATTGGAGCCAGTCAAGTGACGCTCGCCCTAGCCGTTGCGCTTTTGGCGGCTTGTCTTGTCCCCTATCACGGGTACATCTTCTCTAGCGGGATTGGGTATGTCCTTTATCAAGTCCGACCGGGTGTGTTGCCAGTGTTCGCGGACACATGGCTGTTCGTCGTACAAACTTCTGTATCTACCCGTTGTCTGGTTATCATTCCCTTCCTTTTTCATTAGTCAGTTGGGGGCCATTGCTATCGTCGGGTGAAGAGATTCAGCTCCCATCATGGGACTTGTATTACACTGTTCAGCGGCTTTCACTGTGGCTCGCCTCCCCTTGTCCGAAACTATTTGCTGATGACTCCTTCAAACCCCTACCCTTATGCCCATTCTCATCTGTGCTTCCTATGCCTCCAGAAGATGGCCTACTTCCTACACACGTCTCCGACTAAGACACCAAGCAACAGAACGCCAAGCTGACCCTTTTTCTCAGATCTTTCCAGAGCTTGTTTAGAGAAAAGTCACACATCATGTCACCCGAGGAGCAACCCAAGCCGCAGCCGCGGTTCCGCAAGGTCCAAAGCTTCAAGACAGATTACGCTCCTTGCCAAATCAGCCAGTATGTCTCGGAGAGGAGCGGCATGCAGGTAATTGTGGCCGACCGTAAGGGTCCCAAGACCAACGGCTACTTCACTCTCGCAACCGAGATATTTGACGACTCGGGAGCCCCTCACACCCTCGAGCATCTGGTGTTCATGGGCTCCAAGAACTACCGCTACAAGGGGCTTCTCGACAAGCTGGCCTCGCGAGCCTATTCTGGAACGAACGCCTGGACTGCGACAGATCACACTGCGTACACGCTGGAGAGCGCTGGCTGGGAAGGGTTCTCCCAGATCCTGCCAGTTTATCTCGAGCACGTCATCGTGCCCGTCATCACGGACGAGGCATGCATCACCGAAGTACACCACATTGACGGGGAAGGCAACGATGCAGGTGTGGTTTACTCGGAGATGCAGGCTGTCCAGTTCAAGAGCGCCGAGATCATGGACCTTCGCGCCCGCCGACTGCTGTATCCCGAAAACGTGGGCTTCCGATACGAGACCGGGGGTATGACCGAGGCTCTCCGGGTTTTGACACCCGATCGCATTCGACAGTTCCACCGTGACATGTACCAGCCCCGCAACCTAGCCGTGGTCATCATCGGCGAAGCGGATCACAACGACCTGCTGCAGATTCTCGACGAGTTCGAGGAGAGCATCAAGGACGACCTTCCGCCCCTGGACTCCCCCTTCAAAAGGTGATTTGCTCCTTCAGGCTTCGCTACACCATGCTGACGTGAGTTTGTAGACCTTGGATCGACTCAGCACAGCCCCCGGCGCTCAAGGAGACCATCATTACGACGGCCGAGTTCCCTGAAGAGGACGAATCCGTCGGTGAGATCACTGTAGCTTTCTACGGCCCCAACTGCACCAACACCATCGAAACATCTGCACTCAACGTGTTGCTAACCTATCTTTGCGGTTCTTCCGTGTCAATTCTCGAGAACGTCATTGTAGAAAAGGAGGAGCTTGCGAGCTCCGTATCATACTGGTGGGATGCCAGGCCCAACTCCGTCATCTGGTTCCAGCCGACTGGTGTCGAGACGGACAAGCTGGAGTTTGTCGAGAAGCGGCTGGTCGATCTGCTGAAGGAGGTGGCATCGAAGCCCTTGGACATGACGTACCTGACCTCATGCATCCACCGCGAACGCCTTCAAGTCAAGTTCCAGGCCGAGGAGTCTGAGGGCTTTTACTCCAGCAACATCATCACGGACTATCTCTTTGGTCAACGCGATGGCTCCACGCTCAAGGACTTGGAGTCGTTGTCCGAGTACGAGGAGCTTGAGAAGTGGACCGATGGCCAATGGAGGGACTTTTTGCGCAAGTGGCTTTCCGATGCTCCCCACGTCTCCATTCTCGGCAAGCCATCCCACGAGCTGGCAAAGAAGCAGAAGGCCGAAGAGGAAGCGAGACTGGTGAAGAGAAAGGAGGAGCTCGGCGCCGAGGGCCTGGCTGACCTCAAGAAGCGCCTCGAGGCTGCCAAGGCCAAGAACGACGAGCCTATCCCGGCCTCCGTGATCGACCAGTGGGCTGTCCCGGGTACCGAGTCGATCCACTTCATCGAGTCCGAAACGGCGAGGTCTGGAAAGGCCAAGAGCCTCGGTCTTATCGACAATGCGGCGCAAAAGGTCATTGACAGCGCCAAGCAGGGACAAGACCACCTCTTTATCCAGTTCGAGAGTGTGCCGACCAACTTCGTGCACCTGACGGTCTACCTCGGCACATCGCAGGTGCCGATCGAGCTAAAACCGTTGCTGCCCATCTTCAACGACAACTTCTTCAACACTCCCATCATGCGCGATGGAGAGAAGATTGGCTTCGAACAGGTCGTCATGGAGTTGGAGCAGGACACCATTAGCTATGGTCTGCGCTCTACAAGAGACTATGGCGATCCCGACGGCGTCATGATCCAGTTCCAGATCGAGCCCGCAAAGTACTCCACCGTCATTAACTGGATCCGCACCATGATGTTTGACAGCGTTTTCGACATCCAGCGCCTCAAGGCGGGCGTCCAGAAGCATTTGGCCGATATCCCCGAGCTGAAGCGTGACGGTAAATCAATGGCATCTGAAATCGACATGTCTATCCACATGAAGAAGGAGTCCTATTCGGTTGCCAAGCGGGCACTCGTGAGAGCAATCTACCTGCGTCGCCTCAAGAAGCTTATTGCTTCCGACCCGGAAAAGGTCCTCTCCTGGTTTGAGCAGTTGCGCAAGTCGCTCTTCACCTCGAACAACGTGCGCATCCTCGTCACGGCTGATGTCGCCCGCCTGCCCGAGCCTGTGGCGGCCTGGGATATCCTGAGCAACAACCTCAAGGGTTCCAACGAACTTCTTCCCATCATCAAGCCGCATACCTTGCTCACAAAGGAGGGCCAGAACCCCGGAATTGTTGGCGCCATCATCGTACCCATGACCACAGCCGAGAGCTCCTACGGCGTCAGCACAGCCAAGGGCATCACGTCCTTTGACGATCCCAGGCTCCCTGCCATCATGGTGGCGATTGGCTACCTCGAAACCACCGAAGGCCCCCTTTGGAATTCCGTTCGCGGCCAGGGTCTGGCGTACGGCTCGTACTTTGGCCGCGAGCTGGACGCCGGCGTGATCCAGTACAAGGTATACCGCTCGCCGGACGCCAGCAAGGCGTTTGCGGTGTCGCGTGAGACGATTCGCAAAATCGCCGAGGGTGAGGTCGAGATTGACCGCCACCTCAAGGAGGGCGCCATCAGCCAGGTTGTCGTCCAATTCGCGGACGAACAGGCAACAATGGCATCGTCCGCGGCGCAGAATTTCATGCTCGGTGTCGTGCGGAGCCTGCCACTGGACTGGCACAAGAAGGTCATGAGGGATGTCCGCGACGTGACGGATGAGCAGATCAAGACAGTGCTGAAGGAGCTCGTCCTGCCTGTCTTCGAGCCGGGCAAGAGCAACGTTGTTATTACCTGCGCTCCGATCTTTCAAGAGGTATGTCTTTACGATGCAATTGCCATCTTACATAGGCTGACATGGTGTGACAGAACATTGAAAAGGCGTTCAAGGAGATGGGCTACAAGACGGATGTCCAGCAGCTTGCCTTCTTCCACGACGATTATGGCTTGAAGGGTGACGAGGATGAGGAGGAGCTTGAAGAAGACGAAGATGACGAGTTTGATGATGATGAAGACGACGATAGTGAGGGCGACTACAGTGATGAAGATTCAGATTAAAGGACATTCTAGACGACTAGCATTGATAGAGAGCAGTCCAAGCACTTTCGGATGCGGGCTGGAATATCAGAGACGCCTGTCCAAGGCATCTCTGGCTGAAACGATCATGGAAGCAGTCTCATCGTTTTCGACTGTTTAGTCAATCCTTGTTAAACCAACGACCCTCGTCGATGGCCAAAAACCGTCATTCAGGTACACTGCCCACGATTGCTCCGAGAGATCTTGTCATCCTGCCTCAGCACGGGCAGCTCTCTAGCCTAAAAACCTAGACAACTCTATTTTGACGCACCCTCTTCCACTTTGATCAATATGAAGTTCACCACCTCCCTCCTCGCCATCGGCATCGTCGGCGCCCAGTCGATGGAGCCGATCAGCGAGAACCCGGCGCGCAAGTATGGAAAACCCAGCATCGCGGCCTGTCATAACTGCAACGACGCCAACGGCGCCAGCGACTCGTACAAGGATTTCGACTGCGACATGCCCTGCGCCCGGGCTGGCATGAACGAGGGGGCCAGCAAAATATGTATTCTGCAGTGTCATCTCAATTGAATGGGAGGTAGCGGAGAAGTATCGCTAGCTCGAACGAATTATGCTCACGGACTGAGCGAGCAAGAGTGAGCAGAGGAATTGAGAAGGACGATTTGTTTTGGCATCGGGAGGCCTTTGGACCACTACTTTTGCTAGTAGAACCAACGACGGAAGATAAACATTGGGAACGCCGCCCCTTCAATTACATACTGATGCTTTTAACGCATGGCCATGAGAGATGGCGCCGGCGTCACCTCGATTCTGCCCGTTTAATGTGATGAGGTGTCCCAACATGGATTGCGGAGGGCTTGTTCGGCCCTTATCAAGTACTCTGGACGAATAAGGCTTCGCGCGCATCCATTTCCATTAATGCATCGTTTCCCAGCACATGAGCCAGCGAACGCAAAGTACGTCTTGAAGGTGCTGAGCGTGCCACAAAAAAGTTTAACCATTGCATACTTCAAAGGACTGAGATCTCTAAAACAGTCGAATTTAAGTTGGGCTTGTTTGCAGTTTGCGAATTTGCACCCTCATTGAACATCATTCATACCAGTTGATCCATCATCGGGCAGCCGGAAGGCCGACAAAGCCTGGACCGGATGCAGTAGCCATCGGCACCGAGTAAAGTGGATCATCTCCGACAGGGTCGGCCGGTGTGGATACCGTTACACGGGTAAGACGGCACTTGCCAAAGGCCTTCACCAGCTGAAGTTTGGAGTGGCGGCCAGAAGCGGCCCAGTGCCCTGAGCCACACGGGCAAGGAACTGCGGTGGCGGCCTCGAGCCCGTCACAGCGCGGGCGTTAGTCTCTCGGGTGCTGCACCCACTCAGCGTCGAGTCCTCAACTTCTCTGCATGTCTTTCGCCCCCTCTTAGCGTCGACAAAGACACACGATACTGCAACTCGGTCCTGAACTGGGCAGTCCCTCGGAGCCAACCTTTTGTCATCCCAACCCTTACGAACAGTCGTTGCAGTTACCAGGATGCCGCGTCTCAGTCTTGGGAGATCTAGATCCCATGACTCACATGCGGCCTTGCAAGCGCAAGTGCAACCTTGACTGCAGGTGGTTTTCCTTTCACTGCCTGCCGTGAACGAGGATCACCTTTGGTCTACCGCGCTAGACCAACCGATTTCCATCCCGAGCATGACAGGCAGGCTTACGGTACCTTAGTTCCAGCGAACTGCTGATGACGTTGACGCATCCACGTACGCTCCCCTCACACTCTTTCACTCTTTCGGTCTCTATTGCAGTCACCTGGCTGGAGCCATCCAACGTTGCAATCGCAGAAGCCGCAATGTCCACTTAGTTCTGAAATCATGCTGCCGCGCTCATGGCAAAGGTCGTGGCTTCGTTCGCCACCCCAGGCAGCTCTGCTTACTTGCTGTTTTCGCCTCACCTCCGCCGTCTCGGAATCCGACTTCAGGCAAGTGCAGAGTTGACTGCGAGGCTACGGAGGCGTAATCTCTTAGCTGGTCTCTTAATGCACAGTACTTTGCCCTTGTGCTCTGTTTACTATTAGGCACAAAGGCACCGGTAGCCTAACCAGGAACGCGGCTCGTTCTCATCGGGTTGCCTCTTCAACTTCATCTGATCTTTTTGAACCCACAATTTCACTGCTTCTGCCTTATGGGCGTGCGTCTCTGTTGATGTATATAAACAAGCAGGCGTCTCCATCTATCCATCTGCTCAACCGACTCCTCATTGCTACCCATCGCCATGATAGAACTGGGCAAGATGGACTTTTCAACCCTCTGGAAAGGCAATTTGACCGCCATGGCGGAGAACATGACTGGCGGAAGAGGCTACTCCGGCAACAACAAGATGATGGAGAGCCTGCTGCCAATGCTGGGTGGGCAGTTCAACCCCGTCGTCCGCTCCCTGATGCTCTTATACCAGATGATCGGTTCCAATCTGGGAATCGACCCGACACTGATCCTGACTCTGGCGGGCTTCTTCTGGGCTGCTAACCGGGTCGTCCGCCAAGCATACGGCGCAGTCTTCCGACTCGTCCAGGACAACTTTATGAGCTCCATTCACATCTCAAGCACGGACGAGATTTACACACACATGATGAAGTGGTTAGCACTTCAGCCGCTGATGGCGAGTTCTCGTTCTCTGACCGCCGAGACTGTGAGTAAGACGGCGTGGGAGGAGGAGGAAGAGCTCGAGGCCCTGCAGACGAGGACTATTGCCGGGAGTGGCAGCGGCGCGACCGAGTTTCTCAACTTTTCCAACCAAGAAGCCAAAGCTGTAAGTCTCCTTCATCTTGAGTTGAAAGACGCTACTAACAATGAATAGCCCCCGCGATACGTCCCTGCTGTTGGTGTCCACGGCTTCTGGTACAAAAGCCGCTACTTTAGGCTCCACAGAAAGCAGCAATCCGTCTTCGACGGCGAGGCAAACTACGGAACCTTTAGAAAGGAAGAGGACCTCATCGTATCGTGCTTCGGCCGGAGCCCGGAGCCCATCAAGGAGCTGCTCCGCTTCGTCAAGGAGTTCTACTATCAGGACCACTACGCCCGCACGACTATCAAGCGGCCCAGCCCCGCGCCGATGCGCCGGTACGGCGGCCGTTACAACTGGAGCCAGGTCGCCAACCGGCCCGTCCGGCCTATGCGGACCGTCGTCCTCGACCCGAAGCAAAAGGGCCAGGTCCTCGCCGACATGAACGAGTACCTTCATCCAGCTACACCCCGCTGGTACGCCAACCGCGGCATCCCGCTGCGTCGGGGGTACCTCTTCTACGGACCCCCCGGCACCGGCAAGACCTCGCTGTCGTTTGCGCTCGCCGGCGTCTTTGGCCTCGACATCTTTGTCATTTCCCTACTCGAGCCCACCCTGACGGAGGAGGACCTCGGAACTTTGTTCAACTCCCTGCCCCGCCGCTGCGTTGTGCTTCTGGAAGATATTGACACCGCAGGTCTCGCCCGTGTCGAAGAAGAGAGCGACGCCGCCGCCGCTCCCCCCCGCGGTACCAAAGACGGCGACAACAAAGCCGACAAGGATGGCGGAAAGGACGAAAAGAGCAAAAAGGCAACGGCCACCACCACAAACAAGGACGACTGGAAAGTCTCCGACCTCGCTCGCGCCCTCAAAAAGGAAGTCAAGGACGACAAGAAGGGCATCTCCCTCTCGGGCCTCCTCAACGCCATCGACGGCGTCGCCTCGCAGGAGGGCCGCATCCTCGTCATGACGACCAATAAGCCAGAATCCCTCGACGAGGCCCTCATTCGCCCGGGCCGCGTCGACCTGCAGGTCGGCTTCACGAACGCCACGCCGGGCCAGGCGACGGAGCTCTTCCAGCGCATGTACGAGGCCGACGAGGCGAGCCCCGCGAAGCGCGTCGACGGGCACGTAGCGCCGCCTACGAACCCTGCGCCGCCCATCGTAGTGAACGGCAACGGCAGTGCATTCTCTTCTTCGTCGACGGCCTCGTCTTCGTCGTCGTCGACTCCCTCCTCGGCGCAGTCTTCTTTCGCCTCCCCGCCGTCAGAGAAGCTTTCAGCACCACCACCACCATCATCGCCAGAGGTCGCCGAGGCGGCGGCAGAGGCCGACAAGAAGCGCCACCATTTCGACGCCGAGGAGCTGGGACGCATCGCCGACGAGTTTAGCGAGCTGATCCCCAACGGCCTCTTCAGCCCCGCCGAGATCCAGGGGTTCCTGCTGAAGCGCAAGAAGGATCCCCGGCGGGCGCTCCGGGAGACGGCCGCGTGGGTCGAGGGCATGCGCCAGCAGAAGGAGAACAAGACCAAGGTGCTTAGAGTCCAGTGAGGTCCACAGTTTGTCCTACGCATACGTTCGTGGAGGCGAGATTCTTCGTCGCCGAGTTAGTTTGGCTTGGTAATTCTCCGTTTTTTTACCATTTGTCTCAAGCTTGGGCGAGTTGGTTCAGCGGAGCATGGTGGCGTAGGGTACGGGCGCGGAACGATGTCCGAGGACGGGGGTTTCGGTGTAGTTTATAAACGAGTGCATAATACGAAACGATTTGATGCCAGTGAAACTCGGCTTCTACTTCGAGCCAATTGTCTACTGTGATGATCTTGGGGCCGCAAAGGCTCACCGTGTTACTGACAGCGGCCTGCCCCTCTTTTCAACGACCCATCAAGGCAGGACTGCCGAGGGGTACGCCGCATCCACATCCGTCTCGCCGGGCTGTTCATCTGCAAACTCAACATCACGCCGCTCGCCGGTATCGCCGTAGACGAGCGTCTCATCGTAGCCTTCGCCGTCGTCATCGTAACCGTAGCCCTCTCCGTCTTCGTCCTCATCACCGTACTCCTCCTCGAGCCCCTCCTCCTCCTCCTCTCGCTCCATACCCTCATCAAGCCCAGGTACGGGTGCGTAGACGCGCTCCTCGGGACCGTACTCGCCATCGTCATCATCATCGTCGTCTCCCTCGCTGTCATCCTCATCAAGGCTGTCCTCCGCACCAGACATGAGCTCGTCCTCTTTCCCGGCAGCGCGGCCCGCCGCCGCCGCGGCTGCGACGCCCCGCGGCCCGTTCGACTTTGTGACGCGGTAGGCGGTGCCCTTGCGTTTCTTCTTTGGCTCCTTGAACCGTCGGCCGTACAGCACGCGCTTCTCGGCATCGGTGAGCTCCAGGTCGGGGAGCGGCACGTGGACGCTCGAGGCTCCCGGAGGCGGCGTCGTGTCGCGCACTTCATAGATGCCTGCAAAGTCCTCGTCCTTGAGCTTGCGCCCAAACTGAATCGCAATCATTTTGGTCTTCATGATGCCCTTCACCTTGGCCCAAGTGCCCTGATGGTACCAGCCGCTGTTGTAGATGTCGACCTCGGGACGCTGCGGCGCGGTAGCGAAGATGTTTGCAATCAGGGGATCTGTAATGTCGCAAATCTGCCAGACCTTGCCGTCGGTCCAGTAGGACTTGCCGTCAAAGACGTGGGACTCGTGGTTGTCGCCCTGGGGCTGGCGCTGTTCGGTGCGCAGGCTGCGGATAGCGTGCCATGTCTCGCCAATGTGACCAGCCTGGAGCTTGCGCATGTTGAATATCATCGTCTGGTAGGTCCGGAAGGCCGGGTCGTTGCGCGGGTCGATGCCGTACTTGATGATTGCATCGCGCCAGGGCCCGCCGCGGAATTGGTAGCCGACATAGCCGACGCAACGCTTCATAACGTTGGCGTTACGGACGATAGACCCGAGCTTGTTCATCAGAGATCGGCGCGTCCAGATGGGCCGCTCGTTCATCGCCTCCTGCATGCGGGCTATGCAGTGGGTGACCTCCTCGTCGGACCCGTCATAAGGGGTCTGCGGGCCAGCCGGGATGGGGTACTGGTCTGCTTTAAGAAAGTAGCCGATGAGGGTGGGCAGCTGGGTGTTGATGAGCTGGGTCTGGCCTGCCTGGTCGAGCTCTGTGCGGACGTAGGGGTTTTGGGAATAGTTGTAAATGAAGGGAAGCGTCATAGGCGTCCATACCGGCGGCGGTATGATGTCGACGTTTGGCCCCTTGTCCACACCGTCGATGAACTTGAAGTTTCTCATCTGGGTGACTGCGGCAGGTTAGATGCGGTTCATTTGGCACTGGAGTTTGACTTACTGTCGCCAGGCATGACCTGGTTCATGAACCTCGAAATGAAAGGGGACTGCTCGAGACCCCAATGGAAATCCGCCATACCTATATCTCGTCAGTAGAGCCCGGCGTGTCCAGACGAACGTGCTCACCTCGGAAGCGGTGGGTGTGTTTGATGACGCCGACGGCTTCTACATGGTAACTTTCGACGTTGTCTTGCATTTTCCGTCGCAGGAGCTTTGGGTTGTCCAGCCTTGACCTGGAATAAATCGCCTCCGCTGTCGGGCTGGCCCTGGGCACATCTCGCATCTCGACTTCACCTTCCCACGGCCCGTCCGTCCCCCTCTTCCTTTTCCTGCCGGTCCGCTTCGGGACCGTGACCTTCAAAACCACATTGTGGCTCGTAGCACTGTGAGACATGATGGGTCTGCGGAAAGGGCTCTCTGGGTTGAGATAGAATGGAATTGTGTTGCGCTCACTGTCAAGGATCTGGACATGGCGTCAGTACCCGACAGAGACCCGGGAGGATGCCGCGACGCACATTCTGGAAAGACGAGATGTTACCAAACGCCTTTTCTGTCCGATCTAGGTTCATGACAATCATGGGAATTTCGACAGCGCCCATGGTTCTCTTGGGGATCGGGAACCGGGGTGCTGAGTTGCTGTCTTTGTGGGACACTGATGGGCCACCGGCCGTCTTTTTCGGGTCAACATGGCTGGCGACGCCCTCTTCCGCCAACTCATCATTGACAGGCTCGTCCTCGGTGTCCATGGCGACGGCTTGCACGTTGAATAGACTTGGGTTGAGGTTCGGAGTTAGTTGGCCAATTGCCAGTCAGAACCAACCGATTGGCTTGGAACCCGTAGGAGACTGTGTAGTGAAAGTGTCTTGGAGGAAACTTCTTGGCGAGACTGAAGTCTAGGCCAGTG
This sequence comes from Colletotrichum orchidophilum, assembly GCF_001831195.1. Taxonomy (NCBI): domain Eukaryota; kingdom Fungi; phylum Ascomycota; class Sordariomycetes; order Glomerellales; family Glomerellaceae; genus Colletotrichum; species Colletotrichum orchidophilum. The sequence goes on from NW_019172966.1 coordinate 282,469, forward strand.
CCGTTTTGGTCGCTTTGGCGCCGTCACTGGAATTTTGATGCTGTTCCGAGCGACTGAGATAGAATTGATGCACGGTGCGAAGTGCAGCCCGTACCGAAGGGTCACAGCATTTCAGCTGATGCTCTGGGCGGAATGGAGTCCCTGCACTGTATAGCTCATGCAATGGCAATGGCAATGGGTTCCCCTGAGCCAAAATTTACGAAAAGCCGTCATGAAGCTTTCTCTTGAACACCACATGTATTACGAGAAACGCACCTGGCTGAGGAGACTCACTTCAGATGGATCTCGTCTCAGACACAGATAAGGACGTGAGAGACGGGCGACATTCTCCCACCAAGAACCCCATCGACTCTATTGACAGCGATTCCTAGTCTCACAGGAATGGAAACGGACGTATTCGCGTTTCAGATCCCTCAGCTGGCCCTTTCGTCCAATGTTGATCACTTGTTCCCGGAGAACTGGGCGACGATTGTTTCTGAGGCAGCTTGGACCCATGGCGCGGGATGAGTCCCAAGGAGAGGTCCCTGCAAGGGCTCACAGGTGACTTGCAACGTGTAAACGGTGATGTTATCACAGTGTGTGTCCACCTTTCGTGGCACGGAGCAAAAGAGACGAGACCCTTTTCTTCAATTGCGCTGCACGGTTTGGCTGTGTGCTGTCATCACCTTCCATCCATTGTGGAGATGGTCTGTGGGGGCCAGGGAAAACCGCTGGTGCAGTGACCCGACCCGGACCCGTCAAATCCTCCGGAACAACACTACAGCCGTCAGGAGAAATTGAGCTCTAGGGTCCAGCTCCCGCTCAACCAGTCACAATCGTCGAAGGCCAAGAAGCAGCTGCTGCAGCACCCCAAGCTGTCCAACCAGAGGAGGGCGACTTATCTTACCTAATGCCTGAAAGATCCGTGCACAATGCCACGGCCCATTCACCAGCTGTTGCCAGTCGAAAGCAGCTGCATTTACCGGCAGCACCTGCACGCTGATGCTGCTACTGCTGCTACCTACCTCCTGCTGCTTCTGTGTCCCTGTTGTGGTCCTCGCAGCGCCAGTATCCAGTACAACAGCCCAAAACCCACCCGCCGTTCCCACCCAATTCCTACACAGTAGGGTGCCTATCCTCCTTGCCGCAGTGATGTAGAAGCACCAGACCAGACATTCCACTGTCCATAGCCTCGATCTCCACTCGTCAACCTCGTCGTCCCCTCTTACAGCACCATATACCGACTGCGTGTCTCTCTTGAGTCCCAATGCGCACTTTCAACACCACTTCTTCTTCTACTTCTTCTTCCAAACCCATCCTGTCTTCGACAAACTGTCAAATTTGCCTAATCTAAACCTTCCATCCTCGAATTCCAACCCCAACCTCGCGTCAAAAGCCCTCCCCGTGTCAAGGCCTGTTCTTGGCTGGCTGCCGCGCATCACTGGGCCGTCTCCAGCTGTCGAGGACCAGACAACTCGGCGCCCATACCTCTCTCTCGCTCTTTACCTTGATATTTCCACCGCCGCTAGCACGCTAGGGGAGGCCTGCTTTCTGGTCCCGCGTCGTCGTCTCACACTTTACACCTGGGCCCCGCAAACAACTTCAGCTTTACCGACGATCCAGAGATAGAGATTCCCCCATCCACCTTGAACCTCTCGCGTCTGGCTCTCTTGTTTCGCTGCCCGATCGCTTCCTTCATCTGCCAATTTTGATGTGTCGTTACTTTGTCGCGACTCACCCGCCAATCCTCGCCTCTAGCTTCCCCCTGCTCTTCGCATCTCGAAGCGACGCCATCCTTACAACCCAACCCCAGTCCTCGCCGAGCGACGCCCTCCTTTCATCATCACATCGACATCGACCTGCCGACGCGCTCGCTACAACCTAGACTCCGCCCGCGCCTTCGCACCACCCTTCATTCACTGCGCAGTCATCGCCTGGGTCGTCTGCCAATCCACCCGCATCACCTGCCCTGCCCACGTTCGACGACGGGACAGAATTGTCTCGACCCGGCCGATACTCTACCCACTGCATCCTCCAGAGGACCTCGACCGACCGCCCTGCGCTCCTCCATATCTTGCTCCATCGGACCTGCGTCCATTGCGTTCTACTGTCTTTAGTTGCAGCTGTCGAGTCGGGCGAGTTTGAAGCCCCACGGAGAGGGACACTACAGTGACGTCCACAATGAAGCGCTTCAGCCAGAGGGTGGTGAGTTCTCCGCCAATACCCGACCCCTGAGCCCAATCCCACTGCTGAACACGATATTGACAACCCAGCATGCTCAGCTCTCGCGCGGCAAAGACCCCAATAAGCCTAAGAAGAATAAAGACGCCAAAGATGGCACCGCATCCCCGTCTGGTGGAGGTTCGGGCCGAGATGCCAACCAGTCACCCAACCCGACACCGTCGTCCTCCACCACGAACCTCGCCGATGCCCGTAACAAGCCCCTGCCTCCTAACAACGCCGGCGGAGAGCACGGCACCGCGAACCAGCCGTCTCCATTGAGCAACCAGCAAGGTGCCGTTCCGGACCGCTTCAGCTCTGCGGGGGCAGCCCAAGGTGCTAACGGTGGAGGTTCTCCAGGCCGTCATGGAACTTTGCCGCCGACCGTCATCATCAGCCCCAGTGCTCCGGTAAGAGACCCATTCGTGGGATACGCCTTTCGATAACGCTAATGATGTCCCCAGCATGTCCCACCTCCCGGTGCAGCTGAGACCATGCCGCACGATCTCGCGCCTCCCAAGGCGGGCACCAAGTCACTCATGTTCGACCGCCTCCACCAGACTCCCAAAGACGTTCCCGAGGGTCTCAGAACACCCAAGCGACAGCACTCTTCGAGATTCGACATATCTGCCCACCGCGAGCTCGAGAAGCTTCCCGGCTTCCACGAAGTGCCCCCTAACCGCCGCCAGGAGCTGTTTATGCAAAAGATTGACCAGTGCAATGTTATTTTTGACTTCAACGATGCCAGCGGCGACATGAAATCCAAGGAGATCAAGCGGCTGGCGCTCCACGAGCTGCTCGACTACGTTGCTAACAACCGCCAAGTCATTACGGAACCCATGTACCCCAGAGTGGTCGAGATGTTTGCCAAGAACCTCTTCCGACCCATTCCTCCGCCGATGAACCCCCAGGGCGAAGCATTCGATCCCGAGGAAGACGAACCCGTCTTGGAGGTTGCATGGCCGCATATCCAGGTCGTCTACGAGTTCTTCCTCCGATTCATCGAGAGCCAAGACTTCAATACCAACATTGCCAAAGCATACATTGATCACAGCTTCGTCCTCCAGCTACTCGAGCTCTTCGATTCCGAGGACCCGCGCGAGAGGGACTTCCTCAAGACGACTCTCCACCGAATCTATGGCAAATTCCTTAACCTGCGATCTTTCATCCGCCGCTCCATCAACAACGTTTTCTTCCAATTCACCTATGAGACGGAGAGATTCAATGGCATCGCCGAACTGTTGGAGATTCTGGGGTCCATCATCAACGGTTTTGCCTTGCCGCTGAAGGAGGAGCACAAGACGTTCTTGACAAGGGTGTTGATACCATTGCACAAAGTCAAGAGTCTGAGCATGTACCACCCTCAGCTGGCATACTGCATCGTCCAGTTCCTGGAAAAGGACGCGTCGCTGACGGAAGAGGTGAGTTGCTTGACGATATTGTCATGATCCACACTAACGTCTGTAGGTTGTGCTTGGCCTGTTGCGATACTGGCCCAAGGTCAACAGCACAAAAGAGGTTATGTTCCTTAACGAGGTCGAAGACATCTTCGAAGTCATGGACCCCGCCGAATTCGCCAAAGTTCAGGAACCGCTGTTCCACCAGCTTGCCAAGTCTGTCGCCAGTCCCCATTTCCAGGTGGCAGAGCGAGCGCTCTATTTCTGGAACAACGAGTACTTTTGCAACTTGGTCAGCGACAACGTCGAGATCATCCTCCCCATCATGTTTGCGCCGCTTTATGAAAACTCCAAGGGCCACTGGAATCGGTGAGTACCACCGCAGACGACGATTGTAGACCCGCTAACCATTAAAAGCACCATTCACGGCATGGTTTACAATGCCATGAAGCTGTTCATGGAAATTAATCCCCAACTCTTTGATGATTGCTCTCACGACTACACCGAGCAACAAAACAGCGCCGCGGCCAGAGAAGCCTTGCGCGAGAGGAAATGGGCTTCAATTTCAGACCAGGCCGAGCAAAGGCGTTCGGCAAACGGCGCACCGACCGCGGGCAGAGCCCACGCCGGGTCTCTATCCCGCGTCGACGAAGTTGACGGCACCGAAGACAACCAGAAGCGACTAGACTCTCTCAAGCTGCAGGATGGCGACCGCAGGGATCGTCGGCATGAGCAACAAGACTCGGTAGGATCAGCCCACAGTCACGCATGATTTTACTTTGTCATTTGCCCCTGCTCGGCGTGCCTTTGCACAGCTTCTGGCAGTCGTCTCTTACTCCCTTTTGATCGAGCTTGCAGCGCGCTGGCTTTACCTTTTGGAACATTGATTAACGTGATATCCTAGGAGGCGGAAGAGAACGGCGAAGAGAAGGCCGAGGCGGATGAGGAGTCATGACGGGGACTGACATCACTGAATGATACGCCTTCAACCGGTTGAGGGGGGTTTAAAAAGGGGAAACTCATGGATGAGTTGTATGCTGGAAGGATGATTCAGAGGATCAACCAGGAAACGACTTTGGGCAGAGGAAAAGAAGGCTCCGTGCTCTAGGGATGGGGTCTCGCTGCCCCCGGGAACATACTTAATTTTCATGATGTCACTTCTTTGTTTTCTCTTCTCTATTACGCGTGGATGCAGACTCGGGATGAGTTGTCTCCCCGCCCGCCGTTTTGGGGTGAAGATAGGAGGAGTGGTGTGAGGGGATCGGAAAAAAAAACGGTTTGTGTGGGGAAGAGAGGAAAGGAAAGCACAAGAAGGCGAACGACGAGAAAGATAGGATCGGCGTACCAGGGGCAAAATCTTGGGAGATGAAGCTTCCTTTTTCTTTTTCCGCGCGGCTCCCTCCTTCATGAGCAGCTACCTACTCTCCAATCTTCAACCCGAGCGGGATCGGGAGCAGGAACGGACGAAGAGCGCGAGAAATCGAGGGAGGTCACCTCCTTGGTTCCTGTCTTGGACGATGAATGAGTACAGGCGTGATTCGCCACAACATTAGACTTGGGTAACAAAACGGGCATCGTAAACGACTTGAGCATCGCTGCAGGCTCATGTGAATGAAATGGGAAACACAAAGTGCATCGTTCATTGCGTGTATTTTGGCTAATCTACAGGTCTAAAGTCATTGGCTAGACAGGGGTTTTACCATCCGCCTCTGCCGCGATCGTAGCCTCCGCCCCTTCCCCCACGTCCACGATACCCGCCATTGCCTCGTCCGAACTGCTGATACTGATGATGCAACTGCTGCGGTGGTGGAGGCGGGGGTGCCACCCACCCGCCCATGTGCGGAGGCGGGACGCCAGGGCCTGGCGGCGGAGGAGCCCAGCTGTGTGAGGGAGGAGGGGGCGGCGGCGGCCATTGGCCCTGATAGCCTTGAGGAGGGGGCGGCGGTGCTGGAAAGTGACCGAAGCCGCCGGCCGCTTGTGGTGGTGGCGGAGGATACGGCGGAAAGGCTTGCGTTTGTGGGGAGTTGTAGCTGGGGGGAGGCGGCGGCGGAGGCGGCTGATGATGGTGCGGCTGTCCCCAGCCGGTGGTGTGGCCGGATCCGAAGTCTGGGTTGTGCCGATTGTCTCGGTCAGGCGGGGGTAGCGGTGACCTGCTCGCGTTGGCGCGGCCCCTATGTCTCGCTGGGCTCCGATCGCGCGACCCTGACCGCGACCTGTACCGAGGACGCGACCTCGACCTCGACCGCGACCTGCTGTAATCTCTAGAATCGTAACGACCGCCGCGCTCAGGGCTACGGCGGCGGTCCCGGCTCCGACTGCGGCTGGGAGTCCGCGAGTCCGGCGAGAGTCTGCGTCGTTTCAAGGCTGGCGGAGAGTCGCTCCTGCTGGATCGGCCACGGGAGAAGCTCCTAGAACGGCTCCTGGAGTCGGATCGCTCACGGCCGCGATCGGCTCCTCCAGCCTTGGTCTTCCTCCTCCGCTGCTTCATCTTCTCGCAGAATCTGCGGGACCACCCGTAGTACGTCTCCCCGTCTACGACCTCGCCCGTGATCTCGTCTAGAACGACGCGCTCGCCCATCTCGCTGAGGTCTGTGTGCTGCAATTGCTCGTCCTGAGGGGGCGCGCCTGGGTTGTAAAGCCTCTCGACGTCGGCGAGCAAGTCTTTGACCGCCTTGGCGAGGGCCTTGTCCGCCGGGCCTGGGGCGAGCTGCAGTGGTTTGATCATGTCTGGGTTCATGGGCTTCGTCGAGTTCGGTGTGAGGTGCGGCAGCCAATTCGCGGCCGGTAGATCGAACCAGGGTGTGTTGGGGTCGCCATGGATCGAGGGGATCATGTAGGGCGCATCTTTGGTGGGCCTTGAGCTGAGATTCGACCCCGTCTGGTCCTGTCCTCCCTTTGACACCTTGCCGCCATGGGGCGCTTCTTTGACGGTCTCGCGAAGGTCATTGATGACGGTCGCGGAGAAGAAGTTGTGCTTCTCCCACAGCGCCAGAAGCTCCTCCAGCTTCTTTGCGTGTTTGGGGCAGTTTCGAAACTTGGCGGCGCCGTGGAGCAGGGGTGTCAGGCTGGCCTCCAGGGCGGTCGCGAAGCGCGCGTCCTGATCCCGCACGGCGACGTGGTAGAGCACGTCGTTGATGATGTACAGGACGTGCAGACGCTTCCTCCGCGTAGAGGGCTTCGTCTTTGCATCATCGGGAAGGGAATTGGAGAGGGCGGCCAGGTATTTGCCGACGGCGCTGACGCGCGCTGGGGAGGAGATCAGGTTCTTGAGGATCCAGCGCTTGCATTTCTAGAGAGAGGCAGCAGGAGTTTAGTCGACCTGCAACATACAGAGAAGCGCACACGGTGGGAAGAGAAAGAATAGCGACATAGTGGAGAGGCCGTTGGAGGGCGTCAAACCTGAACGTTGGCCGGCGAGCACTGGTGTATCGCGTCGTGGAGGAGGGTGTGGAAGCTCTCGATCTCGGGCCGGGTGAGAGAGACAGGCTCTTTGCGGAAGAGGATGGCACTGAAAGAGGCCTTGGCTATCGCTAGCTCAGGGTTCGCCATTGTGTTCCACTTCGCATGCCTGCCGATTGGGTTGGGGTTTGGAAAAGCAGGCGGACAGTGAGAAAGTTGGGCGAAAGGTGTGGTGAGGTGGGATGTCGACGTCGAGCTTGAGCTGCCAGGAGCAAAACAACCCGCCACCACAAGCTGCAACGGCCGCCACAGCTGGGTGCTTACGGCGAAAGTGGCTTAGCTCAGGTTGAGGCTGGAGGAGAATCGGGGGTTCTGCGGCATCTTCCGAAAGGACCCATCTGCCCAGTGCGAACGGTTGGCTTGCCTTTAAGCGGTTTGCGCCGATCAGCCACCTCATGCTTGAAGCCCAGGAGGTTGAGATATTCCGGGTTGAGGTTAGTGTGCACATGTTACGGAGGCAGGGCATTCACCTGTAGGCGTGTGTTGAACGACTCAAGAACTGTCATTTTGTTGCCGAAGGTGATACTCCTGTCGATTCACAGACGGATATACAATGATGTGGGCTTTGGATATATTAATGAATCATTGACAAGCTGTTTCTCCCCGAGGCTCAAGGTACACACCGCTTTTACACAAAACACCACCGCGACGTATTGCCCCGAAATTCAAACGCGAAAATAGGGCATCGTTTCTTCGTGTCGTCCTCAATGATACAATGTACGACCAGATTCGGCCAAGCAAACAATTATACTACATGAGCTCGGGGCCGATCGAGGTCCATCCACCACTCTTATCCCGTAGCTATGAGAATCGATCTCCCTTTGGACTCTTGAATGGCGTACTACTCTCGTATTTACTCTTCTCCGTCACTCTCTGCGATTCGGTCGCCGGGGCGTGGCGGGTCGGGGCGGGATCGGAGCTAGACTCCTGGCTGGGCGAGCCGGCGGTGTCGGTGCGCGCATCACCACCCATGGTCGTCGCGGAACCGGGCTGAGTGGGAACGTTGTCGCCGTACTCAAGAGACTGGACAATCATCTTCTTCTGGCGCTGCTCCTCAAAGCGAGCAGCACGATCGGCGTTGATGCTCTGCTTGGCAAAGTAGTAGGCAGCTCCGCCGGCTGTAATGCGACACGGTATTAGCTAGGCTTCCGCGACGGGGAGGGGAGGACCAGGTGACCACGTACCTGCGCAGAGGGAGCCCCATCCGAGCCTGCGAGACGAAGGGTATCAGTTTTGATCAACGACGAGAGCGGTTTGCGACGAGTCAAGCTTACCAGAATGATTTGACCTAGGATCAGGCTTGATGTCAGGCAAGAACTTGAAACCATGTGCGACGGTCGAGGAGTAACTTACCGTGTTCATGTTTGCGGTGGGATGTGAGGGTTTGAGAAATGGACGGACGATTTGCAGGATGAGGCAATTGAAAGTTGTTCAGTCCAGACCGGAATGAACAAGAAGGAATGGAAAAAAAAAAGGTAGCCCTGTCGGGTAGCTCGAGGACGATGTGAACCCGGTCGATCGGAGCGCAAGCTGCCACTGAGGGCGCACTGTAGAAAGTGGGATGGTCTGATGGTGGAGCTCGAGAATCCCCGATGGCTTGGCCTTCTGCACCGTGCACGCGAGCTGTGGACCCCGAAAGACTGCAAGAGGTTAGTCGGCAACGGCTCGCTTCAAGCTGAGGTAAGCAATGATAGGAACGTAGGTAGTCCCAGACCCCAGGCACGAGACAGGTGTGCCGGACTCGAAGACCGCGAGCCCTTGAGGCACTGAGGGACGTAGTTTACAGGGGGGGGGCTCAACGGCAGATCAGGCTGTGGATTCACCTAATTACGGAACAACTAGTGTCCAACCTTGAAGTTCCTCAGGAACCAAGGCCAACGGCGGCGACCCTGGTATCCCCAGCCGCGAGGTACATATGCAAAAGTACCTCCAGGTGGTCACGTCGTGGTTGTGGCTGAGAGCCTCCGTATCTTTCAGATTCTCTCTTGGGGTCGCCCAGAGTCCCGCAACTGGGCTCTCAACCCTGGCCCAAATGTTGAGGCTGGCAGAAATGGAGACACGGCTTGGCAGGGCCATATGTCATTACGGGGACTGCTAAACCCAGACGGGCCACAATGCTGCGGCGGGACAGGCACGTCGCAGCGCAAGTCGTAATTGACGGCAGTGTTTGGATGGCGAGTCCCCTCAAACCTTACGTACATGCCACCACGTACCGCTACCTCCCCCTCCTCTGTCAGTGTCAGTCACCACCCTACTTCGTGCTCCTGTGCACGGCGCCGCAAAGCACTACTGCGGCCTACGTGCCTAGCACACGTTTCCCTTTCCCTCCCCTCACCTCCCCTGCGGCCTGCCCTGCCTCATCTCGGAGAACGGTACTTCGCTCCGTCACCCAGACTGGTGCGCCAACCCAGGTACCGGCAAATCAGGTACACCATCCACACACTGCCGTCCCAGCAAAACGGCTACGGCTGGGAATCTTATTGCTCCAAGGGGCCATTGCAATGCCACTTCCTCGTCAATCACAACCTCCCGTACCTTGCTGCCACCGCTCCAGAAAAAACGCCCGAAGCTTTCTTTCACTTCCCAGCGCGCCCATCGTGACGACCGCCCTTTCAACCTGGCCATGCTCCCTCTCGCATCTCAGTAGCTTCGAAACAACCGCCCAGCATCATTATGCTGCTCAGCCCTCTTGCACGGCCGTCCATCACAGTTGTCAGAATCTCTCCCATCACACGCGCGCAACAAACTCCCACGCCCGCTTACGCATCCTTGCGACCCTCGATCTCGTCATACCACAACCAGCGACGTCCTCTGCTTGGCTAAGCCGGCGGTAGTCCTCGAAAAAGGCACGCCGTTGAAGGGCTCATGAGGATACACTTGCAGACGTGGGTGTAATGGGCATCGGCACCCTGGGCTCCCGCTGTCGTCTCTGCTACAACCATGGCTCCTCCCGCTCAGAATGGGCCTGATGGCTCATCACTTGTACGCTGCCCGTGTCCGGCGCTCCGTTGCCATGCTGAACTACTTTCCAGAAACCCGTTTCGTCGCTGAGGGCCAAGTTCGAGAACATGAACAAGAATGGTGAATCCGCCGCCGCGCCTGGTCCCTCCCCACCACGAACCATCTCTCCGGCCCCGAAGCCCGAGTTCCTTCGAGATGCGAAAGCCTCCTCCGAAAGCCTCCCAATCCCCCCGAGACCCCGTGAGCGCGCGAGCATCTCGGGACCGTCACTCCCACCTCCTCTGCACGAGCCCGTCCCTCGCTCACCCGGCCGCTCCCTAGGTGTCCCTCCTACCTTGAAACCTGAGCCGGTGAAAGCTCCTTCGGTCCTGGTAGAGCCGCCTCAGTCACCACCCAAGAACTCCATCTCGAGATTCACCATCGCTGAGACGTCAGCTTTTTTGAACGCCGCCGACTCTGGCTCTTCCACACCCACCACGCCAACCACTTCGCGGGCCTTTAAGATCCCAAGTCGGCCACACACCCCTTCGCTCGATCCCCGACGGTCACCAAGGTTATCTGCTTCACAACCACCTTCACCACCGCCCCCGAGAAGATCTGTCGAGATACGGAGGGATAACAAGCCTGCTCTGCCCCCGCCAATCAACCGTGCCGAAAAGCCGTCGATGCGAGACCAGCCAAAGGCCCCTTACTACGCAGACCATCAAATCGGCGCTGCTGAAATCAGGGGAAAACTCAGGGATGAGACATCTCCGTTCAGTAGCCCACCTGGAAGCCCCGAAAGTATCCACGACCCGACCCCTCCGACACTCCCCACGAGACCGAAAGCGCTCGCCACACAGACGGAACCACCGCCGCCTCAGAGAGGCAGACCGCTGGATGTTGGATTCGCACCGCCGCCCGTCCATCACTCAATCGTGACCAAGAGAAACCAGCGGGAGCAGGAAACGAATGGTTTCATCAAGGGTCAGATCACTCCGCAGATCACGGGCGACCGGCCCAATGTACCCGCTCTTCCCGCGAGGCCGCAGACCGTTGCGGAGCCTCCGCCGCGACCGCCCGTGACGATGAAACCGCCTCTGCGTCCTCCAAGAGCGGGCGTCAACACCCATATCGTCAGCCACTCCGTCAGCCACTCCGTTGACTTCCAGCCCCCGCCCAAACGAATCGTTTCGACTCCGACAACAACACATCTTCCGCCGCCATCACGGCTACCGGGACGTGCGAATACGGTGACAGAGCGGACGTCAGAGAGACCTGCGCCGCGCCCGCCGCCTCCTCAACCGCCCCAACCGGTCCAGCACGCTCAGCCTGCGCAACCGCAGCCAGCCGAGCCGACCGTATCTCTGATTCCCTCCAGCAATACATCAAAGGTCGAGATCAACGGCAACATACCAAACTTCCCGGACCCTGCCAATGTCAACCGGCGGCCGCCCTATATCAAACAGGGTATGCACGAAATACAGACCAAATACGATCCGCGAACGTTTGACGTGTGCGGCGATCTCATCTGCACGACTGGCCACTTGACACGGGTGTGGAACCTTCGGGATGGTGAATTATTGATGAGTTTTGCCCACGGCGAAGGAATCAAGGCTACAACCGTGGCCTTCAAGCCCGGCCTGAATGTGGACGAGGAAGGAAAGAGACTGTGGATTGGAAACAACTTTGGCGAACTGATGGAAGCCGATATTGCAACGCAAAGCGTGGCTGCGAATAAGCCAGGGGCTCACGGCCGGCACGAAGTTGTCAAGATCTACCGCCACTTCAACGAGATGTGGTCGTTGGATGAGAATGGCGGCTTACTCGTTTGGGCCCCAGATGAAGAGAGCGGTACGCCGAACCTGACCAACAACCCCCACCAAGCCTTCCGCCTACCCAAGGGCCATTCATTCTCAGTGGTTGTCGGAGACAAGTTGTGGCACGCGACGGGCAAGGAGATTCGCGTGTTTGCCCCATCGTCGGACGGACAAATCCAGTTCCAAGTGTTGGTCCGCGCCCTGGTTCAGGACACAGCGGGCGAGGTGACTTCGGGAACCGAAGTGCGGTCGCAGCCGAACAAGGTCTTTTTCGGTCACGCCGATGGTAAAGTGTCCATTTACAGCACACAGGACTTCACCTGCCTTGGCATCGTCAACTTGAGTTCGTGGAAGATCAACACGCTTGCAGGGGTTGGCGATCACCTCTGGGCGGGCTTCAACACCGGCAAGATTGGTGTCTATGATATGGAGCCAACGCCATGGGCTCAAAAGAAAGACTGGCAGGCTCACGAGAAAAACCCTGTCGTGAAGCTCGTCTCGGACCCGTCGAGTTGTTATAGGCTGGATCGCCACCAGGTCATCTCTCTCGGCGCCGACAACATGGTCCGTGTTTGGGATGGCCTACTGCAGGACGACTGGCACGAGACGGAGATGAAGGCCATGGACACGCAGTATTGCGAGTTCCAAGATCTCAAGGTGCTGTGCATGACTTGGAACGCGGGCGCCTCAACACCTCACAGTTTGCGATACGCACAAGAAGATGCCGAGTTCATCAAAAGCCTGCTTACTTCCAACAGCTCGCCGGATATTCTCATCTTTGGATTCCAGGAGCTCGTGGATCTGGAAGACAAAACCGCAACAGCCAGTATGTTACCCGTTTCTCCCAGCAAGAATCAATGCTAACATGAGTAGAACGCTTCCTAAAGGTGAAGAAGAAGGAGGGCTCAGATCAGGAGCACATGAGTCATCAGTATCGCGACTGGAGAGATTTTCTCCTCAAGAGTCTCGATGACTACATGCCTCCGGACTGCCTGTATCATCTGCTCCACACTGCCACGCTTGTTGGGTTGTTCACTTGCATCTTTGTCAAGTCGACGCTTAGAGATCGTATCCAGAACCTCAGTGCAGCAGAAGTCAAGCGAGGCATGGGCGGTCTTCACGGCAACAAGGGCGCCATCGTCGTGCGGTTCATGGTGGACGACTCGTCACTGTGCTTCATCAACTGTCACTTGGCAGCAGGCCAGTCGCAGGCCAACAGTCGCCACAACGACGTCGCCGCCATTCTCGAAGCCCAAATCCTGCCGCCCGAGCGAGATCCCAACGCTCGTCTCGACAGCTACGTCGGTGGCGGAGACGGCACCATGATTTTGGACCACGAGCTGTGTCTGCTCAACGGTGACTTGAACTACCGCATCGACACCATGTCGCGCGACACGGTTGTCATTGCAGTGAAGCAGAACAATCTCGCCAAGCTTCTCGAGCGAGACCAACTTCTCGTGGCCCGGCGGCGAAACCCTGCCTTTAAGCTCCGTGCATTTGAGGAAATGCCAATCACCTTTGCGCCGACGTACAAGTATGACGTTGGAACAGACAATTACGACACGAGCGAGAAGAAGCGCTCGCCGGCGTGGTGCGATCGACTCCTTTATCGAGGCGGCAGCAGGATCAAGCAGGTGGATTACAAGCGACACGAAGTCCGCGTATCCGACCATCGCCCCGTCACGGGCAGATTCAAGTTTACCGTCAAGAAGATCCAGCCAAAGGCGCGGGCGATGGCGTGGATGGACTGCCAACAGAGATTCGAGGACCTCAAATGGAGCGAGGTCGACAATGACAAGTGAGTGCCATAGTATCGAGGTACTGGATTCGTACTGACCTGTTCTAGGATGTCCTACCTGACAAATGTCATTGGTTACGATGAAGCCACGGCACGGAGCATCATCCATCCTGAAAAGGCTACGTAAACCATTCGAAAAAGAAGCGCCAGCGCATCACACACAACGTACAGACGAATACTCTCCGCCAAGTGGTTAATTAGATGACAGGACAAGCATGAAGTCGGATGAGGCACAAGGTTCATGAATGGGAGATGAGTTTGGGGCGGGTATTGAAGGATATTAACGTAACGACCGGGGTCTGAAAAAGGGAATCACGAAAGGCGGATGGATCGCATGGTGCAAAAAACAAAATACTCTTAAAGCGTCCCACGACTTTATTTTTTGGCATTTAATGGCGCAGCTTAGACAGAGACAGAGAGCAAGAGAAGCTTTGGGGTTGCCCCATCACGATACGACGTAAGCAAAGGCGGAAACTGATGGGGGTCAATCAACCATGATGCCCTTCCTGATGCGGGTTCGTAGCGTGTGCTGGCCACCGAGTAGAAGAGTATTACCGGCGACGGGCATCGAATAAGCAGTAATGAAAATGAACAATCCACGACTTGCAGTATCTACGTGGTGACAAAGACTGACGTTCGACAAAGACTCGAGGGGGCATCCCTGCATACTTGGATCCGATCGTTGCTGCAGCTAAGGCGCGAGCGCGAGTGCGGTGAGGGAAGCAGTGCAGTCAACGCCGCGGTACCTTGCATGAGCCTCTTGGGCCTCGTCCTGACGTCGACGTTGCATGAGTGGCCGGCAGGTTTGTTGCTGCTGCCCGCAAAAAAAAGAGTCAGGGGGCTTCGGGTTGTGTTGCCGGCCGCATCATTGATCATTGAGTAATAGAGGTTAGACAGAGATGGACAGCTACGGGAAATTTTTGGCCCTGGATCAAAACTGTATTATTCGCAACCATGTTCTAGTAGACTGGAAAGCGAGGCGACTATGAAGAGACCCTATCAAGTGAACGACTGCATTTCTACAACGCGTGCTGTTGGGCCGGGGGTCTTTTTTCCCTCAAAATCTATTATTTTTTTCGGTTTCCTTTTCTCCCTTTTTCTCATGATTGAATTTCAAAATGAGCAAACAAAATCTCCAAGCTGTACCCATGGGCTCTCACAAGTCGAGTAGAGCCTTGGCGCCGGGCTCGCTGCAAACGTAGAGGACGTCGTGCTCGTTGGGGAAGCCGTTGAACTTGGTGGCGGAGCACTTGGTGTAAGCGCCCATGTCCTCAAAGTAGAGCCAGTCGCCGACGTCGAGTTCATGCTCAAACGATATGGTCTCGGTGATGCGGTCAATGCCGTCGCAGGTGGGGCCCCAGATGGAGTAGCGGATGCCCTCGCCGTCGGGGCATGCGTTGGCGGCGCTGGTGTCGTACATGGTCGAGGGCCCGGCGCGAAGGACCTTGGCGACCGGGTGCTGGTGGTCGAACATGATGCTCGAGAAGTTGCCGTAGAGGCCGTCGTTGACGTAGACCATGTAGCGCTTCTCGTTGAGAGTGGGGTCCTCGACGGTGCGGCGGGCAATGATATTGCAGGCAATGGTGAAGGCCGCGGAGACGTAGTAGCGACCGGGCTCGGCAATGATGTTGACATTGCTGCTCACGGGAAAGTACTCGTCGAGGGCGCCGCGGAGGACGGTGGCCATGTCCTCAAAGGTGTCGCCGCAGAAACCGCCGCCAATGTCGAGCGTCTTCATCTCGAAGCCGTAGGCGCGACCTTGCTCAAAGACCTCGTAGGCGTCATAGACGGCTTTGTAAAAGGCCATGGGGTCGGAGGCGCCGGAGCCGACGTGGAAGCTGACGCCGACGACGTTGAGGCCGAGGTCCTTGGCGACGCCGAGGAGCTCGTTGGTGGCTTCCTTGGCGGCACCGAACTTCATGCTGAGGCGGCACAGGCTCGATTCGTCGTCGGTCATGATACGGAGGAACAGCTCGGCCTCGGGGAAGAGCTTGGCAATCTTGCGCAGCTCGTCGGCGTTGTCAAAGGTCATCTGCTTTACACCCATGGCCTTGACGTAGCGGACGTACGAGTTGGTCTTGCAGGGCTGGGCGTAGATGATGCGCTCGGGAGCGGTACCCATGCTAAGGACCTGGTCAATCTCCGTCTTGGAGGCGCAGTCGAAGCCGGTGCCGAGGGCGGAGAGGAGCTGCAGGACCTTGGGGTCCGGGTTGCACTTGACGGCTGCTTCTGTTAGTCACGGTAGCTCGATCCACACGGCATGATTGACTCACCATAAAAGGGCTTGACGCGCGGCAGGTTCAGCTTCCAGCGCATGTGCTGGCGGTAGACCTCGCCGAGATCACCGACGAAGAAGGTGTCCTCGTCGCCTGGTTCACAAATCTCATGGTCGATGCTCTCGACGCGCTGGCGGAGAGCATCGCCGATCAGCTGTTTGGGGTTGATGACTCCATGTTTGACGTGGTGATCGACAAAATGCGAAGTCTTCAAGACTGGTTGATGGTAGGTACTAGCATAATTGATAGTAGCTGGTGCAAAGTGCTCGATCGCGGCTGTTGCCATAACCATATCCCAAGCGGTTGACGGGGTTTGGTGGTTTGTGGTTTGGAGAGAGTTTGTGGGTTGGGTGGGAAGGCGGTGGGTGTCGGTCTGGTGCTTCGACGCGTGGGCAAAACTAGCTTTGAGAGCAAGTTTTTCCTAGTTTTGTGATGGGTTGATAGTTGAAAACCTAGAACAACACGAGAGTCCTAGGGTGGTCGAAAGCGGTAGCAGACAGATCCCTCAGTGATCTGACGAGGTCTTCTCGACTCCCCCTCGGCGAGAGGAAGAGCTGCAGAGCCCGTCTTATGCGGCAGCTGGTTGGGGGTGGGAGAAGACGGGGGCGTCTGGTGAAGCAAACCGTCAAAGAGAAAGAACTCGAGCTTTTGCTTAGACGACTGCAGGTGGTGGAGGCGGGATGGTGTTGACGATGTGTCGAGTCTTTCGTACGCTGAAATCTTGGTCACTGACAAAGCTCACGGCCAGAGAAGCCGTGGTGGGCTGTGTTGCCTTTGAATTGACCAAAGGCTAAGTCTGGCGGTGAAAGGGGGGGCGATCTTTATACAAGATCTGAAAGGGAAGAAGACAATGGCCTGGTTAGCAAAGGATTCCCTGTATGAGCGTTTTATGCGTCCTTGTGCTGTGGTATACGGAAAGGGGGAAACAGGTAGGAGTTGTGAGAGCGATTTATTTTTTGGTGTTTGGGCAAGCCGCAAAATGAGTGTGTAGGTAAATGGCGATGCGAGCTGGCAATGACGAAGCCATGTGACAAGGCAGTGTTCTCGGGAAGTTGCGCTACCGCGTGGTTCCGTTTAAAAAACAGTCAGGACTGGACTCACCAGAGACAAAGAAACCGGACGAAGGGCGAAACCAGAGTCCAGGCAGTTGTATCTGTATAACAATTACAGTAGTTGCGAATAGCGGGAGCTGTTGCGTGGTGTGGGTTGACAATGAACCTTGGGTTGGTGTTCCAGGAACCAAGCGTGTGGCCGGGGGGGTGTCTGTTTTTTATTACGATGGCGAGAGGGTTCAGGTTTCGTCTGCCTTCGCCTCGGGTCCTTTCTGGTACTCTTAATAGTGGATCCGAGAGGGTGGTTGGCCACACACACACGCTCCTCAGGCCTCGAGCGCACAACAGCAACCTACCCACAATTCTTTCAAATTTTTACACGCTCTCTACGTTGCGCTGCGACAATGCCTGCAGCTTGCACCTACAAGCCAGGACACGTCCCAAGCTTTCCCGGCCAAGGTTCAAGCCGCCTCCCTAATAATGATGCTGGCCCGCCAGGTCCCGTCCCCTCTGCGTAAGTACCCGTCGTACCCGTCGTACCCAGTTTCAATATCCGTCCCATTCAAACAACGACGGCCTGAAGCTGGGTAATCTCAAGTTCTCAACCCAAGTCCGAAAAGCAAAAGACTCTGATGACTCCTCTCAGGTTCCGAATTGTACCCGGCCCACCCTAGTCCAGAGCCATCAGCAGGAGGCCCGGTATGGATACTGCCAACCTTGAAGCTCTGGAGTCTGGATACCTTGGATCCCGCCACTGTTTGCTCATTCTTCAGCGTGAGGTCATGTACGGAGTACATCTTCCCGTCACCCTTGCAGCTCAGACACCGGAACATGCAGAACAAGGTACCGCAGTGGATGTCTCTCACAGTGGGTGGATGTGGAAGGCCTCAACTTGGAGGGTTGGCTGTGGTTGGCAAAATCATCCACCATTACAAATTCGTCCCGTCGCAGGTCCTACAGCTGCTCTGCTTGCTTGCAGCTCCATCTGCCATGCATCACGATTCACCGCAGTCCACCACCACCACCAGCTGCTCCCCATGTTCCCTGTTCCATGTGCCAGTGGCCCAGTCAATGCCTCTTTTGACCGTCTCTGATCATCTTGTCTCCCCGTCAATCCATGCAGGACCGCGTGCTGTGTCCAGCCACACTCCTCGGCCTCGCGTGCCTCGATTGCTAACGGATCTCCCATCACCGATCGCGCTGACAGATCGATAATTTTCAGACCGCAACTTTGCGCGTCTTCCAGATGCCCAGTCTATGCGGCGGTCGTCTCGCTGTCATCCTCGCGCCCCTCCGGTTCCATCCTGCCCCAGCTTTCACTAGCTTTAGCTTTTTCGCTGCTGTCAACTTCGCGGCTAGTCGCAGCTAGGACCCGGTGATTCTTCCAAGTTTGCCGGCGTTGAACGGTGATGTGGGTATGATGGACGATTCAACCCTAACTGTCCGTTTCAAACGCCGACTCCTACAGTCACGTCGTGTCTCCTTCGTGATTCCCTCGTCTGAGAGAACAGCTCGGTCTGAGAGAACAGCTCGGCATGCAGGTTGCTTGAGAACGGAAAATCTCCCCGTGTTGGCAGAAAGTAACGAGACTTGTCCGTCTAGACCGCCGCCACCGCCCACGGCCTCGCTCGCTTGTCATCACCAACACCCACCACCCAGAGAAAATTCCCTCAACGCATGTCCACTCGGACGGTTAGCATAATTAGCCTGATTTTCCATGCACTCTTTCCCCAAGCAGCTCACTCACTCCGTAACGGCCCGGTTGAGCTTCTGTCACAAATCGCTGACTGTCGATGGCACTCTGTCTGTCCCCGACGGCCGCTCACTTGGGACGAAAGGTGTAGAAGCATGTGCCTCTCCCACACACACACACTGCTCCCAACCCCGAATTGTTCCTGGGCTGCCTCCCGTCAGATGTCCACTCGGTATGGCCCTCGGCATCCCCAAGCCTTCTTTGGCTCAGGGCCTCTCGCGACCGCTCTCGCGAGCCGCACTGCCGATGCTGAAGCCCATGAAGCCTACCATGTACTACTTGGCCAGATTCTCGAGGCATTTGTGGCGCTGTGCCTAGGAGGTGACGTATGCGGGGCGCTGTCTCTGGGGCCATCTCCCGTTTTGTCACTCGGCCTGGATTTGCTGGCTTCTAATTGGTCGCACTTGATTGGCTCTCGCCGCGTGCTCACCACCGGGCTTTGACGACGTTGCATGTACTCTGCGCCTTAGTCCAACGATCCAAAGCTGAGGATGTCGGGTCTGATAGCACGAGCCTGGCCGGTTAGTCCGTACAGTGTACGGGCTACCCTGGCTCATCTTCTTGATCTTGCGTTGTCTAGTGGTCTCCAAGCCATTGAGATTGGCAGGAAGACGTATCGTATCTGAACGCGTCCGTGTATAGAGAAGAAGAAGAAAGGACCTCATACAGCTGCTTCTATTCAAGAGTTGGGTATAATGTTACACATGAGTGCTGTACAGTTATGGTTACAGATTTGACCAAAAGGTTCACCTTTCTGCGGTCTCTATGGTACAAGCCGGTCGCGGCGTGGCTTATTCGGCGCCGTTGATGTCCATTTCGTGAATTTTCCAGGTGCCGTCCACCCACGCGCGCTTCTCGCCCAAGAAGGCTACTCTCTCCTCCTCCTTCTCGAGAGCGTCGACAATGTACTTCTGGGCAACCTCGCGCACTTGGTCCTTGGAAACGTCGAGCAGTTGCTCGCGGCGCTTCTGCTTCATCTCTTCCGTGATGCCAGACAGGAATCTGCCCATGCCCTCCGAGTTGACTGACTGAGGAGCATCGACGCCCTGGAACACGGAGATCTTGGCCTCCTCGAGATCGCGATCAGCCCATGCCTTGTCCCTGGCCCACTGACCAGCGTTGCGCATGATGGAGAGAGTGTTCTGGGGGTTGGGGTCACGGTAGGAGTAGAATCCAAACAGACCGTCCAATCCCCTCGAGTACGCTCCACCGCCGTAGGCGCCACCCTTCTCACGGATCTCGTGGTGGAGGTGCTTGTGAGTGAGGAGCTGCGCCAAGATCTGCAACGGCGCTCCGTCCGCGGACGTGTACGAAACGGTGGGCACCGCCAGAGAACCGTAATAAACCTGGTATGGCAAAGGGAAGAAGGACTTGATGTTCTTCTGCAGCGTGGCGGGTATGGAGGCCGACGGCAAGGGCAGATCCTGGGGAAGGGTCGACATGAAGCTAGTCAGGGCGTTCAGGTTGGCGCCCGTGCTCTCTGCCCCGCAAGTGAGTGCTGTGCGGAAGTTACCACCGGCGAGCGCGATTTTCTGGATTTGTTTGAGTTTGTCAATGACATCCACCAGACCATCCGTTTCGGGACGATTGGCAAGCGACGTGACGAGCTTGACCTGCGAGAGACCGCCGATCTGCTGTCTGAACCAGGCGTTCCGGGTAAGCCCAGCTTCCGCGAAGCCGCGGGCGTACTGGTGGCCGGATGAGGCAATGTCGTTGACCACACCGTCGGCAGAGGCCTGAAGGAGCTGTCTGATGCGTAGGGCGGCCTCCCGGCTGTCGAAATCCGTGTCTTGTACAAGCTTGCGCAGAATATCAAACATGACGGGGACATTCCTGTCCAGGGCCATACCCGTAAATATCAGACCCTCGCTCGCTTGGTGAAAGTCGGTGGGGGAGGGCGTCGAGTGGTAGCCCACGGACACGCCTCCTGTCTTCAGCTTGATCAAATCCTCGAGCTGCTCCATGGACATGTCCTTAGTGCCGAGGCGCATGATGCTGTCGGAGAAGAGGGGAATCAACTCTCTGAGCTCGTCGGGAAGGTTTTCCAGGCTGTTGATGGCTCTGAAGTAGGTCAGGCCATTTGTCGGGGCCTCGCGCCACTGGATCTTTACGCCGTTGGCGGTCTCGTCGCGGACAACCACGGGCTCCTTGCTTCGGGGGATGTCCTTGACGTGCACCGTAGGCAGACAGCTCAGGTCTTCCGTGTTCGACTTGCCCTGCTCGACGAGAAGGTCTAATTCGCGCTGCTCAAACTTCTTGCGAGCCGCCGCGTCACCACCGGCTTCCTGGGATGCTTGCTGGATCTTTGAGGCCAGCCTCTCCTTCTCCTCGCGAGCGAGGTCTTCGCTAAAGGTGGTTGACGGCGACATGGTAAAGGACAAGGTGTTGTCGTTCAACAAGTACTTGTCAATCAGGCTTTCCAGATACCCGCCTTTGGCGAGTTCGGTTTCAAAGGCTGAAATAGTGTCGTTCCACGCTAGTGAGTCGAAGGGGTCGACACCCGTGAACCACTTGGGCTTGAGTCTGTGGAGCATGGACATGCCAAAGTTGGCTGTCTTGTGCTTCAGAGCCAGCTCCAGCTGGTGGAGAGATCCATCAATCTTTGTTCTGTCGAACCCCTTTTGACGGACCTCCAGGAGGATGCGCTGGACCTCGGACTTGAGCTTGGGCACATCGGCCTCCTGAACGCCAGTCAATCCGATGGAGAAGATGCCCAGCTTTGCGGAGCTGTCGTAGCCGGCGTTGGGACTAAAGTCTGTGCCGAGGCCAGCCTCGATCAGCCCACGGTATAGAGGAGATCCGTAGCCGTCCATCAAAAGAGTAGAGAGCAGCGCCAGGGAGAAGGACTCGACGACGTCGGACGAATCTCCCATGATCCAGGAGACAGACGTCTTGTACTGCCTGTCGGGGTCCACCAGTGGATCGAGAGGACCCTTTACGGTGACGTCTCTGGGCCCAGCAGCCAGGGTGATTGGTTGGTGGATAGTCTTGTCCTCTTGTATCCTCTCGAAGGCGCTGAGCTGGGCGTTGACCTCCTGCAGGTGGTCCGATAGGGGCATGTCTCCGTACGTGAAGAGCTTCGCGTTACTCGGGTGGTAGTGCTCAGCGTGGAACGTACGCAGCTGCTCGTACGTCAGGTCGGTAATCTTCTGTGGATCACCACCAGAGTTATTGATATCGGGGAAGATGTGATCCTGGAATCGAATGTAGAACAGGTAACCGGCGTCCGACATCTGGCCCTTCATCTCGTTGTACACGACTCCCTTGAAGACGAGATCGCTCTCCTCACCCTCGGCTGCCTGCGGGTTCTCCGGTCCAATCCGCCATCCCTCCTGGGTGTAGTCAGACTCCTTCAGCAGAGGATGCAGCGTCGCATCCATGTATACCGACATGAGGTTCTTGAAATCCTGCGAGTTCGTGGTCGCAAATGGGTAAAAGGTGTGGTCCGAGGCCGTGAAGGCGTTCATGAAGTTGGACAGAGTCCTCGGCAACATCTTGAAGAAGGGGTCGCGGATAGGGTATCTGGGGTTTGGGTCAGCAAGGAAAGGCATTGAAGGCACAAGAGCCACAACCATACCTCTGACTACCGCACAGCGTGGTGTGCTCCAGGATATGGGGCACACCGGTGTCGTCGGGAGGGTTGGTCTTGAAGCCGATCGAGAAGACATTGTTGCTGTCGTCGCGGGCGATGTGCAGGTAGTCTGCCCCGGTCTTGTCGTGTTGTAGGTGAAGAGCAGTCAGCTCCAGCTCGGGCACGTGCTTCGTCCTCAGCAATGTGAAGCCATGGAGCTTGTCGCCAGGCTTGGGATACTGAGAGAGCTCTGTCACGGCTTTCTTGGCCGTGCTGACGGCGTTGCGCAACATTTTGAAAGGATGGCAGAGGATGGCTTGCAGAGGATCAGACGGGCCTCATAGTCGGGAAGGAGGGAGAGCTTCGTTCCAAGAATGACTGGACGGCCTACAACTCAGAAGGAGCCAATGTGGAGCGTAGGAGGCAATTCGCAGCGCCAGCTGACTTGGAGCGCTGGAAATTTTTAGGCGTCGCCGGCGCTGCTCCGCCGCTATTCGTCATCACACAGCGCATGTGGGGTTCATATTCATCAAAACGCTCTCCGGGGCACTACAGGGTCAGTGGGCCTGCGTAACGCATTAACGAGCAGCTAACACGGTGCAACTGACAACAGCGACGCCGCCCGGTAGATTGGGACGCTGTCCGCTAGGCAAGTACCTCGTGGCCCTTCTCCGGGTGCACTTTATTCTCCTCCCTTCCACGCTGCCAACGAAACCGCGATACCAAAGGCGACCAGTGGGATCGTGGGCAATTGGTATTTTTTTTCCCTCCCAAACTCAACCCAATATCGGTAGCCGTATCGATTAACCGCTACGCTTACCGGGGACCGCTTAACCGAGTTGTTGGCTTCGTCGGCCGAGACCCCCAAGAGGTACTCGACATCTTGTTCGGGTACGAGGCCCTGCAGCAAGTCTCCTCCACTCGTTTTTCCCATGTACAGTGGCATTTCTAATGCGCACGCTTGAACCACCAGACCACGCTACCTTTCTCTAGCCCGTCTTTCTGTCCAACCTTGAGAATCTACAAAGGAGGTCGATGAAGGGGAAAGCGATAAGAGCACACGAACCGACTGCTGCTCTGAACATCCCGGTGGCACTGCCGCGGGGGAACACGACTCGACACCCGCTTGATTTTGCGACACCGACCCGCTCGATCGATCGAACACGGATGCGAATTCGTCGGTGACGACAAGGCCGCAAGGAACACACCACTGCCCCCCCTCCTGCCGCCGAGTAGATGCCCCCCAGCCAGGGCGACGCCGAGATGTCCAACGGTCAAGATGGTCACGCCCACCCGCCGGCGGCGTCTCTGAAGAAGGGAAAGCAGAAGAAGGCGGTCGACTCCAACGAGTCTGCAAAGCTACTCGCGCAACGCATCTCGCAGCTAGAGCAAGAATCAGCTGGAGAGAAGGATCAGGAAGCTGAGATTGGTGCGTACCGCCTCCCATGATACCCTTACCCCTCCCGGGTGGGCCGAACTCAGTATGTCGCGTGAGCATCGGCTCCCATATGTATGGAGGATTGTCGAAGCCTGCGAGAGCCACGGTCAGAGGGCCTGGAGCAGGGCAGGGTCATTTCGTGCAGGGAATTGCGTCGGAGACAAACATGATGAGGAGTGTCCGGGCTAACACCACCCCACAGAGCGCGAGGTCAAGCGTGCGAACCGCGATTTGGCCCAACAAGTGGCAAAGATGAGCGACTTGCAAAAGATTGAACACCTTACCCGTCGGTCCAGCGAACTGTTAGCCGACATGCGCCGCGTTGAGCGAGAGAACCAGAAGAACAAGAAACGCGGGGACGCCCTGCAGAAGGAAAAGGATGCGAATCGCACCGAGCTTAGCAAGACGGTCGGCCTCAAGGAGAAGCTCGAGAAGCTCTGTCGCGAACTGCAACGG
Source organism: Colletotrichum orchidophilum (assembly GCF_001831195.1). Lineage (NCBI taxonomy): Eukaryota > Fungi > Ascomycota > Sordariomycetes > Glomerellales > Glomerellaceae > Colletotrichum > Colletotrichum orchidophilum. Next base: position 306,628 of record NW_019172966.1, read on the forward strand.
GACAACAACAAGTACAAGGTTTGCGGTCCTCTCACCAGCGGACGGGGCACGGTTGACCTTGTGTAGAACGAGAACAAGACCCTCCAGGACAACCTGAAGCACAACAGCTCGGCTTACGACGAGAAGCATGCGGCCTTGCTAGCCAAGTTGGAGGGAATTCAAGAAGAAAAGGATCATCCGCGGAAGCAGGTTGTGGACATGAGCGTCGACACCTTGTACGTGCCCTCGCCCGCTGTCACATGGACCAGGACTAACTCTCCCCCAGGTTCAAAAACCGGTTCAAATCCTTCATCGAGCAGTACGAGTTGCGCGAATTGCACTTCCACTCCACGATGCGCACCAAGGAGCTGGAGGTGCAATACAATATGGCGCGCTATGAACGAGAGAAGAAGCTCGCCGAGGCCGAGTCGACAAGAGCGCGGAATCTCCAAGCTCAGGTTCAGACTTTTACAAAGACTGAGACGGAGCTCCGGAATCAACTCAATGTCTACGTTGATAAGTTCAAGCAGGTATGACTACAAAACGTCGAGTGCAGAGGTTAGGCTGAGCTTTGCTGACAGATCAAGGTTGAGGACACGCTTAATAACAGTAATGATCTGTTTCTGACATTTCGGAAGGAAATGGAGGACATGTCCAAGAAGACGAAGCGCTTGGAAAAGGAGAACGAGACCATGAAGCGCAAGCACGAGGCCACGAATGCCAACATCATCCGCATGGCTGAGGAGCGCGAGGACTGGCGCAAAAAAGCCGCCGAGGCGACCAAGAGAGCCGAGAAGCTGAGGAGCATCATTGAGCAGATGCAACAGCAGGGCCGCAAGGTCCCGCCTGGAATGGCGGCGACGCTGGAGAGCTGCTACTCGGACAGCAACGGCCACCTGGACGGCGACGGCAGCGACTACTCGGACGAGGAGGAAGGCGAGGAGGATCCGAGCGAGTTTGACGACGACACGGAGGAGGAGCCTCAACCGGGGGAGCCAGAACCGCCCAGGCCCTACGGTCCGGAGAGACCACCAGCACCCCAAGCCGCGACGAACGGTCATTAGGAATCCGGACAGAGCAATTTGGGGGCTACTCCTGCGGACAACCCCGAGTCCCACAGCGAGACGACTGCATTTTTGCCGACACAGCAGAAGAAGAAGAAGCGGGCATCGCTCAAGCAGAAAACGAGCCACGTTCTTTCACGTGTTTCACAGTTCTGCCAGGCAAAGTTGAATGCGCTGGTGTCAGCATTCACTTAGGGCACCTTTGTGCGACTGCACGCATTCTTTGGTCACCGCCTAGTACATTTTGACATATCTCGATGGGCACAGGGCATTGTGTTGGTTTGATGGAAAAGGACTGCTACAAGCGAACAAGCGCAGGGATCGAGTTGATCATGGTCCCTGGCAAGCTCTGTCTGATTCGATTAGCCATGTTTGGGCGTCTGTAGCAAGTGGTTCGGAATACAAGCAAATCTCCACGTGCTTGTACTTTATAGAGTTGACCGAGTCTCGGGGACTGTACCCTAAACTCAAATCCCAAGGACTCGTTCAAAAATGACGAAGCATTCCGCAACCTTGAAGGAGTGACGTCGATCTCCAGGGGTCACAATAGAGCTTAGCCACAGTTGGTCAGCAACCTGGCGGAAACTCTGCAATTTCCCCGGATCCACAAAGTCAATCCCACCCCAAGCCGCACCTTCAGGCTTCAGAAAGTCCCCCTCAGGGCTCTCACCAGCCACAAACAGTGCCGATGGCCGGAAACGCACGCACCATGGACCTTGACAATCCAAAGTCCACTCGCATCAGCACCCGCACCCGCACCCGCACCCGCAGCTGCAGCGAACCCCCCAAACCTGTCTGCCTGCAACTAGTGGAATGTTGAGCCCAACTTTTTGACAGCTGAGGTGAGGCTGCGTTTTGTTTCCGGCGCACTTGAAACCAACTGCTACTCGCCCAATCCACGTCCCATGGCTCCCTTCAACTTTCGACTTTTCGCTCGCCCTTGATCTGTCCATCGCCGCACTCGATCGCACCTACGAGGCCTCGACATTGCACTGCCCACCCAGGTCGAGGCCGCGCGATTGTGTATATCCACTCCACTCCCTTCTTATGCCCGCGACGTCATCCCTTGAGACCTTGCAGCCATCGCCAACATGGCCTTCTTGGAGGACCCGCGGCTGCGCCAGCGATGGAATCAAATCTCCCACAACGCCGGAGAGGTGACGGAGAATGCGGCCGCTGGAATCTGGAGCTTCCAGCATCACTACATCAATCCATGTCTAGCCTCCCTCGCCACCTCACTGGAGCAATGCGCCAATCCCTGTCTCGGCGACCGCGAAGAGCGGGCTAGGAGGAAACGGGAACGAGATCGCGCGGGCGGTCGGGCGGAATACAGCTTCGACTTTTACGACGACTGGTATGCCGAGGACCAGGACGGCGGATTCCTGGGCGGCTGGGGCAACGACGACTGGGATCGTCTTCTCGCAGGCACGGGGTCTCAGCCGCGAAAGAACACGGGCGAGGTGCAGGATCAGCCCAAGAGAAAACGCGGAATGAGCTACGGCACACGAGGCAGAGGAAGCAAGGCGTTGGAATCCGACCCGACCGTCATCCCTAGCACGCAGCCGATAGGGTTCCTGGGCAAGCTGCCGTGGAAGCTGGGTAAGACGCTTCGCTACAAGCCAAGCGCGGCGGACTTGCAAGATCACCCGCGGCAGCACGACGAGGTGGGCATGGGCGAGACGGAACCTCTCCTCGCAAACGACTCGGACGACGACGTTTTCCAGAGCCGGACCGCCAAGACTAGAAATCGCAGCGGGACTACGGGGTCAGGGGTCTCGTCAGACTCGTACCGGTCTCGGGGTGATTTGTTCCCCAGCGACGGCGAAGGCGAGGAAGATGCCGTGCCGCTAGACGACGAGTTTATGGTCCTGGATAAGGTCCGAGACGACCGCAGCAGTAGCAGGACAAAGGGCAGCAAGGGCAAACGGCGGGCCGACGGACGGCCAATGTCTCGAACGGTGTCGAGAGCGACGATTGACTCGAGCCATTCCATGCTCAGTCCGAGCGTGAGGAGGAGCTCGACAAGTGGACCCACGACACCGGATACACCAGTGGCGCCCTCAATGGAGGCCTCGATGCAGGAGCTGCAGATGGAAGAAGAGCGCATCCGGAGAGAGGAAGACGACGAGGTGGAACGCAAGCGACAGGCGGCGCTGCAGCTTGCATCAGAACGGGGCCTGCATGACGCCGGCTCCGAGGGGCCAACGTCCGAGGGGAAGTCGGACGCCAAAGTCGATGAGGTGGGAGACATGTCAGACGCCCCGACCCACAGATCGCCGCCATTATCTACGCACGGCGACGACGCGCCGCTCATTCGGTCCACTACGCAAGAGCAGTACATACGGACCGAGGAATTCGTCCCGGCACGTCTACCGAGCTTCCGATAGCTCAACGAGCACGTAGACAAGGCGTACGGGAGCTCGCGAGTTGCCTATTGTATAACAGTCGGGCGACGCCAACGATGATCATGCCATTACGATACCAATGCAGAGAAATGAGGGCAGCATTTCAATAGAGCGGTGCATGGCGCAGCGCGCATTCTGACCAAGACTTTGGCTCGCGCCAGTCGCTTCCGTGCCAATGACATTGTGAATGTGCTGTGTACATCAGCCGTCCACAACGGGATAGAAGATCGCCGGCTCACATGCGCAGTGGCTACCGTTTCAGGCCGCTCGGGGCCGGAGCTGGGGCTGGGTGGGCGAGCTGCTGTCCCAACAGGGCAACTGCCTCGGTGTGATTCCCCGCAAAAGAGCTCCCAAACCCCACACTCTAACCCCGGATTACCTAGGTGCTTCGGCACGCTCTCGACTACCAGCACCAAGCTTGTCGATTAAAGATGCCCTTTCGATCTTGGCTTGTCGCTGTTTCCTGTAGATTTTCTGTCACCATACGCTGCACTTCCCGAACACTACCGAATCCTCCGTGACACAGATTGAGACATTCGAACACCAAGCCTGAGACAAGACAGACAGGATGGCACCCTCTGGCCCCATCACGACGCCCATAACCCAGCTGCTGGGCATCGAACACCCGATCCTTCTAGCCGGCATGGCGCGCACATCCGGCGGGCCCCTCGCCGCGGCGGTCTCCAACGCCGGTGGCCTCGGCGTCATAGGCGGCTTCCAGTACACCCCGGACCAGCTCCGCGAGATCGTCGCCGAGATGAAGGAAAACTTTAGGTCCCCGGACCTTCCCTTTGGCGTCGACCTCGCCCTGCCGCAGGTCGGCGGCAACGCTCGCAAGACGAACCACGACTACACAGGCGGCAAGCTCGACGAGCTCATCGACATCACCATCGAGTCCGGCGCGCGGCTGTTTGTGAGCGCCGTGGGTGTGCCGCCCAAGCACGTCATTGATAAGCTGCACGCCGCGGGCATCTACGTCATGAATATGGTAGGCCACCCGAAGCACGCCGTGAAGGCGCTTGACCTGGGCGTCGATATCATTTGCGCGCAGGGCGGCGAGGGGGGCGGACACACCGGTGACGTGGCCAACTCGGTGCTCATACCCGCCGTCGTCGACGTCGCGAGGCGGTACAGGCCCACGATGCTCAAAGGCTCACCAGCGCTCGTGGTTGCTGCGGGCGGTATATACAACGGCCGGTCGCTGGCGAGCTCGCTGATGCAGGGCGCCGTAGGGGTATGGGTTGGCACGCGGTTCGTAGCGAGTGTCGAGGCCGGGTGTAGCGAGGAGCACAAGGAGGAGGTGGTCTCGTGCGGGTTCGACGGGACGGAGCGCACGCTCGTGCTTTCGGGGAGGCCGTTGCGGATGAAGACGAATGAGTATATCCGGAACTGGCACGCGCAGCCGGACAAGATTAAGACGCTCTGCGACGAGGGCACGGTGCCGATCGAGTTTGACTTTGAGCACGGCAACGACATTGATCCGCCGCATCTGATGGGTCAAGTTGCCGGTGCCATTGATAAAATCAAGCCGGCGGGTGAGATTGTGGACGAGATGGTCAAGGAGGCAGTGGAGCAGCTCAGGCTTGGACAGGTCTATCTCACCCAACGGAGCAGGCTGTGAGACTTGTTGTATGATTTAGAATGATGTACGAATTTAAAAAGGTGACTACAGACGGAATGGGTATTGTGATGTCGTGTCGGATAAAATCATTACGCTCCGTCTCCATCAGCTCAGATAAACTCCCCCACGCGGATCTGCGTCTTTCCCCATCCCTGCGCCAGCTCTCTGACCTCCCCTCCTATCCTCTCCGCCTCCTCTTTACTGTATCCCAGCCGTTGCTGGACATCTTCCGGAGTGTGCAGCTCCTGGATCTGCGGAAGCGGCGTGAGGGACTTGGTCGTCGTTGTGCCATTCAGGACCAGCGTCAGGGAGTCCAGCCCGGCCCGGTACCGGCACTTCAACCACGACCCCGGGTTGCGGAAAGGATCCTCACAGACGACGATGACGTGTCGCGCCCCGCGTACAGGGAACCCGCCGCCGCCTTTCCCCTCGACAATGACAATGCTGTCCTGGCGGAAGTCAATGTAGATCCTCCGATCGCCCCACGTGTTGAGCCTGACGAGGGTGTACCGCCTCAGCGTCTCGTGCCGGGCCTCGCGGTTGACGGACAGCAGGGCAGGATTCGGCGCGTGGGTGGCCAGCAACGTCCGGGGCCGGCAGGCATGGTCCCAGATCTTGAGGCGGAGTTCGGCAGGCAGGCGCGAGAAGGGCGAAAAGGTGTGCTCCGGCCCGCGGACCTGGAGGCGGAGCGTGTCGAAGTTCTTGGAGAGGTTGACGGTCGTCCGGCGGGCTTCGGTGGCGAGGACGTCGGTGACTGTCTGGGCGAAGTGGGCGAAGAAGACCAGGGGGAGTAAGGGGAGAGGCATCTCGGTTGCGGGACAGCCCATTGCTTCCCGTTTGAGTTTGTGCGCGAGAGACATGGTGGAAAGGGGTTTTCGCGTAAGGGTGATATTTGTACGGTGGGATAGGGGCTCGTCTGGGGTCTCTTCCGGCCTCTCCTATTTCTCATTCTCCTCGCGGCCAGATCGTGAGAGCGAAAAGGGGGCGGGCCGACGCCTTTTTAGAGAGAGACTTCCAAGTCAGCAGATTGAGGGACCCAATGACTAGCATCAACGAAAATTTCGGCGGGTAGGTCGCGGACTTTGTTTGTGTGTCTTGAGCCGGTGGCTGTTTGAACCCGGGGCTGCGGTGCCGCCGGCGCGGATCACGAACGCCACGAGTACCTTAGCCAACGGCGATACGCTGCTTGGCAAATTCCGGTCTAGATTGCCCGTCGTCCGCGGAGACAGTGAGAACGAGTGGCTGGGGGTTTGTAAGAGTCGTCTTTGACCGGAGTCCACAGACGCCTTAGTACGGGGGCTGGTGGGCAATGGGTTTCTTTGTTCTGGTGGGGAGACCTGGACGGCAGAGATTTTCGACCTTGATCAACAGGTGCCCTCTAGTGAGCGATGCCGAGGTGACCAGTCCTATTTGTATAATTCACCTGCTGCTGGTGCTGCAGCGTCTTCGATGCAATGGTATTGTAGACTGACGCGATCTGGCACTCACGGCGTGAGGCGCACAAGTTTCAAATGACACGCCGACTTGGACCCATCAGTGTGGCGTATCTCGACGTGTGAGGGTCCAACTGCACTTCGCCTATGTCTGGCATGATGGCTGCATCAGAATTGCCGCCATCTAGAAGAATTCAGCGCCAGGCGCGGCAGCCAAAGATTCCACGACTTTCATGAGTCCTTGGGTGACAAGGGGCTGACTTGCCTGGCCACTACACTCGCGACATGAAGGTCACGCCAAAGAAACGTCAGACTGTCTCAGACATCTCTGTCTCGCCGTTGCAGCTGACTGAGGTTGACGGGGCCCAGGGAGCGGTTCAAACGGCGACATCTGAGTCACCAGAGACAGATCGAGCATCATCAGCATTCCAGTCCAACGACACATGGCAATTCCAAAGCTTGGCTGTTCAAGACACTTACAGTAGAGTCGCATCTTCAACGTCAAGATCACCCGTGGACAGGTTAAGGTCATGAAGCATGTGAAGGTGTCGATTTCCAGCGCAAGTTTGGGGCGTGGAGAGGTGGCAGAATTCAAGGTGTTAGACGGAGTTGATGAATGAGGCGAATGAGTGCTTTTGAAAATGAGTCCGTCGGATACCGAGATGAGCACTCAGATATTCCTCATTTCCCGTCGGACCAGAGGGTTGATATGCTCGAGCGGGTGATTTCCCCGGTGAAGCACCAACGCATCGGCCTTGAAACTCACGTTGTGTGGTTGACCTAGGTTGGCCTCATGTTTTCTAGGTGGCAAGATCCTCGAGACGTCAGCCAAAGTACAAACTTGGTTCACGCTCTTGTTTGAATACGTCCATGAAGTTTGGCGAGATGAGGCTGAGGGGATGGGCTTCAGGAGTGTGCACATATTATCCCGTGGAGCAAAGCTGGGTCATCACGAATACTCTTGGCAAATTGTCTTTCTTCCCATCTGATAGTTGGCACCCTCATAGCATTGGAATATCTCTAAAACTGAGAAAGGAGACTGAAACAGGCTTGAACCCGAGGCTCTGACATTCCATTTGGAGCATGATGGATTGAGAGGAAGTCCCCGCGATATCGCCAACCGATTCTACTTGGCCAACTCCCTTGCTTGTTCGTAGGAGAATGACTAGAAGGCCTCTTATCATCCAACCAGTGACTTTTCATAAAGCTGAACGAGCGACCAAGGAGATGCCGTCCCAAACAACGTGATACATTGCGACTATCACGGCGCCCATCTCACACTCAAACCACACAAGCAGGGTCCCTTTACAACACCTCTGTGGCACACTTTCATTTCCACCCCAGACTCTTTGGTTCGTCTCTGGCTAGCAGTCGAAGAAGTGGTGGCATTCACCCCACAGCCATTGGGAAGGAGCCGTGAGAAACTTGCTCTTGCCCTTTCTCGCCTACGTCCCTCCTTCTTCCTTCCCCAACACACAGGCGAACCCTCTCTCGCTAAGAAAACCTACCAGCGTCCTCAACAACTATCCTTCTTCTTCATTTCACCTAGAGCGTAACCAAAGCCCCCCCGCCTTCACCTTCAGCATCAGCACCGGCCACCGTCTACGGCTCTCTTACGAACATCCCAATCGCTCACAAGTACTTCTACATTCCCCCATAATCATGTCTGGAAGCCAACCCTCCTCCAAGTCTGCCACCAGTGGCATGGCTCAAAGCCACAAGCCGGCCCCTCATGAGGCCGTCCTCTGTACCGTCTGCAACAAGCTGTTTGGAGGCTTCGAGCAGCTGATGGGACACAAGCGTATGAAGATGCTGACTGAGGGAAGTCACATTCACTGCTCCTTGTGCACCCGCGACTTCAACAGCAAAGAGGCTCTGGATAAGCATCTTCTAGAGGTGAGTTTCAACGAAGTCGTGACTTTCACAGAACAGTGACCAAAAGACAACAGGCCCATCCACAGGAGCAGAACCTCATCTGCCCAGGCTGTCAGAAGACCTTTGTCCGGTTGGCTGGATGGATGAGACACCTAGAACACAACGAGTGCCCTGCTATTCGCCGCGCAGACGTTGATCAAAACCGGGTAGAGAAGCTCACCTTTTCCCATGAGCTCGAGAAGCGCAGCGGCTCTCAGTTCGGAGACTACTTTCCCGTGTCACACCCCAGCGTTCTGTCCGCCTTTGAGGCTCAGTCCACCCTTGACGCGCAGTCCGACTTTGACGACAAGGCCTACATGGCTCATCCGTCCTTCTTCAAGCCCAAGGACTTTCCCGAGCTGAAGGACGTCAAGGACAGCCTGGAGAGTATCCAGCGAGGTGCAGCGCAGCCAGACACCAGCAACGAGAAGTCACGCGAGCCAGTCGTGGACGACATCAACAACCCATCGCATCCGCTCTTCGACCCCAGGAAGTACTACAACGCAATCAACCGCAAATTCAAGTGTCCTCAGCCGTCCTGCAGGCCCGTAGCCCTTTCCATACCTGCCGAGCGAGATAACGGGCACTGACAACACAACAGGAAGACGTTTCCCAGCAGTGGCGCTCTCATCGGCCACATGAAGTCGGCAGCATCGCACTACAACGCCAAGCTGCAGTGCCCCGGCTGCCTGCGCTATTTCAAGGACGCATCTTCCTTGACTGCCCACTCCGAGTCAGAGTCGACAAGATGCTCTATCCGCAAATCTGAGAACTACCGCTCCTACCTCGACCAGCTGACTGGAGGCATGGCGGACGTCGGTGAGAAGCACGGAGACGGTACTATTAAGTATGAGGTCAGCACGGAGGCCGTCATCAAGTTTGCCCCAACTCGGACGGCGAAGAGTGATGCAGAGGATTTCATGGCGCAGCCGGAGGCCGATCGTCAGGAGAAATGGGCTCGCAACAACATTGTGTGGTAGGGGATGCATCGGGATACTTGGGTCACTGATTGAGGTCATGGTCATCTCGTAGAAACGTATTGAATGAGCGGGTGGGCTAGCGAAAAGCATGGCTTCGAAATCTTGCGTTAGAAACAGCAATGAATCCAGAGATTGACTCGGAAATCCACTGACTGAGCGGAGTGATTTGATCAGGACGTTGTGGCAGGGGGATGCCGTTGGAGTGAAGACAGTGCAAGGTGATCTCACACTGTAATGCCCCGCCAATACACTTTACGCGCTATCCCACCAAGACGCGCTCGGCGCGTCCCACCTAAATGTTCCGTCGACAAACTTCCCGGTGCTCAACTCAGCAAGACACGCACGATAGCAGGAACCGACGAAAGAATGGCAGAAGCGGAATTGAAGCAGTTCTTCACCTCGGGGGACAAGGGCCTTGAGCCCGATGTTCTCTCCGAACTACAGTCGATATTACGCCTGCACGAGCTGTCCGCGGAGGACCTCTTCTACAAATGGGAGTCCTTCTGCATCAAGATGGACATGGACGCCATGAACCCCGACATCATGCACGTGCGAAACTTCAAAAAGGACATTCAGGACGCATTGGAAAAAAGCAATCGACAGCAGACGCACATAAAGACCGAGAAGCGCAGTCATGGCACCCCCCGAGCCGGCAGGGGCGGCGGCGACGTCTTTGGCATGCTGGACGGACTGGTGCCCAGCACGCCGGGGTCAGGGAAGCTGAACAAGCCAAGCAGTCTGCGGAAGAAGACACATCAGACGCCGACAATGTCACGGGTCAAGGCCGAAATTCCCTCGAGTTCGCCAGACTATAAGGGGGCTTCCAAGATGGATGAGCAATTGAACGCAATGTCACTGTAAGGATTCAGGCCTGCTCTTTACACAGACTCTAACCACTGCAGACCGAGCTCCTTCAACGATCGACAGAATGCCGGCGAGACTGTCGAAGTGCTCAACGACCACCTCGACGCTCCCGAACCCCCAATTTGCCCGTACTCGGAACCCCGCATCAAGTTGACGGCGGCATCAGACCAAAAGAAGTTGACGTACAAGCCTCTCGCGATGAAGCTGTCAGAGGCGTCCGAGATCCTCGACGACAGGATAGACGAGTTCATGCACATCATCCAAGGACACCACAAGCTCGATTTCTCAGACTTTGGCAATGCGGCAAGCCAAAGCACAACGGAGGTGATTGCCGTCGGACGCATCGCTTCAGACGCGCCAGAGGGCAAATTGAACGCAGCGTCACTTGTGCTGGAGATGTCGAGACGTGTGGGCGGAGGTCTGCGGGCACCCCTGAACATGCGGAACAAGGGGTACAGCTTCTTCCCTGGCCAGATTGTGGCCCTCAAGGGCATCAACACCTCGGGCAACGAGTTTGTCGTGGAGGAGGTGCTCGAAGTCCCTCTGTTGCCGAACGCAGCTTCGACGCCGGCCGCATTGGCTGCCCACCGCGAGAAACTGCGAGGCGACCCCGACGCCATGGACACCGACTCGGACCCTGCGCCCCTCAACATCCTCTACGCTTCTGGGCCGTACACTGCGGACGACAACCTGGACTTTGAACCACTGCATGCTCTGTGCGACCAAGCCGCCGACACATACGCGGATGCGCTTGTGCTGACGGGCCCGTTCATCGATAGCGAGCACCCAATGATTGCCACTGGCGACTTTGATCTCCCCGAGGAAGCCGTCATCGAGCCAGATGCGGCCACGATGTCGACAGTCTTCAAGTACCTGTTCTCCCCGGCCCTGAACCGTCTCGTGTCGGCGAATCCTAGTATCACCATTCTCCTCGTGCCATCGGTACGCGACGTCATTGACAAGCACGTCTCCTGGCCCCAGGACTCAGTTTTGAAAAAGGAACTCGGTCTCCCCAAGACGGCAAAAATCGTCACCAACCCCATGACACTGTCCATCAACGAGATGGTGATGGGTATCTCTTCGCAGGATATCCTCTGGCAGCTGCGGCACGAGGAGCTCGTCAGCGGCCGTCCATCGGATCCTTCCTTGCTGTCGAGGCTTAGCAGATACCTGCTGGAGCAAAGGCACTTCTTCCCCTTGTTCCCGCCTACGGATCGCCAGAAGCTACCCAAGACTGGCACCGAGGAGGGTATCCCGCCGGGTGCCATGCTGGATCTCAGTTACCTGAAGCTGGGCGAGATGGTCAATGTTCGCCCCGATGTGCTGGTGGCGCCCAGTTTTCTGCCTCCGTTTGCCAAGGTACGTCCCGTGGCTCCCCGCAACGACATTCCCACTAACAATCCCAGGTTGTCGAGAGTGTCCTCGTGATCAACCCGGGCTACCTATCAAAGAGACGCGGCGCCGGCACATACGCCCGACTGACGCTCTTCCCTCCCAAGGTCGACGCGGGCCAGTCAGGGGCAATGGTCAGCCATGGCGTGTTTGAGCGCGCTCGGGTAGAAATCAAGAAGATTTGAAGCGCACCTGTATGATTTGTATGACTTGGGAGTTTGGGTATATTCAGCATCGCTCGTAGTGAGCCTGGTTAGGATACGCTCTTAATACAATTTGAATGACGCCACGACCCTTTTATCTAGACTCTAATCGCCTCCGCTTGTCGCTGTCGTGGCGCTCTCTCTCGCGTGACGGGCTGCGCTTCCGCCGGTCCCTGTAGTCGTCCCGCGCGTCGCGGCGTGATGACCTCGACCTTGACCGATCCCGACGGCGATAGTCGTCCCTGTCTCCCCTGCGACGATCGCCGTCGCGATGCCTGTCACGGTCGTCTCTGGCACCACCCGAAGGCGCCTTGCGGTCACCCAGGGGGATAGCGTTTGCGCCGTTGACCTCGCGGTCATTGTCCGGCCGGAACCGCTCGTCAACATCGTTTCTGTCGAAGCCTCCTCTCCTTCGGTCGCCACCGCCGCCACGCCGGTCATCGAACTCGCCCCACCGTCCGGTATCCTCGCTCTTGAGATCCTTGTACTTGGTCCCGCCCTTCCTGCCCAGCTTCGTCATGTCGCGCTTTTGGAGGTACTCGGGCAGGGCGCTGCGGTCCTTTACGTCGTCGGCGATGCGCATGCCCATGAGGTCGCGCTTGTCGAGCCCGTACGCTTTCGCCTCCTCGCTGTAGAAGGCGCCCTTGTGGTAGTACTTTTGCAGGTACGACATCTTGCCCTTGGCGTCCTTCTCGTCCTGCTGCCGCGCGAGCTTGTCGGCGTCCTCGGCGTCGCGCTCCTCCTGCGTCAGGTTCTGACGCCTCTCGCGCTCGGCGTACTCGGCCTCCTGCTCGGCGATGCGGTCGCGCTCGCGCTTGACCCTCTTCAGCTCCCGCAGCCGCCACGCCGCCAGCTCCGCCTCCGGGTCCAATTCGTCCGTCGTGTCCACGTCCGAACCCGACGCCTCGTCGTCGTCCCAGTGCTTCTTTCCCGCGGCGCGCGCGGCCAGGTCCTTTGCGATCTGCTCCTCCACCAGTACGTCGGCGGCGGCCTTGCGGCGGGCTTCCTCCTCTGCCTGGCGCGCCTCGTCGTCCTTTGGTGCGGCGGATTGTTCCTTGGCGGCGTTGCGCTGGTTCTTGGGGATGAACTTGGGTCGGATCATCAGGCGGCGGGGAGCTTCCTCTTCGCTGCTGCTTTCCTCCTCGCTGGAGCTCTCTTCTTCGTCACCTTCATCATCATCCTCCTCCTCCTCCTCCTCTTCCGTCACGAAGCCCTCTTCTGCGGCGAGTCTCTCAGCCTTTTCGCGCGCTATCCTCTGATTCTCCTTCTTCTGCGCCCCGCGCCTTCGTTCGTCGAGATTGACCTTGCTGAGGTTGCTGGCGATCTTGGCGGCGCTCGATGCCTTGGGCGGCGGCGGGATCGCGCGGGCTTTGGTGTCGTCGGCCGCCTCCTCATCGTCGCTCGCATCCGAGTCCGAGGACGATTCCTCGGGGGCGGCGGCCTTTCCGGGGAAGTAGCGTCCTGGCTTGACCGGGTTCGCGGTCATGCGCTTGGGCGGCATCTTGTGATTCTTTGTGGATGGTGAATTGGGTTGATAACGTCCGGATGAAGATCGAAAGCCGTGGAGAGCAGCGTACCTGAAGTAGGTCTCCTGGCGGAGGTTGGGGACGGAACTGCAGAAGTGTTTCCCCGCTGGGGCGCCCTGTAAATTTAGCGTTTTTAGTGGATCTGCCGCCGCCGCAGAGCTTTTGACCCCTCCAACCTGGAAGTCTTGGCCAGGTTTTGTGACTGTCTGGACGCTTGTCGTCCATGGATCTGAAGCTTAAGGAGCTTGAAGGCTTTCTGCAGAGTTTATGACTTTACGCCGATGTACGGGTGGCAGAAATTTTCAACATCATTGGGTATCTATCATAAGTCTCATAGCCCGAGGCGCAGCCACCGCCTCTCGGGGCAACCTGAACAGAAACTGACACCGTACTACAAAATCTCCTCGTCGGAATCGTCGTTTGCTGGAAGCACCGGCACAGCATTAGCGACAGCAGGTGCAGCGACATCGTCGTCGGCGCCGTCCATCTCCTCGTCCGTCTCCCAGTCCTTGCCAGCAGCCACTTCGATGGCCCTGCTCTGCCTCTGCTCCACCTCGAAATCCTCCTCGTCGGGGAATTTCTTGGCCACGATGGAGGCCTTGTTGATGTCCTCCCACTGCTTGCTCCGCGTCTGGATCCTGCGGGCCTTGGTCTTGCTCTTCTCGGTCTTGGTGGAGGTCCGCCCCATGATGGCCTCTGCGCGGTCCGCCGCTTTTTCTTTCCTCTCCTTTGCCTTGGCGCTCATCTGCGCCTTGCGATTCTTTGTCTTCTTGGATACGCCAGAGTTGTGTTGGGCATTGAGGACTGACGGCCGGAAGTCGCTCGCGGCGGCCGGGGCCTTGACTTCCTTGAGAGACTTGTCAGTGTCGATGTCGACATCCGTTGCGCGCCTTGCGGCTCTCGAGTGAACCGAGGGTTCTGCCATTGGTGTTAGTCAAAATTCACTGTAGTTCAGAGACACCGCTCTCACGTCTGTTCTTCTTGGAAGCGCCTGGTTTCGCCATCTTTGCGATCGATTTGTTCGAGTTCTCAGTGTTGCAGGTCGGTCAATCGCCAGCACCTCGTGTGGGGGATATAAAATTCCTTATCGACCTGTCTGCTATCTTATCATGATAAGAGAAGAGACGATCACAAGCCTTAGGTTGGGGCCACGCGCGCTCTGACCAATCCTTGTCGCACCGTTTGCCCCTGGTCCCGCTCATCATTCTTTGCTGTCAGTATTCGCGGCCGCTGCGACACCACCGCAACATCCAGAACCGTGCAGACATTCCAGGACCTTACTCACCCACAACCACTTAATCAGCGAGCATCGCCACGACTGGACACCCTTTCGAATACCCTCCTCGATATGGCAGCGCGCGGCCTCTCGGACATTGCATTGCAGAAGCTCGCCTGAAGCTGTCCCTTTCGAGACGACCTCCCACAAGCACCAAACCCACCCCAACGAACCCCGGGCAGCATGAATTCTCCGGGCCCATTCAAGAACTCTTACGGCGGACCCGACTACCACCGACGATTTCACACCGACGAGACCTTCTGGACGAGGCTGACGGAGCCGAGCATCGTGGTGTCCCTCTTCGCACTCGTCCTCACAGCGCTCGTCTCTGTTTTCGGCGCTTCTCTTCCGACCACCCTGCTCTCACGCGCCTCTCGGACCCTTTGGGACGTAATCGTCTGGCTCATTCCCTACGACGCCTTGACCCTTCTGGAAGCCTGGCTGCATCCGCCGCTCGTTCCGCGACCGATGCTCCAGAACCAAGCCAGAACACATGCGGCAAAAAGTGCGCTTTTGAAAAAGATACTCGGCATGGACAGACAGGGAGGAATCATGGGGACGGTGTCTCAAGCTGGCATTCGGGGGTTGTCGTCGGTCTCCGGGGCCATGATGAGCTTCAAGGGCTCTAGCAACTACCCGCCGGGCCTCGGGAACCTCGACAACTCGTGCTATCAGAATAGCATTCTTCAGGGACTTGCCTCGCTGAAGCCGTTTCCGAAATACCTGGCCGATCCCGTTCAGGACCCCGAGACTGACCGCCGGAAAGTCGAGGCCGTGGACACGCTGCGTAACCTGATTGAGGACTTGAACAGCGCTCGAAACTATGGCAAGACATTATGGACGCCAGGCTCGCTGAAGAACATGAGCACGTGGCAGCAGCAAGATGCGCAGGAATACTTTTCAAAGCTACTCGACGAGGTGGATAGGGAGATTGCCAAGGTGGCAAAAGTGACGGTCAAGTCGTCGGGCTTCGAGTCGGATTGCGCCAACGACGACACTGCGACGAGCCAGCACAGCGATGATAGCGGCTACCAGAGTCTGTCGACGGCCTCAAAGATTAGCGCGGCCTCTAGATCTTTGCGGAACCCCCTCGAGGGGCTTATTGCTCAACGCGTGGCCTGCGTCGAGTGTGGACACTCGGACGGGCTCTCAATGATCCCTTTCAACTGCGTTACTCTTAGTTTGAATGTGGGCGGCAACGATCACGATTTGTACGAGCTCCTGGACGCGTACGCCCACATCGAGTCGATCGAGGGCGTCGAGTGTGGAAAATGCACGCTCTTGAAAGCGAAAAGACTCCTGACCCTGCTCGTCGAGAGAGCGGAAGCATCATACACTGACGAGCAGAAGCTCAAGGAGCCCAAGTTGCGACTGGCGGCCGTCGAGGAGGCGCTGGAAGAGGACGATTTTGAGGACAAGACGCTCACGGAGAAGTGCAAGTTCCCTGCCAATTTCAAAGTCTCCTCGACCAAAACGAAGCAGGCCGTCATTGCTCGCCCGCCCCAGAGCCTCGCCGTCCACATGAACAGGTCCGTGTTCGACGAAAACACTGGCATGATGTACAAGAACTCATCCGGCATCCGGTTCCCCCTGACGCTTGATCTCGGTCCGTGGTGTCTGGGTAGTGCCAGCAAAACGGACGGCCGCGGTCCTACTGACGGATCCGCTTCGCCATCCTTGGAGGAGCAGGAGGAAGAGCAGTGGCTGTTGGATCCGAGGTCTTCGATGATTGCCGGCGACAAACGCAAGTCGTACATCACCGGCCCGATATACGAGCTGCGGGCTGTCGTCACGCACTATGGTCGTCACGAAAACGGGCACTACGTCTGCTATCGCAAGTTTCCTCGTCACTCGCCGCCGAGTGATGGCGATGAGGTCACTTCGCCCCAGTCAAAAACTTCAGAGGACGACCCCGATGTGGAGATGGACTGGTGGCGTCTCAGTGACGACACGCTCAGGAAGGTTGACGAAGAGGAGCTGCTGGCACAGGGTAACGTCTTTATGTTATTCTACGACTGTGTCGACCCGAATATTATTCCCTCGTCCGAGGTTGCCGCTGTGGAGGCCGTTGCAGTTCCGGGCGCAGATGCGATAGACGCAGAGGACGAGGAGACGCCCAGAGTAGAGAAACCTGCCTTTACCTGCACGGTAAAGGAGGTCTCCGAAGATGATGAAGAAGAGGTGCCGACGACAGGTACTGTGATGGCTGTTGCTGATGGAGACGTCTCGCAAGCGCGGTCTGTGCCACTACCGGGAGACGGAGACGACGAGTTGGGAGACAACCAGACCGAACTGGGACCACGGATGATTGCCGTCTGACTACAGAGAGATTTCCAAAGCGGAGAACAAATGGGTGCTTTTGGTCGTTTACAGCATAGCGAAGGCGTTGGGTCCGCGGTAATACCATGCGCTCGCGGCGCGGATAACTGAGTAGGATAGGTCACGGAATGGGTAATGATATAGCTTTAATTCATTGTAGGTTAATGTGAGCCCGTATGATAAAACGTGGACGTCTATTCGGAGAGACTCTATCGCAAGCCGCCCTATTCCGTTTCCTGCGGCCAGAAATCTTTCTCCGCCACCAAGACCTCTTTCCAAGTCTCCGAAGTCCACTCCTGGTCCCTGAGCGTCTCGACGCCGTGCCGCCGGATCGCTTCTTCGACCCCATCATCGATGATATCGCCCAGTTGGTCCACAAAATCTCTGAACTCGGCGCTGCTCCAGTTGTCAATGAACTCGGACCTCAATGCGCCGCCGTCAGCGTCGGCGGCCGGGTCTCTGCCCTCCTCCTGCGCGGCCTTGGCGCCGGACCAGGCTTCTAGGTAGCACTTCTCCGTGGCCCAGAAGAGCACGGCGGGTGCTAGCCACGGTAGCAACGTCTGTCGCGGTTCATCTTGGCGCCTCACCCCCGCGGCAGTGGGAGGAGGCGTCGTGCCCGTGCCGATACGACTGAATAGCTTCTCAAAGGCCCGGAGCCCGGCAATCTTCTCCTCGCTGCGCACGCGGAGGCCGCCCTGGGATGAGGAGTCGAGCGCCGGCAAGTTCACGTCGATGCCGAACTTGGCGGCCACGTCGACGAAGAACTTTTCCTCGCGCCGGACGTTGACGAGGGCGTCGACGAGCCACTGTAGCAGCCTCTCCTCCGTCGCAGCGGGGCCGTCGGGGTTGACGAGGTCGGGGAGGTCGAGGAGGTCGAGCAGACGGCCCGCGCCCTTGACGTAGGCGTGGATGTAGAGCCTGTCATTGGCGAGCCAGCGGCCGAGGGTGGCCTTGGGGACCGTGCCTTTTGCGGCGGCGTCGAGGAAGGCGGCGTGAGTTGCCAAGTGGTAGAGGTCTGGCTGGGAGGCGAGTAACTGTTTTGTGAACTTCATTTTGGTGAAATGTGAGGAATCTTTTTCAGTGTGCAAAAATAATGACTGGTGTTGAGATGTGAGATGAGGCTAAATGATTCACCCATATTTCAACGTTATGAGGATCAGTGGCTTCTCTCTGCAGCGCGCGATTTCAACTACAAGCGACCTTAAAAGAGGAGACGAATAATTGTTGCGTCAAATCCCCATAGTTAGTAAGCCTTGGCTGCAGGTCACGAACCTTGTGATAGGCCAATGGATCGTGACTTTGCCCGTCTCACATTACCGACGGTGCTTGTCAATGGACGATTCGATGAGGCTCGACACGTTGAGCAGACGGAGCTCGTCGTTCAGATTATATCTTCTAAAGCTGTACCTGTAATGCCTGCTCATGATATACAATATTACGACACCGGCGGCCTAGAACCAAAAGAGGACCACCCAAAACCCGCGCGTTTTAACGTCAGCCAACACTTCCCCATCCGATTCCAATAGGTTTCTGGTATACAACGCGCTCCAAAAACTCCAGGCTGTGATGATGCAGAAAATAACCGCTTCTAGGTGCTTGCCTCGCCCACCTTTGCAAACCAGTCCGCCGGCGCCGCGGCGCCCCTGTAGGCGAAGCCCATGACCACCATGAGCGTGATGAACGTGAGCAGGCCAAAGAAGATGGCGCGGCGGAGGAGTGGCGACAGGCGGCCCTCATCGAGGGCGTGCGAGTTCCAGGCGTTGCGAGACCACGTGACGGCGCCGGCGCTCGAGATCTTGAGCTGGTCCCAGCCGGTCGAGTAGATAACGAGGCCAAAGAGGGCGACGGCATAGCCGATGAACTGCAGGGCGGTGATGCTGGTGTGCCAGATGAGAACGGAGACAACAATGAGGAGGATGTTCTTGAGGATGCCGGTGAGGGTCATAACGAGCCCCGACGTCTTGCCAATCTGGGGTTGTTAGCAGTGGTTGATTTGTGCGCAGAGGGGAAACTTACAAGGAAGACGCTGGAGATGTTGAGCGCAAAGGCAACACTGGCGTTGAGTAGCAGCATGGTGAAGCCGACCTTGTTGAAGTCCTCCACGTTAAACTTGCCAAACTCACTGAACCAGGCGACGAAGAAGTTCATGACGGCGCAGACGGGCGCGTAGTAGTACAGACTGACGAGGGGGTCCATCTTCTGGGCATTCTCGTCACCCTTGAGCAGGACCTGGATCATGACGAGGCGGATGGCCTCGAAAATGATGCCGCCCATCTGGAAGATGAAGCCGATCCACGAAAACTCAATCTCGCCAAAGGAAGCGAGGCCGACACCGGCGACGATAAGCAGAATGTTGTAAAAGGTTGTCATGGACGGGTCGGCAACCCCCCAGATCCAGCTGGTGAAGAGGACGGCGACGGGCGCGGCGGCCTTGAGCATCTGGATGAAGGACACGGAGAGGTACAGGTACACGAGGTTGGAGCAGACGAGGGACCCCGAGTAGAGGACGCCGATGGGCATGATGGCGCGCAGGTAGACGCGGCCCGTCATCTTGACCTTGTGGCGGCCATCGAGAAGGGAGGTGAAGCGCGCTAGCACCTGGGTTGCCAGGGTGGAGAAGACCAGATGCCAGAATGTCAGGATCACGGCTGGAGCATGTTAGTGAGATCAGTGAAAGTTGGTAAACGAAACGTACGGTATTCTGCGAGTGGTTAGTGGTGGTCAACTTGATGGATCAAAAAGGATGCTTACTGAAGCCAGCTGTATCAAGCAGCCATTTGTTGAAGAGGATGGTTAAGTTTGAGAAGAGGATCCAACTCCTGCGGAAGATTTAGTGAGAGCCCGGTGAGGCTGGACAAGACGGGGGTACACGCACGCGATGAAGAAGGCCGGGTGAAGAGCCTTGGAGGCAACAGGCTTCTCCGTGGTCGGGAGCGTACTCATGGCTGCGTTATGCGGTGATAGTCAGGTCTTGTGGCCGGGGTGCGAACAAGCAACGATGCTCAAGAAGGCCACGCGACGGCGGTTGTCGGGGAGAACGGCGACGGAGACGGGGGGCTGGACGACGGACTGGAGTCGGTGGTGGGCCGGACGAGTCGGCAGGATGGACGGGAAAGTATGGGGTTGCTGCGTCAGATGGAAAGCATGAGAGACGCAATGCAGCGACGAAAAGCGACGACAAGGAAAGACGCGAAGACAAAACGGAGGAGGAGGAGGAGGAGTGAGGGATGCAGAGTGCAGACCACCTTCCGGGTCAAGAAAGTCAGAGTGGTACAAACAGACAGGCAGACGGGAGACGAGAACGAGAGTGAGGACTGAAAGGTGTGTGGCGGCAAGCGGATGTTTGAAGCGCTGCGCCGATTGTCGAATGGAGCCTGCGGTACGGCAGGAACCCCTTCCCCAGCGTGTTTTTCTCGTATTTTCTGCTGGCTGCAATGTACCCGGCAAAGGCAGGAGGAAATGGAACGGCACCTTATTGGACTGGGCTGACCACTGGGCCTGAAAAAGGCTGGCGGAGAAGGGGGGCTTTGGGGCCCTTTGGGGAGGCGCTAAAGTCGGGCGGCCGGCACGTGGAGGGAGCGAGGAGAGTGAGACACCGCGACCCTGGTCGATGGTTGCAGTGGTTGGAGCGAGCTGTATGCGAGCTGGGGGGAGAGAGAGTTGGAGTTGTTCGTTGCAGTGTACATGAACCAGCAGATGTCAACGTTATTGAGCACGACGTAGGTTAGGTTAGCTGATTTGATTGTCCGGGGATGTAGGAGGTGCGCCGTCCAGACTGAAGCGGCCCTCAAAAGTTGGAGCAACGTGTCGTGGATGGCGGTGGGCGGCTGCGCGGTGCAATAGCGATGGAATTTGCAGATGAACCTTGGGCTTTCAGGGGACAGAGGGAGAGTGTAGGGGTTCGGATGAGGAAAGGCAAGCGGGAGTTGCGGTTGTGGTGATGGAAGGGGAAAGGAGTTGGGGGTTTGAGTGAGTGCTTGAGTGCCGACTGACTTGGACTCGACAGGAAGATAGGCAAGGCGAGACAAAGGCGCAATACAAGACACAACGGCTGAACCAAGGGGGGTCGTGTAACGCGAGGGAATGCAGAAGGTTTGTGGCCCGGCCCAGCGATGCAGCGGATTGACAAGTTGGTGTCGGCGCTGCTGGGGCGCTGCCTGTGCCATCGCCCGTCCGTAGTTGCCTGTCATGTTTTTAATTAAGCTCATAGGGCAGGGGGGAAGCATTAAACTTCCTCCTCCCCTGCCTCATCTCAAAGGTGCCTGATCAAAATACCCATCTTATGTAAGGCACTGAGTAAGGTAGTGGGTAGGTAAGCGGCCAGGAAGCGAGACTTGCACCACCTGGGCTGTCTTTGTGCACCTCTTACACCCTACCTCCACTTTCTGCACAACGGATGTTGTGTAACAGAAGGGATCGTCTGTGGCTTGTGCAAGCGTCCCACCGAGCCGGCCCTCCTAGTGGCCTCATCTCCCACAGCTCCCTTGCATCACCGACGGCCATCTTAGCTTCGCACTGCAATCACCAGCGGGACCATCTTGTTTGGACCCCCGAGCCCACGATGTGATGCTTCTCATGGCTCGGTATCCGCATTCCATCATCGGCCTGGAATGCGGGAAATAGCCAACTCCTCTGGCAGCCACCAAGATTCGACCCGGTTTTCGGGATCCAAGACATTGTGCCATTGTTGGGGTGACAGACATCGAGCCTCGTGTTGTGTAACTCCAAAGGGAAACCCAATGCCGACGACGCTTTCGAACGCTTCGCACCACCGGCGAGCTTCTCTTTGTCGAATCGGCCATGTTTGCAATATCGTTCTGGGTCGTGAGCTGGTGTCGCGGGGTACATGTCCATCGCGTCGGAGACCTGCCGGCCGCCAGGTGAGCGACTAGCGAGGCTCAACCCATGTCCATCCAAAGACTAGCGAAACCTCAATCAAGACATCTCGGGCCACCAGTGAAATGTCTTCAGATCAACAACTCGTCACCACAAAGCGTGCCCGCCATGCTGCAAGCCAAGTCAGTCACCTGGCTTGTGACTCGTCGGTCCTCTGTGTTCTGCACTTCAGCCCCAAGCCCACCATCTGCTCACGGCGAGAGCACCAAATCTCGAATCCTCGCAAGTTCGCAGCTCGCCACAGCCCTCGGCTGAAGTCACCCAGAGGAGGGGGGTCCCTCAGAGTCTCCAGTTTTCCGCTCCCCGTACCGTCCCGCTTGCAACCAACAAACACCAAAGGATAGCCGGCCTCACCCTTATAGTCCCTACCTACTCATAGACTTACCTAGTCCAATGGTCCACAAACCATACCCAGACGACTGGAGAGACTAGGCGTGCTAGGGCAGATCAAGAGACAGTCTTCGACAAGTGTCGTTATCTCTGCGCGCCAAGGCGATTCATGCCGCTCCCTGCATTGGCTCTGAATGAGGATATTTACACTGCGGCCTCCCTGGCGGAAGTTTACGCGCGAATAGCATCTGCAGACTGGGTGCCAGTGCTGCGCAAGATGCTCATCCGAAACGATCCACGGTCTGATGCACGTCACCTTCTCCCTTTAGCCGTCCGCTCATCCCGTGTACAGTTCCTGTCCCATCACGAGCTTACACGTTTCCACGACCGCCTATTGGTCAATTTAGCGTTAATCGCCGTCTCCGCCACGGTACTGCATTCGGTGATTACATTCCCGCCATCATATTCTCGAAATGCGTGGCCCCGGTTGAGGGTCCCAACACAGTAAGGTGACTACCCCTGTCCAGACTACCAAGGTGGCCCTCAGCTCGGCGGCTTAGAAATGCAAGCATGATGAGCGAGAGGTTAGCGTAGGCGAGACACTTCCAGGATTCACTTCAGAAATGTTCGAGACCGACTGAGATACAGTGCCAGGTCTGAACTTTGAGAGCTCAGGCCAACCGACTTTGTCCCTCCCAAAGTTCAACAAGTTCAACAAGGCCAGCTCGCACCCCTCACCCCGCTGAACTTCTACTTCATTGCTCGCAAAATTGGCCGGTCATTTGGCGCTCCCAGTCTCCCCTCCCGTGGTCTTCATCTTGAGCTCAAGGTTTGAGCGGTCAACGAGAATCCTTCCTTCCTCTTTTACCCGGTCACCTGCTTATACTCCCAGCAGCCATGATGAAGCCAACATCAAGTCACCAGATCAAGTATCTGGCCGTGGTTGCTTCCATTGTTTTTATCTGGCTGGTCTGGCGGCTCGATCTTCACCAACAAGTTGTCGAGCACGCGCGCAAGATCACACACCCAAACAGCACGCCGTATGATGGCCTCGCCAACGCTGCCAACAGTGAGGTCCTCCCTCCCGCAAAGGCCGTCGAGTACTGTGACCACTACCGCCTGAAGCCGGCCAACCATGAACTGGTCCGCAAGCGCAAGGTGTACGACTTGCTTCTCATCAACACCGAGGTTGAGATGCTCGAGGTCCGCATGGGCCAGATGGCTCCCTACGTCGACTACTTTGTCATCATCGAGTCTGACAAAACCTTTACCGACAAAGAGAAGCCGCTGTACATCAAGGAGAACTGGGATCTATTCAAGCCGTGGCACAACAAGATGATCCTGCGCACCATGGACCTCGAGGCCCTTAAGGACGGCAGCACCTGGGACCGCGAGACCAAGAGCCGCAACGCCATGTACGAGCAGGTCATTCCCAGCCTCGAGGGCGCTCAGCAGGCCTCGATCGATGATATTCTCATCGTCTCCGACGTTGACGAGATCCCCAAGCCCGAAGTCGTCCGCGCCTTGAGGAACTGCGAGATCCCGCCCCGTGTCTCCATCCACTCCAAGATCTACTACTACTCGTACCAGTGGCTCGCCCGCAACGACTGGAACCATCCCCAGGCTACCGTCTACCGCGGCGCCGACACCGTTCTCCCTGACGACCTCCGCCACAATGCCAACGACTACCACTTCAACCACGGCGGCTGGCATTGCAGCTACTGTTTTAGCACCGTCGAAGAGATGGCGCAGAAGATCAACTCCTTCTCCCATGCCGAACTAAACAAGCCCGAGTTCAAGGACCCTGACTGGATCGTCTCTGTATCCCGCCGTGGACTCGACATGTAGGTGGCCCGATGTCTGTCGATATTTCTTTACTAACACGTCACAGCTTCGGCAGAGGGGATTCCAACTTTGACCGCGTCGAGGAGAACCACGACGTTCCGCACTATGTCAAACACAACTCGGAAAAATTCAAGTACCTGCTTGACCGCGATCCGCCCAACGCCAACTTTAGGGACTACACTCCCAAGCCCACGTCAACGCCTGGAGCTTGATTTCGTTGGAGACGTCAGCAGAGGAAAAGAATGTGCGATAGGCGTTTGGGGCACTGGATACATCTGGGGAATGTTTTGCACTTTGCGGGAAAACATTTTCTTCCCTCTTCTTTGTACTATCAATTTCGCGGCATATTCTATCAGCCGCTCATCTTCACCTTTCAGAAACATGAAGCCATCTTGGGCTCTGCACAGGCAAAGTGCCATCTCTGGTTTGCCCGCTCTACGCGACATGCCAAGTGCGAAGAAAACCTAATAGCACCCTGCAGAATGGCGAAATTACGTGTCCGCCAGCAACTTTGAACGAACAGAGTTCAGATGATGTTCCAAGAAGCCAGAATAGAGTTTCCCACAGACGGAACCACCGGGACCTTGCTGAGAGGTGTTGCCCATACAGATCCCTGCAATCTCTGCAAGGCCACCCACCCGGGGCTACCGCGACCTCACTCCACCTCGACTTAGCAGGCCAGGACCCGGGACGGGGTGTAGCCTTGCAGGGAACACCCACTTACACGCGGGAAACTTTAACGTGATACAAATCAGAGACCAGATAGAGAGAGAGAGAGAAAAGGAAAGGGTATATGACCGGCTGTGAGTTCAAGCCTTGCTTATTAGAGTTTATTTTTGCCGGTGATATGGTCTAGGACTTCGTAAAGGAGCTACGAACTGATGTGGTATTTGAAAAAGTCGTGAATGGGCGTTTGGGAATGATCGCCGCTTGTTCAAGGGACGGCTTATGTAGGTTTCCAGTATCTGTAGAATATAATTAGAAAATGCGGATGAAATTACGGTGGGAAACTTTGAATGCGTCTCGACGCCTTATTATAGGCGATACAGCCCTGAGCTGTGTGGGACTCGAACAGCTCCGAATTTGTGATCGGGAAGCGAAACTTCTGCCTAAAATCTCGTATTGGGGTAGATGGGTCTTTCGAGTCATGCTAGTGGGCTCTATGTTGTCTGAACGCCTCGTCTTTTTTTTTTTTTTTTTTTTTTGTGGTCTTCTAGGTCCTTGACTGGGACTCGCTGGAATGTTTCAAGGGGGTGGGAGTGCATTTGCCTGATGAAATGAAGTTCAACCAAATGGGACAAAAAGTTTATCGTCTTTACTACGTTGGGATATCCGACAGGATTCTGGGTCGCTCGGCTGGCCGCTAATGACCGAACAGCCAGCCTCCTCCCATGCCGTTCTACATGGCAGCTTGCGGCGGTATGTATCCCTGTGCTTTCGATTCCCGCCCGCCGCCCGGGCTAAGACCGCTTTCGCGGACACGCTCGGCCGGCATTTTCCATAGAGAGCCGTGTTAATCGGCGTGGGTGAGCGGCGGTTCACGTCGGAGACGGCAGACTGCCGCTTCTCAAACACCGTGGCAGGAAAATCACACTATTGAGTCGAACTTCACTTTGAGGAGGCGCATGTCCTGCGGGCGATGATTGTGCGATTGATGCTACTGATGCCGCCCGGCCCCGTTGCCATAGTGAGCCATGTGATGATGTGCCATACCCCCTATTCTTGCACGAGACGACCCAATGTCATCTTGTCGCCGTATCCTCTTCCTTCACCGCCGGTCCATTCCCATTACCTTCCTTCTTAATCAAAGAAACCACCAAGCCCGCCGGGCGCAGAGGCAACTAGCGACTCCTGCTCCTTCGACGGCTGCGGCTCCGGTCTCGCCTATCCCGTCGCGACGAGACGCTGCGGTCTCTCCGGCTGCGGCGGTCGCGTTCACGGTCCCTATCCCAGTCCCTGTCTCTGTCTCTGTCTCTGTGGTCCCGTCGATCTCTAGAGCGATCTCGAGAGCGGTCCCTATCGCGGTCTCTGTCCCTCCTATCTCGGTCCCGGTCCCGGTCCCTATCCCTATCCCTGTCCCGATCCCTATCCCGCTCTCTGTCACGATCACGGTCCCGGTCCCTGACGCGGTCCCTGTCCTTGTCCCGCTCGCGATCCTTGCTGCGCGACCGACTGCGACGGCGCTCATCATCCCGAGCCAGGTCGTGAGGTCGCTCTCTGTCCCTGCCGGGCGGCACATATCGATCGATTTCATCCAAATCGCGCCTGCGTTTCGCTTCGGGAGAGCGGTCCCCTGTGCTTCTCTTGTCGTCGATGCCGGGAACTGGCATGCCCTTCTCCCTAGCCTCGCGCTGTGCGGCGAGGTAGGCCTTGGCTTCCTTTTCGCGCTTGCGGACCTCCACCATCTTGGTGGCCTCCTTTTCGTCCTTGTCTCTCTCCAACCTGGAAGAAGACCGCACCGCTGGAGATGGGTGTCTCGAGCGAGACCGACTCTTGCGATCACGCTCAGAGACCTTTCGGTCAGAGGAGCGGTCTCGGCGGGTGCGAGAGCGGCTGCGATCACGGCGGATCGATTCGCGCCGGTCCCGTGGAGACCGACTGCGGTCTCTACGGGTCCGGGAGCGGGAGCGCGACTTGTCTCGGCGGTCGGCCCTCACGCGAGAACGGCTGCGATCTCTGCGGTCGTTGCGAGTCCGGGATCGGCTCCTTTCGCGGCGGCGTGAGCGACTCCGTTCTCGCCTGTCGGAGCGAACACGGTCTCTGCTGCGGTCTCTGCGGTCGCGAGATCTGGAGCGACTTCGATCACGGCGATCGTGGCGCGTGCGAGATCTGCTGCGGTCACGGCGGGCTTTCGATCGAGTGGGCGAGGGGGTTCTCTCTCGTCTTTCGGGCCGACGGGACCTGCTGCGATCGCGTCGGGTTCTTGACCGCGACCTGTCACGTCTATCGCGGGATCGATCCCGCGGCCGGGGAGATCTGGACCGACGATCACGTCTGCGGCGGTCGTCGTCGTCTCTGGTACGGCGTCTATCGTCATCGCCGTCCTTGTCCCTCTCTCGCTCGCGGTCTTTGCCAGTCGCCTGTGACCGGCTGCGGCTTCTAGCCTTCACGGCCGGTGCATCGGCTTTTGGTGCCGTGGTCATGCTGGCATCTCGTGTTTCTGGCTTCACCTCGACAGTCTTCGTCGACTCTGAGACCTTTTGCGAGTCTCGCGAGGAAGCAACCTTCTTGAAGGGCATGATGGCTGACGCGGGAGCCAATTTCCTAGGCGGTGGTGCCAGCGCTTCGTCAATCTCCAATTCGGGCTGCTTTGCGGTGCTGCGCTTGCTCTCTCGGAGGAGATCCGCAAGGGCCTCCTGTTCGAGTCTTTCGAGCTGCTCCTGGGAAAGCTTCTGCTTGGCTTCCTCGGTCTCCTCGTGCCGTTCTTTGCGCTTGCGATCTCGCTCTTCCCGGCGCTCACGGTCGCGCTCGTCATGGTCACGGTCACGATCGCGGTCTCTATCCCTGCGGCGGCTGCGGCTTCGACTCCGGCTTCGGTCGCGGTCGCGGCCTCTGTCCCTGTCCCGACTCCGCTCCTTGTCTCTTTGGCGACGGCGTTCTTCCCTTTCGGCCTCACGCTCTGCTTGGACCTTCTCTCTCGCAGCCCGCCTGGCATCTCGTTCAGCCTTGCGTTTCTCCTCGGCTTTTTCGCGTTCCCTTTCGACCTTTTTGCGCTCTTCTCGGGCAATCTTGCGTTTCTCCTCTTCAATGGCGGCCTCCTTTTGTCTTAGTTCCTCCCGGACTCTCTCACGCTCGGCTTGTTTCGCCAAGGTCTCTGCGTTGTAGTCCTCATCCGTCTTGGCTCCCCGCTCTTGTTCTGCGGCTGCCTCCTCTTCGCCAATGTCGGCGCGGCGCAGTTGTCGCATACGTTCCTCGATCGATGCCCTATCGATGAGTTGCGTGATGACCTGCTCGGCCTTTTGGTAGACACCAGACCGCTCGAGAGCGCCGTCAATCAGGGCAGCAGCTTTACCTCGGTCGAGAGTCAGGAGCTGGCCGGGGTTGCGTTCGACTTCCTGTTCGGCGACCTCGAGGATGGCTTTCGTGACTTGGGCCTCGTAATCCTGTGCGTGTCAGTCATCCATCATGCGCCGGCATCTCAGAGGAGACTCACGCTCGCCGCAAACTTGTCCCAGACCTCCTTGCGAATGGCGTCGTATCCGCCCTTCTTCTTGAAGCTGTGCGCTAGCGACTCGATGGCGGCCCGGGTCGCAGAGGGTAGGGGGAGGTCGGACGCCTTGAACTTCTTGGAGGCGGGAAGGGAGTCGGTCGACGTCGCCGCGTTCGGGTTGCCAGATGAGGCAGTGGCCATGGCCGCTGGGAGCGCGGAAGTAGCCATCTTGCAGGTGCGGCTTGCGTTTGTCGCAATTGGTGCAGGTACAGCGATGGTCGCATGCGTTTGCTGTCGAGCCAGCGCAGTCGACTACGAGGGGTCAAGCAAAGATGATCACCTTTGGCGCGATGGCCATTGAATGACGGAGCGGAAATGGGCCGGCAAACGTGGTGATGGAGGGACCTCCAGGAAGGATTCTAGAACGATTGCTTCTGGGGACGCGTTTGGCAAGTCGACTTCTCGAGGCACCGGTGCAGGTTAAAGAGGTGCAGTGGTTAAGTGGAGGCCACAGGGGACGCAAAGTTTAGTGGAACTCTCATCCCTGTCGAGGCCAGCGGCTGGTCCTAGCGTTCCCAGGGAAAGCAAGGTCGCCGCAGCAGGCTGTACTCGTAGACAAGTGCTTGACATCACGGATGAAATCCGATCCTAGATTGAGGTCTATGATAAGTTGCACAACTTGAAATATATTTGTACGTCACAATGAAGCACTGCGAAGTGGTCAAGCGCGATGCCGTTGGCGAAGGCGTGGAATCTGATGGCAGTCAGCTATCCAACAGGACCGAGATTCTTTTCAAATTAAGCCATTTGAGGCTTCAGGGATTGGATGGTTGTCAGTCGTCAGGCCACAGACTGCAAAAAGATGGCATCGACGTCACGTCAACTCGTGTTCATGCTCTAGGCGCATTCAGAATCACTGCCAGTTGATGAGTGCGACCAGCCATCACTCGCAGAACGAGGGTCCAAATGCCCTCATCATCGTAGCATGCATAGCCAGCCGATACCATAGACAGCAGAGCCGAGCACCGGCATTGGTATTAATGATGCTAAACGACCGAAAGAGCCAAAACGCCATCCAGTTGCCGCTCCCCGCGATCCACCTCCATCGACCCCTACTCCTTCACCAAGAACTCCTCGATATCCTTGTCCTCGTCATCCTCCTGCAGCTCCGCGAGCCTCTTCTCTTCGGCATCAATCATCTTCTTGAGCACGTCGCGCTGCCTCTTGCGCGCCTTCTTTCCCCAGTCGGTAGACGTCGTCGAGCCCGCGGCCTCGGCGCCTTCATCGTCGCTGTCCTGCGGAATCTCAACCTGCCCGCGCAGAGTGTTCGGTTGTACCTTGGGCTTCGGACCCGTCCACTCGTCCTCGGGCTTGGCCTCGTGCTGCTTCATCTGCGAGCTGCCGGCCACCTTCATCAGGTAGGGGCGCAGCAGGCAGTATGCTCCGACGATGACGACCAGCCGGATCCACTTCTCCATGCTCATGCCATCAAGAGTACCGCGAAGGTTGGTGCTGAAGCGCGTCCAGATGGTATTGACGAGGTTGATGACGGCGGACATCTTGGCGGTAGTGGTAGGGTGGCGGGGGAAGAGATGATGGATAACTTCCGAATGTCAACCGAGTGAGCGTCGGTTGGATATTGCGCGAGCTGCACTCGTATGAATACTCTTAAGATGTTGGGCTTGGAGCGTAGGAATGCTTGGCTTAGATGAGGTGCGGCTTCGAGGGGACGACAAAAGAAATCTGAGACGCTATGGTGAGCCGGCCAAACGAAAAATATCACGACGTCGAAAAGGCCGGCCCACGCGGCGTCAAAATTGCGCAGAGGCCCCACCTGGAGAGCCCGCTAGCTTTGGCCAATGGATGGCACGGCAATGGAGAACGTCGCTGGAGGCTCAGCGTCCGGCCCAGGGTCCTACAGGGGGCTCGTCCAGTGATGTCACAGCGCGTTACTTTGGTGATCCCGCCGTGCATCCACTGACGGTCGATACTTTGGAGCACTCTGTCAGCGCCAATCCTCCGATGTGTTACTAAGGTACCTTTGAAAATCTGCATCGGGGCCTTGATAGATGGCTGTCGGCGTATAGACAGGTCGCAAATGCTTGCTAGCGTGGTACTCTCCGGAACCCCTCTGATGCTGACGGGCAATCGAAGGTTCAGGCCCAAGACGAGCTTAGTCATCTCACTCACGAAACGGGCGCGACATCATGTGACCCTCCCGATCCGAACGACGATAGCTCCAGGTCCTCGCAGCAGAGCCAGCCACGACGAAGAAGGGAATTGACTGCCTGGCTGACGCATTCATTGTTCCGGCTTGTCGATCCATCGTGAGACCCGTGAAGAAACGGCACCTCAGTGATCGTCCTACGTATCTACGTAATCTCACTAAAAAACCTGCGACGCGTCTGACGCGTTAAGTGGGAACGACCTCACGGATCAAAGACTTGTTTTTGGTACTCGCCCGCCAATCCTCATCAGAACTGGTCAAAATGGCGGATATGTCCAAAGAGGACGAGCGCGAGGTACACCCAAAGTCACCCAATCCCAACGAATATCTCTGACACACGTGGCCAGCGTCTCAAGGCGGCGCTCTGGTTCGCAGTCGGCAAGATCGTTGACGAGGAGTCAATCAAGCAGAACTGCAACGCTACGCCGCAGTACATTGGCGCGCTGACCGAGATGGTCTGGGCTCAGATTGGTCAGTCTCGACTCACATATCCTTTCGACGTCCAGAATTCCCCGTTGCGAACAACGCTGACCGACCCGCAGAGTCAGTCGCCAGCGACCTGGAGAGCTTCAGTCGGCACGCGCGGAGGTCAACGGTCCATACAGAAGACGTTGTTCTGCTGGCGCGCAAGAACCCCGACTTGCTCGACATCGTTCGCGGTTTCGTCGAGGAGCAAAAGGCGGAGAAGCTCAAGAAGGGTAAAGGCAAGCAGAAGAGATGACCAAACTGCGAACGGATCGGGCCTCGCAAGGCGGGGGTAGCTGGCGAAGAAGAGCTATTGATACCCAAGTTTAATGAATGCTACGAACACTTCTATTGTAGGCGTCGATAAAGACTATTGTGCTGTGAGGTATCTCGTGATGTATACGCCAGACGCCCAATCTCCACGAATCCGTCCTGCCGGTGGTTTTGCACCCCCCAAACGCCTGTCCTCCGTTACGCACTCAAATTTGCCCTTGACGTCTTCGTTCCTCCGCAGCCTCGGCCTCCTCAATTTCATTAAACAGTTTCCACTCCTCTTCAGTGATGTGGAACCACTGGGCAAGACCCGTGATAAGAGCCCACAGCTCGCCGGCAATCACCAGATGCAAGAACTCCAGTCCGAGGAAGTTGGTGACACCTCTCAGCGTCATGCCGCTAAAGATGTTGGTGTCGTGGATGTCAAAGGTGGGGAGGCCCATCCTCTCACGGTAGGACCTCGCGACCAGCCGGAGAGCAACGGCTTCGTACGGCGAGACCAGGACGTACCCCGAAATCACGGTGAAGATATCGGAAGCCAGACACGCCGGCAGTCTGGTCAGCATGGTGTCCATGTACTGTGTGGAGGCGCCGTATCCAGAACTTTCCGGACCATTGCTTGGCCGCAACTCGGCAGACCAGAGCCCGGGAGGCGCATCGGTCGAGTCCGTCGCTTCCACGTCGAAACTGATGAGAGTCGCACTGACGCCTCCGTCCTCTTCTTCATCACTGCCATAGTCGTCTCCCCTAGCTGAGAACGCGCTTGGTCGGCGGACCGCTTGCACAGGTGGTGTCTCGCTTGGTTCCGCTTCCGGGGGGGTGTCTTCGAGAATTTCCTCACTCGTGTGCTCAGAGAGGGGTTCGGGCTGTTGACGGTCTACGTCGGGAACAGGCTCCAGGGTATCCGGAATTGTTGCGGGCGGTGGAGGCGGCGGTGGCGGCGGAGGCTTCCGGTGGTGCACCGTATTCGGTAGTCTTCCGTAGAACTCTTGCCATAGATGGCCTGTGACTTCGGTCCAGATTTGGCCCCAGATGACATACGAAACAAAGGGGATTGAGTTCACACACCACGCACCCGCGTATTGCGCCAGCGACGATGGACTAAAGTCCTTTGGCGGCGCCGGAGCTGCGATCGGCGACGAGGGCGAGCCTGGGATGAAGAAGCTCAACGAAGGAAACCATCTCGCAGAGGGAATGATGTCCAGCCTCTGGAGGAAGACATAAAGCTGTAGGTGCACCCTGATGTACGACAGGGCGGTGTTGACAAACTTATTCTTCCTCGGGAAGGGGTAGAACCAGTAGGTGGCCATTTTGAAGACGTGGCCGCCGAGGAACGTTGGTAGACCGGTCAGAAGAGCGGATGATATCGGCCGCTGACTCCGCTCGTACTGAAAGAGCTCGAAGAAGGAGATGTCGGCGTACCGCTTGTACAGGAGGATGCGCAGTCGCAGGCCGTTAATACCCCAGACGCCGGCAATCTCCAGTGCACGCCCAAACCGCAGCAGCCGCGTGCCCACCGCATCCTCATAGTTGAAGTACCGCCGCACAGAGTCGACCTCGGCGGTGGACGGCGTGTTGTCCGGCTCGGCGACGCCAATGACCTGCATCACCTCGTTGTGGGAACGAACCATGTCGCGGTTCATTCGTTTTGTTTCGGGATTGACTGGTCGTCCGCGGTTATCGTACTGCTGTGTTGGCGCGTGCGGGTCATCTTCGCCTTCGCCGTCGACAACCTCGTCAAAAGGTGAGCGGCCCTGGGGAGGTTAGCGACATTTCGTCGTGAGCCGGGGGTTCCCAACCAGGGCCTGCGCGGTCAATGGACCGAGTCTCGTCATGCTTGGAGGCGGGTTTGTGTTGACCACATGTATGCGACGCTGGAGCGGTCCCAATTTTCAGGATCTGTTAAAGCTCGTCTGGCTGCGTTGGAAGCTATTCAGATGCATTCAAGGATGCAGACGTCTGCAAACGATCGGGACGACGGTGATCCCAAGCTCCAGGTGCTTAGTGGTGTTGGAGAGCTCCTGCAGGCAAGCGTGTCTGATTAGATAACACTATCGATAAGAATTCATCCCGCCAGACGAAAAAAAAAATCTGGGACAAACCGCTGCTTGCCGCATGTCGCGATTGAGTGTACTGCTTCGATCAACCTGCAGAATGGCGAGCAAACAGCCCCTCAAGACGACGTTCGAGCCTGAACGGGTTATACGGCCAATCTTCACCGGCGGCTCCGTCGCATTGGACAATGGCGCCAAGATTCTCGCAACACCCCTCGGCGAGGATGTCATCCTGACCAACCCCTCCAACGGGAAGCATCTAGCAAAGATTGAAGGAGTATGCGCCCCGGCGTCGTAGTGTGAAGGTACACGGCTGACAGTTTTTAGGATGGCGAAACGATTTCAACGCTGACCCGTATGTCTCTCCAATGCCCGACCGAGTCTACGTTCTAACAGTCATAGTGACCCCGTCCGGCTCGCACCTCATCATCTGCTCCCGATCGCTGGCGATGAAGATCTACGCCCTCAAGACTGCCGAAGACGGAACGATAGAGGCGAAGCTGACCCGGTCGCTGAAGCCGCACGGCACCCCTGTTGTCGTCCTCGCTGTCGACCGAACGAGCACTCTCCTCGCGACCGGAGGAACTGACGGAGCGATCAAGGTCTGGGACATTGTCGGCGGATACGTCACGCACACCTTCCGCGGACCCAGCGTTCTTGTCTCGGCTCTACACTTCTTTGAGGTCGCGGCGCGTTCGAACGAGGGTGACACCGGCAAGAAGGGGAAGAAGGCGAGACACGCCGAGGAGCAGGAGGAGACCGCGACCACAACGACAAACTGGCGGCTCGTATCTGGTAGCCAGGACGGCAAGGTGCGGGTGTGGGATCTTCACAAGCGCGCAGTCGTCGCGAGCCTCGACTCGCACGTTTCCAACGTCCAGGGCCTGGACTACTCCCCGGAACAGCAAGCGATTGTCTCGGCCAGCAGAGACAAAACAATCATCTGGTGGGATGCGAGGTCGTGGAAGATTAGAAAGGTCGTGCCGTGCTTGGAGCTGGTCGAGGCTGTCGGCTTCGTCGACGGCGGCCGCTTGACTTATTCGGCCGGTGCCAAGGGTTGCCTCCGTATCTGGGACACGGACACCGGCCGCGAGCTGACAAAGGACCAGCCGGAGAAAGCCGAAGCGGAGGGCGTCGTGAGCGCTGTGTCGCACCCCGAGCTTCACTTTATTTTATGCGTCCAGGTCGACCACACCCTGGCGTTGTACAAGGTGCCGGAGAAGGATGCCGTTGAGGGATCGATTATGGAGCCGTTTAGACGGATTTCCGGAACCCACGACTCCATCATCGACCTGAACTACCTTTTGCCCGACCGCTCCCTGCTTGCTCTGGCTACCAACGCCGAGGACATCCGCATCGTTTCGGTCAAGGACTCCGACTCAAAAGAGGATGCGACGTACTTTGGCCAGGACCTCGCTCTGCTCAAGGGTCACGACGACATCATCGTCTCGTTGGACGTCGACTGGTCCGGATACTGGATCGCCACCGGCGCCAAGGACAACACCGCTCGTCTATGGCGCGTCGACCCCGCAAACAACTCTTACACATGCTACGCTACCTTCACCGGACACACGGAATCGATCGGCGCCGTGGCGCTCCCGAAGCAATCCCCTCAAGAGTCATCAGCACAGTTCAAGGACCCCCTGAGCCACCCCCCGCCGTTCCTCTTCACTGGTTCCCAAGATCAGACCGTCAAGAAGTGGGAGATCCCCCGGGAACCCCAGCAGAGCCGCAAGGGCGGATCCCGGGCCGTCTTCACCAGGAAAGCCCACGACAAGGACATCAACGCGATAGATGTCCACCCCGCCAGCCAGCTCTTCGCATCTTCATCCCAGGACAAGATGGTCAAGATCTGGTCGGTGGCCGAGGGCGAGGTGCAGGGCATCCTGCGGGGACACAGGAGAGGCGTGTGGTCCGTCAAGTTCGCCCCCGCCGGGTGCCCCGCGATCCAGGGCGACGAGGGCCAGGTCGCCGGCAAGGGCGTCGTCCTCACCGGCAGCGCCGACAAGACAGTGAAGCTCTGGAGCTTGAACGACTACTCATGCATCCGGACGTTCGAGGGCCACTCCAACAGCGTCCTCAAGGTGGCCTGGCTCAACATGCCCAAGCAGGAGGGCAAGGGCAAGAAGCAAGTGCAGTTTGCCAGCGCCGGCAGCGACGGCCTCGTCAAGGTCTGGGACGCCAACTCGGGCGAGGCGGAGACGACACTTGACAACCACGAGGATCGCATCTGGGCCCTCGCCGTCAACTCGGCCGACAACACCATTGTCTCGGGCGACGGCGACTCCATCGTCACCTTCTGGAAGGACACCACCACCGAGTCCCAGGCCGCCGCCACCGAGGCCGCCCAGAAGCTCATCGAGCAGGAGCAGGAGCTCCAGAACCACATCCACCACGGCTCCTACCGCGAGGCCATTGTCCTCGCCCTCCAGCTCAATCACCCAGGCCGTCTGCTCAGCCTCTTCACCTCTGTCGTTACCTCCGCCCCGGAGCCCGGCAGCCTCTGCGGTCTCAAAGCCGTTGACCAGGTCCTCGCCACGCTGTCCGACGAGCAAATCTTTACGCTACTACTGAGGCTGCGGGACTGGAACACCAACGCGCGGACGGCTGCTGTGGCCCAGCGCATTCTCTGGACCCTCGTCCGCAGCTACCCGGCGTCCAAGTTCTCCAACCTATCGGTCAAGGGCGCGCGGGGCCAGAGGAGCCTCAAGGAGGTGCTAAACGCGCTCAAGGTGTATACCGAGAGGCACTACAGGCGGACGGATGAGCTCGTGGACGAGAGTTACCTGGTGGAATATACCCTGCGGGAGATGGACAGTCTCGCGCCTGCGATAGAGGACGTGGCCATGGAGGATGCGGTGGACGTGGAGAGGGACGCTATCATGGCGTGAGAGTAGTTGTAGGAGTTGGAGATAGAGAGAGAATGATTTATGGCGTTCACTTATTGTGTGCGGGTGACCTGCTGTGAGGTTTGCTCGATTCGTCCGCTTCCAGACCTGAGTGTTTGGGTACCTGGGACACTACGATATATTGAGACCAAACTGTTGCAATTCGACAGGCTTTTTGCTATGGCTTTCAGTGATGATTACTATACAGGCGTGCTCCTACGTCTCCCGAATCTTCGGCTCCTACATATAAGCATTCCTCTGCGTCTTCCTTCTCATCTTCTACGATTCGTCCTTCGACCGTGTTCCCCGGCTCGCTGCTGTCCTCTGTCTCTTCCTCCCAGTCTGACAAGGTTCTGTGCCTCTTCAATCTCTAGCCTGGCCAACCGGCGACTGTGCCGGCGCAGGCGCATAGTGATCGACGGGGACTCTGGTTGCTGCCGCGGCTGTTGCAGCAGCACGATGTTGCCAGGCCTTGTTGTTGTGACTGTCGGCATAGTTGTGCACTCCCTTGGTGATGATGCAAAGTAACTCGACCCAGACTCCAGCGCCCTCCATTTCAAAGGCGATGAGGCTGTGTTCTCCTACGATCCGGTCTCGATGTATGCCCAACATCATAACGGCATCCCCGATCCAATCGAGCCAACGAATGCACGAGGCGGCTGAAGCTCGGACTGACCCCCGAGGCGTCTTCGAGGCACTCAGCGGCCAATGTCACAGCCGAGTTCGTCACATGTCGCTTTCTTCGCTTCTTCACAAGCGTGAAGCTCGCTGCAGTCGCACTCAAGTTCTCTCCGATATATGTGAGTGTAGTCGGGTTGAAAGAGCACATCTGCATTATTTGGCCGACTATATCCAAGATTTTTCAGTTTCGAAGGCAATGAGGAACGACCCGACCTCTCTGGGTAGCCTGCTCAGACTGTTTTTCACGGCGTCTTTGGTCTCGAACTTATGCGGGTGTAGTCGACCCAGGTCGTATTGAACGAGACTATTGCTGAGAATTACGTCCCCAAGCAACACCTCTCCTTCGCTATCCGCGTTGGGCACACTGCCGCAGATGCCACACAAAACAGCCAGCCTGATACAACCGTAATTGGACCGAAGTTTGGCTGTAGTGTTCGCCGCGTTGACCTTTCTTATGCCGGGGAGGAGAACGAGGACAGCGTTTTGTCTGCCAATTCCACCAAGCGTATAGTTGTTTGTATCCCCTTGAGCCTTACCGAGATTGTTCTCAAGTCCGTCCCACAACTCGTTAGAATTCGATATAACAGTATCGAATTCGAGGAGAAGAGCGCAAATCACCGCCACGGTGAAGTATTTACGACGGCGTGGCGGATGAGCGGACATTGTGACTGGTGTCGTCGGTGGCGTACGAACTCAGGCTTGTCAGCATTGATTCCAAGAGGCATCGATAGATGTTTATATTTCGAGGCATTCTTCAACTAGCCATCATGAAATCTTGACATGCTGCAAAAAAGGCGCCGTAGGCACTGCCTTCGAGACACGGCTGTGGCTTACCACTGGCCTGGGGCTTCTGAGTAGAATGCCATTGGACGATAAGGCAACGACATTGATCGCTCCATCGTGCATGCATTGCAAGCTCTGAGCATTATCAGAAAGCCAAACGTCGATATGTAGGGATGCTCTTGTGACCACGCTTGAGAATTGAGCTTCTGATGGTTTCGGGATGTCCCTGGCTGTGTCGAATGATGTCTGGATGAGGTCGTTGGTAGACAAGCTCTGGGCGTGGCCGCTAAATGTGGGGGCGTGCACCTAGAGCGATAGACTGGCGACTTTTTCCAAGCCTGACAACAGCGACCGGCAAACACTGGTCCATTCCTGCGACCTCAGCCTCGCAACTGCAAGGAAACGGCCAAGAACACTTGACGCCCACACAAAGACTACACATTCAACATGGCGCACAGGAAACGCCATGCCGAGGAGTCGCTCGACGAAATCGCAGGGATCGACTCGCCCGCGTCGAAACGCTCACGAACCGTCGACTCCCTCATCTCCAACGGCTCACTCGAGAACGGGCACGACACAGCGACGGCGACGGAGGATGCAACACCCACAAATGGCGTCGCCGAGATACCAGAAGACGAGGCCGATGATAGCGATATAGAGGAAGACACGCCGATACAGGCCCCGATCCGCCAATCGGCGCCCACGGACGGCTATGACGACCTCTACCTCGACACGATAGACCGCAACGTCCTCGACTTTGACTTTGAGAAGCTCTGCTCTGTCAGCCTGTCCAACATCAACGTCTACGCGTGTCTGGTGTGCGGCCGCTACTACCAGGGCCGCGGGCCGAGATCCCACGCCTACTTCCACGCCCTCGACGACAACCACCACGTTTTCATCAACATGCAGACACAAAAGGTCTACGTGCTACCCGAGGGCTACGAGGTCAAGTCCAAGTCGCTCGACGACATCAAGTTCGTCTCGGACCCGCGCTACACAAAACCAGAGGTCGCCGCACTCGACCGCACGCCGCTGCGCGCGTCCTTTACGCTCGCCGGCAGGGAGTACGCCCCCGGCTACGTGGGCATGAACAACCTCAAGGAGAACGACTACCTCAACGTCGTGGTCCAAGCCCTCGCGCACGTCGCGCCGCTACGCAACTACTGCCTCCTCGAGGACCTCTCGTCACGCTCCGAGCTGGCCAAGCGCTTCGGCATCCTCGTCCGCAAGATCTGGAACCCGCGCGCCTTCAAGGCCCACGTTTCGCCACACGAGCTGCTCCAGGAGATTTCCCTGTTGTCCAACAAGCGCTACACCTTGACGGCGCAGTCCGACCCCGTCGAGTTTCTGTCCTGGTTCCTCAACAACCTGCACCTGGGGCTGGGCGGGTCCAAGACGAAGCCCGGCAGCTCCGTCGTGCAGCGCATCTTTCAGGGGAAGCTCAAGGTCGAGTCGCAGGCCATCACGGCGCGCGCCGACGCGGGCGACCGTCTACGGTTCGAGGACGCCGCCGTCTCGGTAACCTCGTCGAGGTTCATGTTCCTCACGCTCGACCTCCCTGCGGCGCCCCTCTTCCAGGATGAGCTGGAGAAGAACATCATCCCGCAAGTGCCCCTCACGACGATCCTCTCGAAATATGACGGCATCCATGCGCAGGAACATCTCGCACAGCGCAAGCGGTATCGCCTACTACACCCCCTGCCGCCGTACCTCGTTCTCCACGTCAAGCGCTTCAGCCAGAACAAGTTCGTGTCGGAGCGGAACCCGACGATTGTGACGTTTGATCCGAGGGGGCTCGACGTGAGTCCGTACGTGGAGCCCAACCCGGGCGAGTGGCCGCCGGGCGAGCCCATCTGGTACGACCTCGTCGCCAACGTCGTCCACGAGGCCGTGCGTGCCAAGGAGGACGTTGCGGACAGCGGCGAGGAGCGGAAGACGTGGAAAGTGCAGCTGCGGGATAAGGGACGCGACGAGTGGGTGTCGTGTCAGGATCTGTTTGTGGAAAAGGTGCAGAGTGAGCTGCTGTACCTGGGCGAGACATATCTGCAGGTCTGGGAGAGGCGGAGGACACCAAAGAGCAAGTAAGCTTAGATTGTACGATTAATGATATCGCGGAGTACGCGTCACCAAACCACGTTCACGTTCATGCCGTGGGACACAAATCACAGTGAGCTCATTTCGTAGTCATTCGAGACTATCATACGGCCCATGCCTGGACGCAGCCAGCGTGCCGAGCGTGCGCCTCAGATCGCAGTAGTGTACACCTCCCGAAAAGATGATGAGATGGGGAGGGCCGAGCCAATCCATACCCGCCTGTCGCAACCCATAAAACAACGTGACCGCTAAACGCTTGACCGCTACCCCCGTTCCATTCCCCCAAAACCTGCTAGCCGATCCCGTTTCCGAGAGGGCATATTGCATCAGGGAGCCTTTCGATTTCCCCGTCTTTGGAGGGTTTGATAAAACAGCACACCGTCTCCTGTGTCCAAACCTGCTTCCTCATCCCATATAGGTGTATTTTTTGTCGGAATTTCAATCCGAATGCTATGAAGATCCGTCGAGGGGATCCAATAGTGTACAAATAAACATCAAAGATGGCTTGGAGAGAAAAAAAAAAATGCAACAAAGGTGGCGCGGCGTTCCCGGAAGCGTGCGTCCGGGTTTCTGTCGGGGAGGTGTGGTGGTCGCTCAGGAGGCGGCGGGCTTCTGCTCGTCGGTGGTCTGTTTGTTGCCGCGCTTGTCGTGCTGCTTCTCGCGGCGGGACTCCTCGATGGCTGCTCGGTGCTGGATGCTCTCGTCGTGGGACTTGAACTCGAACTGCGTGTTGGGCGGGCACTTGAGGTACGACTTCCACGTTTCACTGCGGCTGTTAGCTTTGTGAAGATGTTAGAGGTTACTAAACGATTGATGCTTACCGAATCCTCAGCACGCGTCCGCCGGTCGAGCGCGTCCAGATGCTGATTATATCCTCGCCGTTGCGAACGCTCACCACACCGCCACAAACCTCCTCGCTGGCGTCGATAAAGGCCTCGCCGAGAAGCGCAAACACGGTATCCTCCCAGTACCGGTCGACGATTCCCTTCTTCAGTCGCAGAACCCACTTGCCGCCGCTTCTGTTCTCCTCGTCCTCCCAGATTGGGCGGATGCCCCGCTTGAAGAAGTGGTATTCCCAACCCACAGACAGCTCAGAGGGCCGCTTGAGGTGCGGATAGCCAATCCAGAACTCCTCCACGGTGTTACAGTGGATCATTGGCGTCAACGACTTGGCGTACTCCTGGTACGGCTGCCCCTTTGGCTGGGGCGGCCGGCACCACGTCACCCACTCGTACTTGAGAGGGTGAACGTGGAGCTGCTCAGAGGATGTCCGGGCCGAGGGGGGCTGCGAGCCCAGGGCCTTCCGCTCGGGGATCGGGGCGATGGAGGGCACCTTGGCCGCGGGGTCGTGCGACGTCGCGCCGGGCTTCGCGCCGATCTTGCCCATGGCGAGGTCGAACGGGTTGCCGGGGGACTTGGGCGTCTTGGCGGAGCCGAAGGAAGCAAAGGCGCCGGAGCCCAGACCGAAGGCATTGGCCGCACCCGCGGTGGGCGACGCCATGCCGCCTGCGCTGGGGGTCGTTACGTTGTTGAATGGATTTGATTTGCCGCCGTGTGAGGAGGTATCGCCGCCGAATCGTTTGGCAAAGGAGCCGTTTCTGCTGGCGTCACCGCCCGGCGCGGGACTACCATTTGTCGAGAGTGAAAGCTTGCCAGAGCTGAGCTGTTAGCGTGGGGGATGACATGCAGGGGATGGAAGAACTCACTTTGTGCGGCGGGTCCAAAGGTTGTTATCCATCAGGACTACTTTCGACGGCTTCCGGGGGTGAAAATGGCTTGTTCTCGTCAATCCCTCACAACGTCAAGGGCGGCGGCACCTTGATTTGCGGAAACGGTCACAGTTGTGGCGGCTGGGACAGGGTAGATGAAGTTGGGATGCAATGAGGTCGGGATGGCGGCGGCGGCGGCGGCGGGCGTGCGGGCAGAGGCGGTTGACGAGGGCCTGCTGCAGGGGCGAGTTGGAGAGAGACACACAGAGAGAGGAGATGGCAGTTGGAGAGCGGCGGGCGAGCTTCGGCGGGGGTGAGGTCCAAGGGGGGGTTTCCTTCGTGGAGGGTTGGGTCGGCGGTATCTCGAGGAATGTGGTGTGTGGATATTACAAACGTGGTGATTTTTTGCAGGTGTTTGAGCGATGTTGTGAGGCGGGAGTGGGAAGGGCGAATTATCGACTGATGGGGAACAATGAACAGCTTGAAGAGAAAAAAAATAATACGGAGTACGGATACTGATGCCCCATCCTCCTCGACCTTAGTCGTCACCTTGTTATCGATGGCGGATAGAGCGATAGCGCCTCGCTTAGCCCAGGTTAGCCTTACCCCTGATGGGTCCACCCGGAGGTCTTGAGCCAATGAGAAGCGGCTTAAGGGAGGCGGGCGCGCTGGAACGGCGCACCACAGTGAGGTCACAGCGAGGTGTCCTTCCCTGAGCCCACCGCCAGCCATCCGTACCTTAGCATTGGGCGCGGACTTTTGGTAGGGCAGCGCCAGCAAAAACAACCCAACCTTTTCATTGCATTTTTCGGCTTGGGTGGACATGCCTTTACTCGCATAACTCTATCCAAGAGGTTGGTCCTCAGACACTAAACGTTGAACACTCTCATCTGCACATCGGCACTTGGGACGGCGGCGTCTTGTTGTCAAACTCAACGGTCGGATGGGGAAGTGCAGAGCGTGCATGGCCTGAAACAGATGCCGGCGTACCTAAGTACCTAGCATTGGCCACAGTGGGGTCATAGATGATGGGGTTGCAGCAGTGAGGAGCTGACCGAGAGCACCTCAGCTCAAGCTTTGGTGACGGCGCGGTTGACGTGCTATTTTGCAGCTGGCTAAGCGCTGGAGCCTCATCATGACGGCCTAGGACAACATCGACGACACATCACATCTACAGAGCAACAAAATGCCATCGAGAAGACCGACGCTGTAAGACGGAAACACTGGAGTCCTGGACATCAACGCCTCGAGCAACCACGTGGTGTGCCTGGGAGACGCCCTCTGGTTGGCCTACCCCGCCATTTACTCGGCCCACACCCCTGACGCCGCCGGGTGCACAGTGCATCCACGTCCCCTCCAATGCCTGCCCGTCATCCAAAGAAAAGAAAGTGCAGATTCCCGTCGCGCCTCAGCCCACGACGCGCTTACCTCACCCCGTTGATCGGCATCCGAGTCAACGTCAACCTCGAACCCGCCGCTATCTCGTCACAATTGTCACTCGGCCATGCCCACAATCTAGCCGCGTCCTTTGTTGCCTCGCCATGGAAAAGTTCCTGCGGGAATGGAGGCAGGATGCCCTGAACAAGGCGCAGTACGATTCCGCCATCTTCATCGGCGACAAGTTGCTAGCCTTGACCAGTACGTGACCGCACACCTTGACCGACTGCCTGCCTAACATTGACAGATGACGATAAGGACGCCTTCTGGCTGGCTCAAGTCCACTTTGCTACCGGCAACTACACCCGCGCTCAGACGTTCCTCGCCAAACAGGACCTCGTCGCCCGCAACGTCTCCTGTCGATACCTGGCGGCACACTGCCTCGTCAAGCAGTCGAGATTCGACGAAGCCCTGGCCGTCCTCGGCGAGCGGAACCCAACCCACCTCATCAGCAATGCGAGCAATAAGCGGAAGCAACAGAGCACGGCACCCCTAGGTCGGGCCGTTGGCCATTCCAAGGGCGGTTCCAGAGACAGACATGCCCGCGACGAGGCCGCCGAGGAGGAGGCTACGAATCGGAAATACGAAGCCGCCATGTGCTACTTGCGAGGCATCTGCTACG
This sequence comes from Colletotrichum orchidophilum, assembly GCF_001831195.1. NCBI lineage: Eukaryota > Fungi > Ascomycota > Sordariomycetes > Glomerellales > Glomerellaceae > Colletotrichum > Colletotrichum orchidophilum. The sequence goes on from NW_019172966.1 coordinate 350,058, forward strand.
CCAAGCAGAATGCCTTTGACCGGGCCAAGGAGTGCTACAAGGATGCCGTGCGGATTGACGTGCAGTGCTTCGAGGCGTTCCAGCAGCTCATGACCAACGCTCTGCTGTCGCCCGACGAGGAGTGGGCGTTTCTCGAGTCACTCGATTTTGACGCCATCAGCGTTTCTGGAGACATCTCGTCGTCGCAGGAGGCGGCAGAGTTCACCAAGATGCTGTACACAACGCGGCTGTCAAAGTATAGAGAACCTTCGGCATTCACCGCGGCGTGCGACTCTCTGTCGACGCACTACCGTCTGGCGGATAACCCAGATCTCCTCCTCGCCAAGGCCGACCTCCTCTACACGCAGTGTCGGTACCGAGACGCCCTCGCCATCACCGAATCCATTCTGCAGGACGACAAGTACAACTTTAGCGTCCACCCCCTACACCTGGCATGTTTGTATCAACTCAAGATGAAGAACGCGCTCTTCTTGGTCTCCCACGACCTGGCGGACAACCACCCAGAGGAGCCCTGCTCATGGTTGGCCGTGGGTATATACTACTTTTCAATCAACAAGATTGCGGAAGCCCGTCGTTATTTCAGCAAGGCCAGCATGATGGATGCGCACTTTGGCCCTGCGTGGATCGGCTTCGCACACACGTTCGCCGCAGAGGGCGAACACGACCAGGCCATTTCCGCCTACTCCACAGCAGCGAGGCTGTTTATGGGAACGCATCTGCCGCAGGTCTTCTTGGGCATGCAGAACCATGCACTCAACAACATGACACTAGCCGAAGAGTTCCTCAAGACGGCATACGGCCTGTGCAAGACGGACCCACTCCTTCTCAACGAGATGGGTGTCGTCAAGTATCATCAGGACAAGCCGCAAGAGGCTGTCCAATTTTTCCGAGCAGCGCTCAAGATTGCCGCTGACATCGATTCTGACCCACAAGCGTGGCTGGCGCCGAGGACGAACCTGGCACATGCGTACCGTCGGCTGCGGCTGTGGAAGGACGCGCACATGGAGTTTGACGAAGTCCTACGACAGGGCGGCAAGGACGCAACTATATTCTGCGCAAAAGCGCTCATCTATCTTGAGGAGGGACGTCCAGAAAAGGCCGTCGTGCCGCTGCATGAAGCGCTCGCCATTAACCCACAGGACAGCATAGCCACGGAGCTACTGAATAAGGCCCTGGAGGAGACATCCACCATTGACGTGGCCGAGGGCGACGAGCTGGAGGCTTTTGAACAGGAGCTTGAGATGGGCAAGGCGGCCGCCAGGGAGCGCACATTGAACAAGCTTCCGAAGCTGCGACGGGATGCGAAAGGCAAGGCAAAAGTCGGCAGGCCGAGAGTGCTCATGGACGAAGACGAAAAAGGCGAAAGCACGATGGAGATGACTGATGATGATTAGCCCGACGCGGCACAGTACTGTTATCTGGACACGGCATCACGGTAGAGGGCCAAGATAGATATCGGTTAATGATTACAACCCTATGAGATCTCGCGACCAGCCTTTATTGTTGAGTTGAGCTAAGCAACGTGGCTCTGGGGTAGTCGGTTAGCTTGGTTCTGTGGTGACGAATTCGGTCGATCCCATTCGTCGGGTTAGTGCTCGCATTCGCTTGCTAGCGTGGGATTCCGCGGCGGGAGGATACCCCGGCGTGCTGACGAAATCGGGCTTGTTCCATGCCGACTGCGCCCGCTAGATCGGGAAATGCGGCCGCATGTGGGCTGGTGGGTTTGCGAGTTGTGATATAAGGTGCCGGCTTGGGATTTAGAGTTGAAGACTGCCACAATCATTGACAAACTCCAACAGTCTTCCATCTCACCATCTGTGTAGCGCAGCGGCAAACAAATCCCTTCCACAAGCCTGTCGTCAGCTCCTACAAACCACCCGTCTTCTCAGAAACACCATGTCTCGCTACTTTCCTCATGCGGCATACGCAGAGGACCAGCCCCTCGCCGGCACAATACTCACAGTCCACGTTCTGACTCGTGGCTACACCACCGGCGCCGTAATGGGTCTCGGCGCGGCGGCAGTGGGTGGAGTCTACAGCCGGGTTCGCGGCGCGAAGCCCCTGCCAGCCGCAGCCCCGTTCCCCACATCAACGACGACAACACTACGAACCGCTGGGGTGCACAACCTACTCCGCTCGTCAGGCACAGCCAGCGCCGTCGGCCTGGGGTTCGCGGGCGTCGCCCTGTTGGCGAGGATGCACGGGCGCGAGGACATTGAGTTGCGCGATCGCGCGTGGCGGCTAATGGAGAGCCGGAGTCAGTTGGAGACGGACGACTGGACGTATGGCGGTGCGGCGGCGGGGCTTGCAGCGCTTGGGATCGCGAGAGCGGCGGCGGGGCAGGCGGTCGGTTTGAGGGTCATTGCCGGTGCGGCTGGACTGGGGAGCGTTGCGGGTACGGTTGGGTACATGGTATGGCGGTATGGTGTGCATGGGGGCAAGTATCCCGAGTATGTCGGTCCAGAGGTCGCCTTATCGAGGGTTTGATGAGTTTGGAGTTTGATGGCCAATAGACTTGTAATACCCAGATGGTGTTGCTTAGATGACAGCGTTGCCTGCCGGCGAGATTCATTGTTTTCGAAGTGTGACTTTGTGACATGGAAGACAACTTGGTTTGGTCGCCGATGACACGCGTTTCCTCTGATCTGAAAGAATCTGCCTTGAAGCGGTTTGGAGGAAGCCTAATAAAAAGGGGTTCGGTAGCGGTTTGGCTGGGGAGAGACGATCTCCCTTGACTGGCAGCCCGTAAGGTCCTTTAAAAGTGTCAGCAAGGACAACATGGCCTCTCAACGACCCTAAGATCGAACTTCACCAATGAGCAATCTCGAATCGGTGTAACTCAATCTTTGAAAGCTTCATACGCTTCAACGGTCGGGGACATCAAGCTGACGAGTCCAATTCATGTTCCTCGCAAGCTTTGCCAGTCAAGATCGCGCAGTCCAAAGAAATCTCCAACTGCGAGATCTGCCAGCGAATCTGGACCCGGATTGAGGAGGCGTTTACCGGCGACGGATCACACGCTTTCATCAACATTGACTCCTTTCAAGAGGCCCTCTCCTCTAAATGTAGCAGACACTTGCCCATGGTCGAGATGTTCCACAAACGATGCAACAAGCCGAGTCCATTCCCCAGCCGCGAATCAAACGACGTGGGCATCGGGTTCCCTCGAGTAGGCGAGATCATGCGCGACAGGTCGAATCTCGACTCCTTCTCGAGCCTGATCTGCAACTACAACCAGAGGTCACCGACCTGCGACAAGGATGCCCTTCCGAGTATCAGCGGTTTATTGAACGACATCAGCCGGTACTTCTGGGGTGGTTTTCTATATGGATTAACGGAAATGTACTTTGAAGCAGCCCTCAGCTGGGAGCCGTACTGGAGCCACACCGAACTCCGACGACGGCCGCCTCCGCCCGTCCTGATGCGAGCCAGCTCGTTCCATGCGATCTTCCATTCTGGTCCTGGGTGGGATGTGAAGACCTCGTCTCCGTCGGACGCAATGAAGCAGGCCCGGCGAACCCGCGGGGTTGTGCGATCAAAGAGACGATCCCGACTACCACATGGTTTTCCTATGCTACAATGACGGCAACGCAGAAACGAACAATCAGGCCTTCCTGGTTAGAGAATCGCCAAGCGTACAAATATTCTAGTCAACCCCTCCCTTCAAGGTGGCTCAATAAGAGATTCCCGAGGTGACTATCCTCGGGTACGGAGAAGGAAAGGACGGAATCGTGCTGCTTTACCCCGGTGGATGGCAACAAGTACACATTGAGGCACAGCAGCATTTCCGATAGTCACGACGGGCACCCGTGTCAGTGGCCTTTTCCCATGCCAGACATTCAGGAATCTACCCAGCCGTTCATGCTGGAGCAGAAGATGCATCTCCGCTGGACACCCGCTGCGCCCTCGTCTCTGCCTTTCAAACAGACGAGAAGAATGACATCTCACTCTACGGTGACAAGGATAACAATATAGGGGGTGCTGCGGCTGTACAACAAAGGATCCACTTCTGAGCTTTCCCCAGCTAGAAGCTGTGCAAAGAAGGTCGAGCTGGTCGCCACATGCCTCAGACGGAACTACAAAATCACCTTTGACAAGAGGATCTATGGCTATACGCGCCCCCTCACGGCCACAGAGGTCTACATTGTGCTATGGGTGGAGTAGATCGACAGGATTGCGCACCGCCTCGCGAGTGGGCATGTCGACAAAACTGCGTGGGAAGGGCTGCCTCTCGAAGATGCGTCTTTGATTCTGGAGTGAGCTGTACTCTATCTAGTATCCTGTATCACTCTAGATAATATCCAGAAGTATTCTGTACATTTCATCTTACAACTTCTCCTTACCGGCGAGCAGCTCCTCGACCTTGGCGAACTGGTAATAAAAATCTAGACTTTGCGGGTTGAGAAGCGTGCCGCTTGGTTTGATGGTCCGGCCCGAGACAATCTGCTTCACCGGAAGCTCGACTTTTTTAAGGTTGACAGTCGTCTGCTATTGTCAGCGTGGTCTGCAAACGTAGAGTCACTGTGCTTACCGGTATCTCGGGCGTTGAGAAGATGTACTTAGGCACATGCCTCTTTGTCAACTCTCTTTGAATCTTGTCCTTGACCTCGGCCACCAGCTGGCGGTCAAACTTTTCACCCTCGCGCATCATCAGGAACAGAATGACGCTCTCGTCCTCATCAGTAGGACGCCTCTGTCCAACACACAGGCTGTCGACGACCTTGTTTGAAAAGTTGCGCTCAATGACGGCGTAGATCTCGGCACTACCAAAGCGAACGCCACTAGGGTTCAGCACGCCATCAGCACGTCCTAGGAAGGCAATATTTCCCGTCTTTGGGTGGATAGAGCAGAAGTCGCCGTGTGCCCAGACATTATCAAAGCGTGCGAAGTATGCCGAGTGGTACTTGGACCCTGGGGCGGCAGAGGCGAAATTGGGTGAGTTCAATGACAGTTTTGGGGGCGCCGAGTCGCCCCAGAGGAAGCATGGGATGTTGGGGAAAGCGGCAGTGGCGACGAGTTCACCGGGTATGCCGTTTGGTACGGTCTCACCAGCTCCGTCGGGCAGTTGTGCGTCGTAGATTGCGATGGGAACGCCAAGGGATGGGCCCTGAGTGCCTCCCACGTACACGGGGTCCAGGGGATTCTCCATACCAAAGCAGCCGGCCTATGAGTGTTAGCATGAATTATGGTGCGTGTGAGAAGACCTACAATGTCAGTGCCACCGGAAAGATTGGCAAGGTGGACATGGCTCGGGAAGCCTGCGTCGTAGAACCATTCGAAAAGCTGATCAGAGAGGACCATGCCTGTGCTGGTCACAATCTTGAGCGAACTGAGATCCGTCACCTCGCGTGGGCTGATCTTGTTCTTGGCGACCTCAAACATCCACCTTGGGCTGATGCCCAGTTTCGTCACACGCTGCTCGCCGAGGATGCGGATGAATGACTTGAGATCGGGAACGAAAGGCGAGCCATCATACATGACGACGCGGGCTCCCGATAACAGTGCGGCGACATTAGAGAGGTACATGATCCAGCCGGTGGTGGTGTACTGAAGGGTAACAGCCTCGGGAGACATTGACTCGTGCAGACGGCCTTCCTTGAAACTGTTGAGCATGACGCCGCCGACGGTATGCACGATTGCCTTGGGGATACCCGTGGTGCCAGAGGAGTAGTAGATGAGGAACGGTGCGTGGAAGGGGATACGCGTGAAGGAGGGCGCTGCTGAGGACGAGGCGCTAAGGAACTTTGACCAAGTTTCGGTCTTGGGAATCGAGGAGACATCGTAGGGCTTGGAGAAGCGTGGGATGGAGACGAGACCGGAGAAGGAGGGGCACGAGCCCATGCCGGAGGCCACCTCGGCTATCTTTTTTCGAAGGTCGACCGTCTTGCCGTTGTACACCGCGGCGTCGTCAAAGAAGATGAACTGGCATGTGTGAGCGCAGTTGTTGGAAGTGGGTAGTCACGTACCTTGGGATCGACCTGCGTGGTTCGTTGCAGGATGCCCTTTACGCCCATGTCCGTGGACGAACTGCTAAAGATGCCGCCCAACCACGTGGTTGCCGCGAACACCAGCAGCGTCTCGATGGAGTTGGCACCGACGAGGACGATGCGGTCTCCCTCCTTGACGCCCCTCGCCTTCATGGCTGCTGCCAGATGACCCGCGTCACGACGCAGCTGGCCCCAGGTTAGATGGCGCACATCACCGCGGTTGCCTTCCCGAATCTCCGTGACGGCGACTTTGTCTTCCTCTTTACCCTCCGTGCCGTGATGGTCAACCGCATCGGACGAGCCTCGCGTGAAGAGAAGGTTCTCGGCCCAATTGAGGCGCACGCCGGGGAACCACTTGGGGATGGCGTCTATCGGGAGAGATTCGTCCACGACCGACGTTGGACGCCCCTCGTGGACCAGATTGGCGTAGCTGAAGAGATGGCCGTAAAATGTGGCGCGGTTAGCGACGGTCCAGTTGTGGAGGTCGTTGAAGGTCTGGAAACGTGTAAGCGGACGTACCGTGGGGGATTCGGGGAATACTCACCTTGAGCTGGAGGTTGAACTTGGAATTGACTGATTGCAGGAATTGGTACATTTGCGTGCTCTTGGGGTCCGGGTGCTCCCAGAGCTTGCGGGGGATCTCGTTGGTGTCCATGTCGGTGGGTGTTGAGCTGAGAGTTGTCGTTCGGAAAGTTTGACGGGGGAGATGAGTCCGGGGAGGTTGGAGTACTTGGGGTTCCTCCGCGCTTCCCCAACTTGCCTCGGGTTAAGGTTGATTGCCGGGAATGCGGGGTTAGCGGCCTCAACCAACATGCCGAGAGGGGCCGAGGGGCCGATCCAGCCGCTTGTTGCGACATCGCAGCATTCAACAAGATCGAGCAAGCTATAAATTGAAAGGCTAACGGGTACCACATCCTTCCACGCTCCGATGATGCCGCACTCGTAAAGTATGCGAGTCTAGCCACCAGTGATGAGGATCTAATTGCACGTCTAGATTCCCGTCCGACAGCGTACTGCATGCAATGTGAGGGCTCTTCTCATCGCCGACAGAATAGCCACTACGGAAACAATGAGGACGACAGGACCTCAAAGATGGCTATATACAATGTGATTTATTCTTGGATTCGTGGATACTCAAAGAAAAGTAAACCCTCCGAGCCAAACGGCAAGAACAGAGCCCACGGGGACGATCTCGACATCTCCAACAGCAATAAGCGTGTGACTAAAGGAGGAAAGAGGTTGGAAGCCAAGTGTAAACTCACCTCTGAGCTGCCTGGGTGCCTTGGATCCCAGACTTTAGGAAAACTTGAGGCAGGTATGAACAGCACTGCACCTGCCTAGCAGTTGAATAAAATATTAAGCGAGGTGCCTGTGGGATGCTAGCAAATTCTCGAAACAAGTCTGCTTCACGTTCGGCTTCTTTCCTCTCTCCTCTCTCGAGGATACGGATCTCGGCACCAGGGGATGCAAAAAGAGAATAGCTTCAGTCTGTCAATGAAAAAATAATTTGGCACATCCTATTTTGATCACGTGAAATGACCCCTTGTGGAGTGAGATGTTCTGTGAGATGGATCTTAGTAACCTCATCGTGATTCAGGACGTGGCATGGAGAAAAGGTATGAGACGCGGTTTCGTTTCGTTTACGATTCTCCCTGCTCATTGATTATAATCTCGGTCGCCCTCAAAGAGCCTCTCATTGTTTCAACGTAACTTGAAAGATTCTCACCAGGCTAGGCATCCATAAAGTTTTCCGCGGAATGGCAGTGATAATGAATTCTTCGTAAAGGCTCGCTGGAGGTCTCCCAACGAGTCATCGCATCGGTACTGATATTCCTCGACGAGAGGCCAAGTCACATCGCCGTTATTGTGGGGCCTTACCGGGACGCCGCCGCGCCTGCCTCTCACTCACTCACACTTGCCGGCCTTTTCTTCCCCTTCCCTTCAATCATCACAACATACCAACAAAAGCCATTTTCCTCGGATTTCACGATAGAGATGACGTCCAACCCGGCCAATGAAGGCCACGTACCCGGGCCTGCTGCATCGAGCAGCGGCTCTCACAGTCACTCGCGCGCAGAGGACTGGATCCCGTCGTTCCATGACGGGGAGCTCACCGGTGAGGATGAAGATGCCTGCAGCCAAATCCTCACTCTCATTACCGGTGGCCATACCACAACCCTTCACAAGTGTGGTATTATCGAAGCGTGGAAGGGTGTGACACGCCAACTGTACCCCTATTTTCAGAAAGAGGACTGGGCTTGGGTTAGCACAACCGTACTCAAGTACGCGACCATGCAAGAGTTTTACAAAATGACTGGTAAGTCACGCGACCCCAATTCACTGCTATGGAAGACTGACCACTCCAGCCCACCATAAAAAGAAGCCTTTCGCGACCCTGGGCTTTACGGTACCAGCGAATTTAATCGAGGACCTCGACGAGGGCTATGCGGAGTACCTCGAGGCCAACCATTCCGAGTATTTCGAGGCCAACAAGCACAGGATTCCCAAGAAGCACGTTCCGGTCGCCTCGCCTTCCATCGAGGCAGGGGAGTCGTCCAAACGGAAACAGCCCGAGCCCGAGCAGCCGAAGGACGTCGAGTCCCGAAAGAAGTTGAAGAACGAGATCACCAAGTCCCGCGAGACCGATCCCAAGAAGCCAGAGGCCCCAGAGACCAGCGCGCTCAAGGAGATCACTATGTCGCTCCAGCCAGAATCAATCTGGCCTGGCCCTTCCACTCCCAGTGCCCCCGTCGCGACCAGACAACCAAGCAAGATTGAATCAATGATCTTGGCAGGGAGGAAGGACCTCAAGGAGTTCTTCCAAATTTGCAAGTACGATAACATCGCCCTCGAAAAGGGTGGATTCCCTTTCGAAGTACGAGTTCCTGATGGATTGAGCCCCGCCATGGCTGAGCGCGTGTACCGCCACAAAGATCAGGTGACCAAGATCAGCAAAATGCTCGACCCGAGGCTTCGTCTTTTGTGGATTGACCACGACAAGTCAACCTTCCTCGTCCTCATGAAGAGCGACCCGAAGGTCAATTACTGTGACATCGGTTCGTACCCAGCATCTTGGTGGGCTCTCAAGGCCTGGTCCGGAAGTGCGGTGAATGGTCAGGTGGCTACTCTCAGCGACTTCATCCGGAACCACGAAGAGAAGGTCAGATGTGAGAGCGTCGAGACCCAAAACAAGGTTCTGAAAGACTTGGCTCAAAAGAGCCAGGATCAGGCAAAGGGAAACGAGGACGAGATGTTGGCGTCGATTCGTCGGGGCTCCGACGAAGCGCAGCTGGGGGCGCTCCGTGCAAGAGTCTCACAAGATCTCTTCAATTCCAAGTTCAAGAGAACGGCACGATGGAACAGGATGGTCAACCTTTATCTGAATGGTGAACAAATGACGCGTCCTCCAGGCCAGCTTGCGCCGAGCCTTTCGCTTAATGACGTCAGGATGGCCATTCAAGATACTTGGTCTGTCTACAAGGGCGACGATCAAATGGAGGAGAATGCCCTAGAAGCAACAGACTGGGCATGGAAGATGAAGAAGGAGTTCGAAGAGGATGAGATCTTCTCCATGAGTACATTTCAGATCATGGAAAGACTTGGGCTAGCAGAATAGGCATATCATAAGGGCGGGCTCATATCAATTGAGGCTTGGCAGGGAAACACAGGCTCATGTCAATTGAGGCGCTGCATCATCCATATGATCGACTCTCAGTCAAGTGAAGCTACTGTCGGGGTGCATGAAGCTGAACCGATTGGCCTTGAATCGTGAGAGGAGCTCGAGGGGCAAGGAGACACAAGTAGACTGAGTTTAATGCAGCTCCTCAACAATGTCGAACTATCGAAATGTCGCGTGAAAAGTGACTGCCATTTTTAGAACGTGAGATCAGAGTAGAACGAATACTTGGCCTCGACTGACTGCCAATATCTCACCTTCAGGATTCAACCTGAAGCTGATTTTTTTTTCGGGAAGCGAGCCTCCATGTCAAAGTTGGACCGGTCAGCATTTCTCCTTTGGAAGTTCTCCTAGCTGCTACCGACCAAGGTAGCAGCAATCCGGTAGGTATGGCAGCCATCCTCCCACTGAAATTCTGGTCTTGGTCCGAGTAGGCCAAAGAGCCTCGATTACACAACAGAACTGCCTTCGCATTGCGAGCATACTATGCCGATTTAGAAATTGGCTTGATGGGATTTCAATTTGATATCGCCTCACACTAAGCTATCAGCGGCAAGTGGATGTTGCCGTAGCCGAGTAGTCCGATGCGCATAGCTATGAGAGCTGTGTGTTTCTCATAGAATAACCCTTGAAAACTTGATGTCATCAAAAAACCTCCGACTTGGAGCTGTATACTGCACGTGAACTTTATAGGCCGAATGAGAGCCTGTGTGGTCTCATGTTCTTGATAGATAGTCGGCGATGTGAAAGATGAATCATCGGTGGTATAGTTCCATGTAACAAGCAATATCCATCTTGCTTCCACGTTCCAGCTCACGACAGTAGCCTTTGAGAGACTCGAAAGCGTGCAAATAGGCCTCTTTCATGCTGAAAAGAGTGCGATGGCTGTAGGGACGGTTCTTGACGATGACAAGGAAGGTGGCATCATGGTGTTCGGTCCAGACGATACGAAGTCTACGATCCAACTTATCGCGTGCCTGCTTGAGCAGAAAGCCTCTGCGGAATAGACGGGACTGGTCACGCCGACTGATGCTGTCTGGAATCCGCACTTCGAATGGTTGTCCAGGCGCATCAACATGATACGCCATGGAGCCATATGCATGGAAAAGTTCTAGGCGCGCTGGTATTCCTTGCTCAATGTGCTGGTCGACACGGTCAGTGAGGTGGCTGCTTGCCTCGTTCGTGACCTCCTCAGTGTCGATGTCGGCGTCCGAGACATCTTCTTGACCCCGGTCCGTGACTCGGTTCCAGTGCTCGACAGATGCTAAGGACGGTGCTGTGTGCACCTCCCCAACAGCGGCAGTCGCCGTGCTCAGTCGAAGAATGATTGTTTCAATCTTCTCCTGCTCTTCGAACCACTCGGAATGATGATCTTTGAGCCATTTCGTGAAGCCTGTGTCTATCGGTCTATGCTCGTTCTGGCTGGATGGGATGGTGTAACCCAGATCTCTCATTTTCTGGACGTTGAATCCTGTGATGACATCAGTATGTGAGATACTCTGAATGCTATCGGATTGGCTTACTTAAGAGACGTCTCAATGTCTCATAGCCCATCGTGTCGATATTTTGCCACCACCACTCGCGCTGCTGGTGAAGATAATTGTAAACATGCTCCACAGCCTTTTCCCACTTACCCTGGAACTCCCAGCTCTGAAAGTTCACACTGGGATTTTCCTCCATGTAGAGGTCCAAAAGCTTCTTGTTCGTGGCGGCCGCTGGAAACTCATCCCTAGCAAAGGGGGTCCACTTGGCCACGTCGTAGTCAGTGACTAACATTTTGATAGTGCTGTGGCTTATGCTTGCTGGAAAGGGTAATGATGTTTGATGATAGAAAGAGGGCAGAAATGAATTAGTTGACAGACAGAAAAAAGGGCGGAAGGGAATGGAAATAGGAAAGAAAACCAGTTGAGCGATAGAATAGAGGGCGCTACGGAAGGGCAGTGGGATTACTTCTGATATTATAGGGAAGGCACGGAACTGGGTCTACTATTGAACCCGCAAGAGCAGCACCTCATCAATGGGAGGTGCGTAACATCCGGCGACCTCGACGGTTGATTAAGTTGATTGAGGCGTCGATACACGTTCTTCTGCACTTATTTGCCTCAATGGGCCATCACAAATCTTCACAGTATCCCTAGATGGATCATAGGTTTTCCTACCTAACTAATAGGTACAGTTTGATGTTGCTCTCTTATGGGCCTATTAGCCTTTCCATGAGGGCCACGTGTACCTGTGCTACTATGATGCGTCTACAGAGAGACACTGGGAGGCCCCCGCGACTCGACCTCATCTTATATCAGCTCAGGGTTTGCTTTCAAAGAATGAAACGATCTTTCAATTCGTACAAGTATATCCGGATATTCCAATTCATTGAAAAGCTATATGGCTCTTGATGTGCAGGTTTGAAGACATTTGGGTGGGTGATGTGGTAGTTGAACTGTCGCGTAAGCGCCACGACGATGACCACATGCAGTCGATTTTGTCTCGAAGTTTAGACAGGAACGCCGTTGGAGTCCGTGCAGCGCCGGAATGCTTGTCCAGTCGGATGCACTCCATCCTACCAGAACTTGCCTCTTTCGGCGTATGGGGCCGCGCTGACTCATGTAGCTCTCTGGTTCCTCACGAAAGCCCACTCCCTCACTTTCTTCGTTGCATCGATCCTAGGCGCGCGTCGCAACCGGGCTACAGCATCAGCAGGAGGCAAATAGTGGCAGTCTAAGTCATTTCAAGTCTATGTTTTGCACAATGATGATGCAACTCAGTCATGCGTGAGAGTACCATGAATGCTGGGGAGCAGTAGACCAATGTTGTCAGGCGGGCCGTACATATGAGCCAACTTGGACGTGGCTCTTCGTCAGTGCGGGACCCAGGCGGGCTGTCGCCGCAAACCCCTTTGCACTATTGACCATCGCAGGAGCAAAGGCCTTGGCTCCACCTATTTTTTTAGCCTACTTGGCCTTGGGGCATTAAAGCCTACTTAAGACGTAAAACCCCTTTGCACTATTAACTATAGCAGGAGCAAAGGCCTTGGCCACAACTGTTTTTCAACCCACTTGGCCCTTGGGCAATTGAACTTGGAGCCAAGGCCTTGGCCATACGTATTTTTCTCAGCCCACTTGGCCTTGGGATATTCAAGTGTAGAGCAAAGGTCTTGGTCCTTCCGAAACCTCATCAGGGAAAAAATTGCAAACGGGCCAGAGGTCTGCCACGGTACACACTTCACACTTCACACTTCACATTCAGCGCTGGCAGACACCAACCACACATCAAAATGGCGAGTGAGAAATCAATTCCGTACGAGGAATGGGCCGACGAGATGGAAAAAATCAAGTCATGGTACCTTTGCGAAGACAAGACTTTGCTCGCACACGTGCAGGTACCTCCGACGAAATATGACAACATTCATCAGTTGGTCGGCGCCACGCAAGGCTTGGCCATCAGCTGCACTCAAGAGGGCACGAGACTAGTTACGGTACGACTCATTGCCGACGACGCAATCGACCGACAAGTTCTATCGAGCGATGTCCAACATCTGGTGCAGCATGTGACGACATACGAGAAGGTCCAAGCACTCACATCCGCCATGCAAAGTTGCGAGGATCATCAACTCCTCTTCATCGACGTGGACGAACAGTCGACGCTCTCCTACGCTCTCGCAGTTCTCGACATTGCCCGATGCATCAACAACGTACCAACACCGAAATTGCGGATCATATGGCTGTCTTCGTTGCCTCTCAATCCCCAGCTGGGCAGAATGATGGCCGTCTTCACCGAGAAGAGGAAGTTACCCGTCACAACCTTCAAGATGCCGAAACCACAAGGCCAGATGGCATGGGACGAGCTGGAGTGGATCACATACCCAGTATCCGACGTTGAGTATCAACAAAATGTGGCAGAGAGATTGGCGCAGGACTATGGGGTGATTGAAGGTCAAGAAGAGGAGTACAAGAAAACGAAGACGGTACTATTCTACCATGAGAAAAGCAACGCCAAAGTATCGGATTATGGCCCAATCACAGAAGCCCTCGGGCGTCTCGTGGGAGACTCATTTGTCCAGCTTCATGGGAACGACGCCGAGCCGACCGATCGCGGATGTATTGTGCCCTTCGGCATCGAGCTGAGCCAGTCACGTTTGGAAATGGGTGGGGCAAGGCATCTGGTTCTCTGCAAGGAAAGGACAATGGAGGTATACGATCGTCGGATTGGGCACGTCGTCCGAACGACAGCGCGGCTGAAAAGACACGAATTGATGGTCCAGGTGGGATGTGCGTTTGAGAAGGGAGTCAATCCAGAGAACATCACAGTGCACTCGCAGCTGTCCTTGGCGGATATCATGAGCGCCGAGCAGGGCCGAGAGTTTGACGAGCTTCATCAAGAAGCCTTCTTTCTCAAGGCGATGGCAAGGTACGCCGACGTCAACATCGGTCGCATGGGGAATTGGTTCGCGTGCAATTATCAACGGATGCAAAAGACCATTCAAGGTCTCGAGATCCTGGGACTGGTACGACACAGAGACAATTCCGCCGCCGTCTTTGACTACCAATTGAGGGACGATCGTGCCTTCAAGGTCACCCGCCTTCTCGCATTGACTGACAACAACGTGTCGGCGGCTGCGTTCTTGTCCTTTGTAAACGACGACACGGAGAGCAGTGTATCGGCAGCCATGGTGGACATTGTGGCCATCATTCTGGAGTTTTACGGCCCGTACGACTTCGTGGTCGTGGCGAGGGAGATCCTCAGTGATCGTCAACCTGGTCCCATTCAGGCGGTCTTGAAGGAATGTCGTGACGTGCCCGATAACGTCATTTGCACGGGCGCCATATGGCTTCTGGGCATCTATCGTCTGTATGGCCCCATGTCCAATACTGGCTCCCAGGCGTACGCGACTGCCCGTGCTGGAGGTATCATTCTCATGAGCCCCATGAGATGCGCTGCCATATGGGAAAGAGCAAAGGATATTGGAGCTGCTGTGGGATTCTCTCGCTCATCTCTCTCCGATCTGAAGCTCCCTCAAGAGCACGTGGAGTCTGTCGAGATGTACATGATCCGCGCTTGGCTCCAAAACCTCTGCCACAGTCCCGTGAAATTCAACCCAGTCAATATCTGGTCTGGGTGTCTCGTCTCCATCGATGGAAAATACGGGCCAATTCGAATGAAATTTGGCCATGACGTTGTCTTCCTTGCTTTCAGGATGACGAGGGCAAATGAAAGATTTTCCGCTGGCTTTGCGACTACAATTTCAATTAAAGGCCTGGTGGAGGCTCTCAAGGCCTCTGGAGTCACGGTGGAGGACATTGAAGCATTTTGAAGCTTCGACTGGTAGATTTGAGACAATCGTATAGGCGTGGATCATCAATAAACTGTTTCTAAAATGGCATGTGATACGTGACATGGAATTGCTTTCTGTCGACAGGGTATCGACGTGCGTGAGGCACCTTGGCCATGTACCTTGTCTCGGGCCATTGCGTGGGGGCCCAAGTGGAGAAGACCCGTTGATCGACCTCACCCACTGTCAGACAACGGCCCTGGCGGAGCCGCTTTGTCAACGACTCATCAACGTCTAGATTTATCCATCATCTCAAACTAAGTGATGAAAGACTGAACAAGAGTAATTTAATGAGCGGCAAATTGATTATCAGTTCCCATTTGCCGCACTTTTGCTCACATTGATCCCATAGCCATATGATTCGACCTGTCACGTGAGTAGGTGGATCGTCAGAGGAAGACAAATTCACATCCTCCAGATATCTTCAGATACCTTATAGTAAGGCAGTCCTGCGCCTGCCTGATGTTCATTGCATAGTTTAAGCGAGCCGCTAGCATGGCGCCGGAAGGCTCTCCAAAAAAAAAAAAAAAAAAAAAAGAACCACTCTATACCTCGCATTTGATCTCCTTCTTCTTTCCCCTTTCCTACCAAAACAAACCATCGCCAAAGTCACAACACAATGGCATCAAACCAACCACCCAGCGATCGATCAAATCGACCAGGGGCCTCCAACTCAATTGGAGATGTCAAAGATGCAGCCGATACTAGGATTCAACCTTTTATCGGCATGCCCCATCCGCAGACGATAGCGGCACAACTCAACCCAAGCCAAGACGTACTGCTCAGTCACAAGAACGGGTTTCTCATCTCAGCCACAACCAGCAAGAGAGCCCATGACCAGTTTGAGACGCAGTGGGAAGCTCTCGGTCTTGACCGCAGCAGAAAGCACGTCAGAATCGCCCTCGAAACCTTTAACCCATACGGTCGCTCTGCCGAGGCGACCGCGCTGATGGACGTCGAGCACGTGGAGCTTACCGTGGAGGAACTCGAAAGACTCGAGCAGGAGGAAGTGGCCATGGCACGAGCGGAAGGCAACACTATATTCGACCATTTCAATCAAGGAGGAAACGTCAGTCATGGATATGGTGACGGAGGCGGGCGCGGCAGTTTCAATCAAGGAAACTCCAGCCATGGACGTGGTGGCCGAGGAGGTCTTGGTGACTTCACACGTGGCAGAGGTGGACGCGGCGGTTCCTTTCAATGGAACTAAGGCCAAGGATATAACAACGGCGGATATGGTGGCCCCAGCGAATTCGAGGAGCGGGTCGTGGACACGGAAGATGACAGTCCCCGATACAGGCCTCCCTTCTATCGCAAGGTTCGCATCGCGGACAAGGAGCGCAACGACATCAAGACGACAACGACCCTGGCGTCCCTTCTTCGACAAGACTTGCCCAACGCCAAATGCGCCAACTGTGGCCATCTTCGTCACCGCCTCATCGACTGCGTTGTCCCCGACCGTCATGGCAACATTGGAGGTTGTTGGCTGTGCAATGACAAGGATCACGACTGGTGTCAGTGTCAGCATCCTATGAAGGATGGACTGACATGGAAAGTTCTCTACGACGTCCTTGTCGGCGACCGCGGTGGAAAGCCTGGTTTCCGCTTGCCATTCCCCATCATTCACATGGTGGATAAGATGAAGGCCTCTGCCGACTACAACGCCCAGTACGGCTTGCAGGGTCCATTCCCTCTCACTTGCAAATTCGCCAACAAGATGCTCAAGGGAAACGTCAAGGATTCCAACAACCAGGTCATCAAGATCTGGGAGACGTACGACTATGAAGGGATCAATGTCGACAAGAGAAAAGCTCTCATTTCGGACCCGACAACCGATACGTGCCCGAAGCTCAATGCCAACCGGGACCACCACAAGAAGGAGTTCATGCACCCTAGAGACTGGATTCACCCGGCAGCTACTACGAGACGGACTTGGACGACAAGCGCGCCACCTATGGCGATTACCTTTTCGGATTCGAGCCCACTGAAGACGAAGCGACCGACCTTCATTCACCAGAAGTCGACCTCAGTTCTGCCAATCAAGGCGGTAATGTGTTTTCAGCCGCGCCAAGCACAATCACTCCTTTAAACTTCAACCCGACTTTTGTCGAGAGTGACAAAATTGTTCAGATGAACTAATCAGACGAAGCATGGGCGGGAGATGCTGAACAAAATGGCCAATATGAGTCCATCCGTCAAAAGGAGCCTCCTCTCGCTCCTCAAGAGCAAGACGAGCAGCCCGCTCCCCTCCCTCCGCAAGGTCGCATTCCCTTTCCTTTTCAAGAGGACTTTGTGACCGTTCGTCCAGAGGCAATCTCACTTCCTTCTCCCAAGGGAAATGAGATGTTTTAGGGAGACGGTTGAGAATAGCGGCGTTTATCAATAAAACAATCATTTGGTAAATCATGATGCAATTGTGAGCTGATCCTATGTCATGTGAGATGAGTGTCGAGTCCCGTCGTGATGCCAGATCATCATCCTTGGGTGATGTAGTCTTGATCCGCCAAATGAACCTTCAGAATCGCATTCACGCTGCGATATTTGTAGACGATTCGGCACGTGCCGATCTATACAGTCGACCCTGTAGTGCGGGATCCCGCTCCCACATTGACACCGCCAGAATCAGGTCTTGACGAAGCGCGCATGGATGTGAGGGCATCCATCGGACCTTTCGAGACCGATGTCAACCCCCACGCGCCACAATCCGGCCAGTCTACGAGCATCAGCCTATCACATGCAAAACGCCACGCACCATGCTTCCAACTCATGTTCTCATTCACAACCATCATGACACGACTACGTAGGCGAACAAACAAATACCAGGCGCCGCGTGAGGGTATCTAAACAACCCCCCAACTCCAATGAGCCCCAGCCTGAATTCCATCCGGCTGTAAACGCCGTTTCATTAATACAAGAACCCGCCCCGGAAAATCGAGCCTCCCTTTTTTTGCTCTATCCCGACTCCATGTAGTGCAACGATGCTTCCAACCAGAAATCCCACCGTGAAAATGTCTGCAAAGATGCTCCCAAAGGAGTCTATACAAAGTGTGTAAAACCGAGAATGCAAAATAGTAGAGCGTGCGCAACTTTAGGCATGGGTGGCAATTTCAGCTGCACCGTTGCCGTCTTTCGCAGTCGTGTCCACACCGGCTGCGGCCCAGTTCATGGCATCATTCATGCCGTCCTCCCCAAATACGTTGGCCATGAACCCTTCATCCGTATTGTTGACGCCCTCTGGCGGGAACTGGAGCCACTGGTCAACATCAAACTCTGTGCCGGTCATGGCGTTCCAGTCAATCTCCTCTTGCGTCTGCAGGAACTCGAGGTCGAGGGGGCCGGGCTCCTCGGTGCTGCCAAAGCTGCCGTTTGCACTCGGCGTCATGGCCTCGAGGGAAGATTCGTGGTCCTTCTCCGTCGGCGGCGGGCTCTGGGCCGACAAGTCGAGCGCTGCGGCGTTGATGGTCTGCGGCAGGAAATCCCGCTGGGGGTTCGGCTTGCTGGCGAAGAGGGCCTCGCCTGTCGTCATGTACGGCAGGTTATCTGGCGGGGGCGTCTGCGCGCCAAAGGTCGGCTCGGCGAGCTTGAGGTTCTGCTGCGTCATGGGCGCAGTGGTCTGCTGAAGGTTAATGTCAATGGCAGCCTTGCGAAGGGCCGCATCGAGGAACCCGGTGGCGTAGTCGGCGGCGGCATAGATCTCGCGCAGCTTCTCCATGACACGCATACACTGGCGGAAGCCGCGTGTGGCGCGGTCTCTAGACTGCGAGACGGGGTTCTTCATTTCCAGAAGATGAATAATCATGGCCGGCAGAATGACTGTCACACCAGTGGTGGGAAGGTACCTCTCCAGGCGGAGCTGGTGGAGCTCCGCGGCCATCCGAGTGACGTGCATCGCGGCGTCGCGAACCCGGAGCCGGGACATTTCCTGCACTTGCCGAGAGGTCGTCGGCGCGTGGACCGGAGATGATGGCAGGAATTGCGGGCGATGCAGGGCCGAGATGGTGGTGTAGTACACCATGTGCAGTAAGGTGCGCTGGACCGCGACGGTCGACCGCCCGTTCTTGACGTCGAGGGGCGTCAGGGGCCTGTATTGGCAAATGGCGGGCAAGGTGTCGGCCCAGGCCATGAGCTCCAGGTCGACCGAGGTTACGCTCTCCACATTGTCGAGCTTCTTATTGGGGAACAGCATCATAGTGCTATTGATGGTGTTCTCCGGCCGCATCTTGTCCCGGATAAGGACTGAGTACTGCGCCTTGAGCATGTGGCTGATGCAGATGCAAAGCTGAGCTTTGGAAATGCAGAGCGCGGCCAGCTCCCGCTGCATCGAGACGTCGCGGAGCAGCATGCATTCGGCGGGAATGACCTTGTTCTCTTCCGGCAGGATCTCCAACTCAAAATCGTTCTCCTGCAGCATCGGCACATCGAAGTCCTCATCCTTGATGCGAGTCGGCCGGCGCATGCCCAGAGCGATGAGGCGATCGCGCATGAAGCAGGACCACCAGATGCGCTTCCATAGCTTCTGTTTGCGAACTGGCATGCTGGTCGCGGCCGGGTCGCGGTGCAGGCCAATGGTGTGGGCCAGCGAAATGGCAACGCCCATCCAGTGCCATGTGTCCTTTTGGTCGTCGGGGGTCTCGTACCAGTACGTCATTAAGAGGAGAGCCTGGACGAGGACGAGGCGATCTGACTCGTAGTCAAAGTCATAGAGCAACTGCAGACGGACGTTTAGCATGTGATGATGATAGCGTGGGGGGACCCCTGCCCCGCTAGTGCGGTGTCAAAGAATATTCAGGGACGGGCCACTCACCCTCGTCTTCTGGAAAAAAGCCTTTCTGGCGGCTTTCCGCGTCGGGTACCCCGCCTCACGGAGGACCTTCATGTCGACAAAGGCCGTGGCGGCAAACATGACGGCCTGGTAGAGAAACAGGCTGATCTGACCGCACAGCCCGTCCTGGGCGTTGATGATGGCCAGAAAGTCGTACAGCTCGAGGAGTGGCATGTACGGATGAACGTATTCGACATAAGCCTGGAGCAGGGCGTTCTGCAACGGCAGCGCAGGCAGAGTCAGGGCACCTTTTGCGTGCAGGTAGGTGACATCCTCCTGGGCGATCTTGGCGGGTAGCGGTTTCACAAAGGCCGGGAGCTGGCCGTGGAGATCGGGCTCTTCGAGGGAGGCGAGGAATTGGCTCGTCCGGCCGTCACCACCACCACCGCCGCCCATGCCTCCAAAGAGAGAGGCCTGGGCAAGCAGGTTGGACAGGAGGCGACGAGAGTTGCTGTCTGCTGACGCTGCGGCCGCAGCCGACTGCAGCTTGGTGAGCAGCGCTGCGCTGTCATGACGATAACCCGATCGTTGATCTAAGATTCACAAGGTCCCGTGGTCAGTCGAGTCGTCTCACAACACTGACCGCTTTGATTTGGTGGGTTGGATGTGATGATAATGACTGGGGAGAGCGGGTTTGCATGTGAATGTGGATTACGTGTGAGAGGCTAAGGGACGTGGGAGGGACGGAGCTGTGGCCGCGGACGGAGGGGGGGTACGCTGAAGAATCAGGAGAAAGCGCCTGGACTTGCTTGACTGGACGGGGGAAAGGCGGAGAAAATCCTGACGTGGAGGTCCAGGTCACGGGGTAGTAAAAGTCCCAGACGCCCCTCCACACTTTACCCCGTTCCGTCCCCTCCCCCAGTCCGACCCCCCCGGACTGGGCAGCGATGGGCAAAGCCAGGAACAGCTGCGAAAAAAAGGATGGGCAGCAGAGGCCACACAAAACAATGACAGGGGGCGCGGGAATTTGGATGTGCGGTGCGGAATTGGCAAAGATTCCCACACCAAGGAAAAGGTGTTCCAGAGCCCAAAAAAGAATGTTGTGACGCAGGTGACTAGAGGAAAACTTACAGATCATGTGCGGAACGTGGCCCTCCATTCCGTCAGAAGAGCCGCCGGGAACCGACAGGCCCCCAAGAACACCTGGGCCAATTCCAACTCCGATTCCATTCCCGCCTGCAGCTCCAGCTCCGGCTCCGGCACCAAGGCTAGGCGTCGCACTCAGGGGCACACTGGAGGTTGCGGGGACGGGATTGGCCGCGACTGATCCATTGACCGAGGCCACGGAGGCATTGCTGGGTCGGCGCAGTTCCGCGCTGCTGTGGATGTTGATTGGGTTTGCGCCCTTGGAGCGCAACTGTGCCTCGGCTCCCACAACATGGTGCCCCGCCGTGCTGGCAGTCAACAAGTTCTTCCTACGAATGCGCCAAGAAGTTAGCGGGGGTCCATTTTGCGGAATGGGGAATTTCCCCATGGGCGTCATGTCGTGTGTGCCAAATTGTTGGCCTGCATCGCTTGCCGAGGCACTGTGGCGGTGAAGTGCGGCTTGCCGTGGGTTCCGCCAGGACCGGACACACGGAGGAACGGAGACGGCCGGGACAAACTCACTTTCGTCGGCGGCTCTCCTGGACAACGCACTCGACATTGTCCCATCGGCAGTTGCCGCAGGGCGCGCCTTCAACCACGTCGCAGCGGACTTTGCGCGCTCGACAGCTCACGCAGGCGCGGGCGGCTCTGCGCTTCGTGATCTTGGCCGGGGGGGCTCCGTCCTGCAGGTCCGCAATTGATGAAGAGCGCTTCTTGCTCTGCTCCTGGTCCGATGAGGTATCGTTGGAGTCGTCGTTTTTCGGATCCTCGGCGGGCTCTTCCGCGGTCGCCGTCGTCAGTGCCGATAGATCGGTGGCCGGGTCGGCGGCGAGCGTTGCCTCGAGGGCGGGCGCGGTGGTGGTAGTTTCAGTCGCCATTGTCGCGGCACTCAAGCAGTCTCCCCTGTTTAGAGACTGCTCGCAATTCAGATGCCGATTGGCGTGTGAGGGAGGGTGATAAGTAATGAGAGCGTCGTGTCGTCGTTAGGAAACAATCGCGGTGTTGAGCTTGCTCTGGGCCAAGTTCTCGGGGGAAATCGGCCGAGGTTAAAGATCAAGAATCGTTTGTGATATGTCCGGCCGGGCCAAAGAACTCAATACGTGCGGGAGCGACTTGCAGATGTAAGGGGCTCGCATATACGGGCTCTAGGCGTCAAAGGTAAGCTTTGCGTACTAGTCGTCAAAGCTGCGGCGGTAGATCCTCGTCGAGGCGTGGGACACAAACGTAAACAACAGAACAGGGCGGAACGAGGTTGCGTTGAGATGAGCATTGGATGTTTCCAGGCCTGATACTAAATGTCGCGGGCAAAGCTGTGCTATTCGATCCCCGCGGAATGCGTGGGCGGACGAGAGTGACTGGGGGCAGAGTATGTGTCCGGGGCGTGCCTCGTGATTGTCCCTCGATGCTATCTTGGGAATGGTCAGGAATTGGAGATGCAAAGGAGAGGCAACTTCAAGCTTGAATGTTTAGGAAAAGCCGGAGCTACGGGTAAGGTGGAAAAGGCACGAAAGGGAAGCGGGATGGTGGGGTCCAAGGGTGCGAAGGGGAAGGGCGAGGTATTATATTATTCTATTGGGATCAATCTTTTTGCTACAGGCTGAGCTTGACACAAGGAACTGGGAAGAACTGGGAACGGACTCTCTTTCTTTCGTCTGGAATTCCCAAGAGACACGCCCCCCCTCCCCGGTTCGGCGACCCCATTGTCCATCTGCACCCTCCTCCTCTTTGTGGCTCCTTTCACTCTCCGATCCATTGACGAGACTAGGCCGGGCGAAGAAACGAGGGAGGCGGAACAACCCTGCTGCTCCCCAGCTGCCCAGCTGCACCATTCTACACCTGGCAAAGTCAGGAAAAAAGGTAGAGGGTAATAATTAAAGCAGGACAGCACGGAGTGGATCGCTACGTACCCCGAATTATGGGGAAACGAAGCTAACGTGAACAAGTGGAAAGCAGCAAAATATGGAGAAGAAGTGGGAAAGAGTTAGTCAGGCATGAGACAAGGATGCTGGATGAGACGGAGCGTCTGACTACGACGAGCGCGGTACCTACGTATCAGGGAAATGGTATGTATTCTGTCAGGCACGACCGCAAAGTACCTCGCAGCACCTCACCTCGAATCCTCGAATGCTCACGATGCATGCCTTTTCCCACCGAGATTGTTCGTTTGTTTTGCCTTTGCTCAGCCCGTCAGCCGTTGCAATTCTTTGCTATTCTACGCCTTGGCCCCGAGAGCTGTCAAATCTGTCTTGTCCGATGACCCGTGACCTGCATCGAGCGCAGTGACACAGGGGCCACGGGACGTCGTTGTGTTTTCCTGGTCTGCCGCTGAACCTTGGCCGGGATTGGCCAAGAAAGGGAAGCGTGGAACCAATACCGCGCTGCGCAACCGCAGCGCAATGTCAGGGCGTGGCCTCTTACATGAGGAAATGCAGCTCTGATCCTGAGTAGGTACTACTGCCTACTTACGGATACAGAGGCGGCATACTGGCTGGACGCCATGAGGATTCTTCATCCCGCGCCTCCCCCGTCCGTCACGGTGAGCTCGCGTGTGTTGCTCCTGACGGTCGTCGTGGTGTTCCATCCCATATATCCTCCGTGCCACCTTCCATCCATCCGGCCGGTCGAGCCAACCACTGCCGCGAACGATGCAAACGACATCGCACAACCTCCAACTCTATCATATCCAGGACGCAACCTGACCTCATCTCGACCCCATCTTGTGCATCAGCCGACAATCGACATCCAACAGTTGCCGCGCCCGCTGCTTGCTTCGCGGTGTCGTATGTGAAGCCCATGGCGACAAGACTTGCAGATGTCGTAATCCAACTGCCACCATCCCTGCCTCCTTCCAGCCAAGCTTGCATCTTTGGGATTGGCAGTTGCGAGTCTCTGGGGGGGGGCTCGGGAGGGGTTGAACATGAGGGGCGCCGCGGCTTCCATTGTGGGGCGGATTCTCTCAGAGTCTCTCGAACGCGGCTAGGTACCTCACGCAGGAAGTCGCAGGATATTGATCGTCGAGACAAATCATCTTGAGCAATCCCAGACTCTGCGCCCGTCCACTCGTCCACCCGTCCGCCCGTCAACTCCCAAGTCCCATCGTGACAACAACCGCCGGCCTGCATTAAAGATTGTCGTCGACTTGCAGTTTGCGGTCTCGTACATGAGGGAATACCTGATTTTCCCGCCCGTATGCAACTGGCGCGTACCCCGGCCGATCCTGCTCCCGATCCCGAACCTCTACCTAGGTACCTTACCATAGCATGGCAAGTACCCAGGTAACTCATTCTCTCCCGTTACTCTCGAATCCACCCGCACTTGCTTTAAACAAATTGCGTCTGC
The DNA here is from genome assembly GCF_001831195.1 of Colletotrichum orchidophilum. Classification (NCBI taxonomy): domain Eukaryota; kingdom Fungi; phylum Ascomycota; class Sordariomycetes; order Glomerellales; family Glomerellaceae; genus Colletotrichum; species Colletotrichum orchidophilum. The sequence continues at coordinate 374,294 of NW_019172966.1, forward strand.
TGCTTCCTTCCTTCCTGGGCCAAGACACGATGGGAAGGCGGCCTCTTTGTTCGTCACTTGCCATTCCGTGTTATCATTGGGGTCCCATAAATCATGCTTACCATATCTAGTGTGATGTGTCTCAGCAGCTGCAACATGTCGACCTTGCCGCATCGACGCTAGCTCCGTGCCATGCCGCCATGCCTCCATGCCAGCCTAGAACTTGACCTTCTCCAGACAACAGACCAGCAGACCGGTCTTCTTCACCGCAAAACACCAAAAACACCAACCTTGTTGTTGTCGCTAGCCTCTAGGCTCTAGCCCACCTCCCGCGGCCCCCGTACCCATCTTGCTTCTCCGCCAGATCCATTTTCCCAATCCACATGTGTCAAGACGAGACTCGGACGACAGCAGGAAAAAGGCAAATCCTCCAGTCTGAGTGCCCAGAAACCCAGGGTCAGGAAGGAGTACACTATGAATAATCGTCCAGGGATGACGGCCTCCTCCCCGGCCTCCACCTTAACGCGAAAACCCGGGCCCTTGACCCTCCATTCTCTCCGTCTCCGTCACTCACACCTTGTGGAGACGGCCAATCAAGATCTGCAGCGGCCGCCCCCGGAGGCTGGGCTGCGTGGGCCAAGTACCTTGCTCCGAGTCTTTCAGGCTCCTCGCTCTGTAATCGTAGGTACCTCAACCTCCCGGGTCACTATTTACCAGAGCAGACTCGAGTCTAGCATCACTAAACAGCGGCGCCAGCCTCGCGAGTCAGGTCCAATCGAGTCAGCTCCGGTGTGGGCCCCCCCAGGATCACGCCTCGGCTCACCGCAGCATCCAACCACAGACGCCTACATAATCCTTAGCCCATCGTAACCCTCGTCCCCCCAGTGGCTCCCTCCAACTTTAAAGCATCACGAGCCGCTCTCCAATTTTTCACACCTCTTCTCAAACTGCACCTGTGCCATTGGGTACAATTCAGCCTATCCTTAGTCACTACTCACTACCTAGTACCAAACAAATCAGCAGCCGCGGACCGTGTCCCATGCGAATTCTAGACAAGTCTCCCAAGGCAGTCAAGCGCCTCCAACCTAAAGCCATGTGCGGATGGCCTGGCGTCTCTGGCGCCTTTTGTGTGCGTCTGAGGACACCCACCAGCCTCATGGTTCTGGTTTAATTCTGCACAATCGCAGTATCATGAATCACTCGTCACATAATTAAATGTTACGGAGGTGGGCCGCCGCAGAAGCCGGCCAGAAGCCGGCCGTGCTCAATTCGGCTTCTTTACGAGAGTCGGCTTCTCGAATGCCATGCACAAGTAGTCCGTACACACCCTCGCTCCCGCTTGTTCCAATCCATCAGGGTTTCGTCCTGCCATGGGTTCGTTGGATCGACACACCACACAACACCCGCCCCTTGTGTCTTTGAGTCCGAAGAACAAGATGCACAATTCCCGATTGAATCGCAATCAAAACCCAAGAACCCTTGCACCGGTGGGCGCCCAATCACGTCCCATTCCACACCTGGAAATATCTCCATTCGCCCAGCTGGATTCGGCAACAGTCGGGACTGGGGAGTGGATTACCCCTGTTTGCTAATACTGCTCACCTCGCTGGCCCCCGTCCACTTTTGACACACGGGACACGATCACGATGCCGTTTCCACGTCCCGAACACAGCGAGCATCAGCGAGCACAATACGATAACGCGGTTGGATGAATGGGAAACACTGGTGGAATATTCACCCAAGTGCAGAGGGCGCACTGTTTCGGTCTACGTTCAACCCCTGCGTCCTGTCCGGTGAAAACCTTCTCCCGGCCGAAAGTCCCTGGCGCCGACTCGACGGCACCGCGTCCATGCATGCCGATGTCTATACGTACTATACGTACAACCGTGCAATTCCCGTCCCTACATCCCGGCCATCCGTCTAAAAAATAAATAAAATAAAAAAAACCCTGTCCTGACTCTGTCCAAACCTTGACCGCAAAAAAAAAAAGTCCAACAAATGTGGCGCATCAAGTTGGAGCCAAAAACCCAGTGCATCCAGACCACGAAAGCGCTTCCGCGCAAGATCTGCATTGTTAGGCCTTGCGCCGTCTCGTCTCGTTGTTGTGTCTGGCACAGCCATCGCTCTAAGTCACCGTCGCATAGCCATTGTCAACTAGACCCATGAGGCCCAGTACATCCACCTGACGAAACACACGCACTCCCTCTGCTCCGATGCCACTTGCCGTGCGTGCGTGCCTCTTGTTATGACGAATGCCGTCTCCAAGAGTTCAGACTTCCTCCGTACCAGCCGGCCAGTCCATCCCGGATGCTGACCCAAATTTAGGGGCGCGTCTGAGCCTCACTCACCGCACTTAAAACGGGGCAATATTGCCAGTTGGTCATCCATGACCTCACGGTAATGCAACGGCAAACCACGGCCACCGTCAGAGTTTCGCGACATTTGGCCAGATGCCGTGGATACAAACGACACGGCACGCAGCCGGATCGGCAGCCTTCCCACCACGGCGCATTCGCATTCACTGCCATCGAGACGAGTCGTTCGGCATGAAATCTAGCTTCCGCAGACAACTCCCGGGGCAAGCCGTTGGGGACACGAGAAGCGAGCAAGACGGGTCCCCCCATACGGATACAAGTGGAGGGAAACTGTGGGAAAGCAGAGCCGTCCAATGAACGACGACGCCGTAGGTAGACCCATCTCGTTGTGAAATCTCCACCCGGCCGCCGAGGGTGGGGTCGCCGACCTGCTCCGATCCTGATGTCCGAATTCGCCCTTGCTTGCAGCCCTCTCCTCCTCGCCCCCCTCCTCCTCCACCAAGCTCACCCACCATCGCTTGTCAAATCACCAGTGACTTTCTCTTTCCGTCCGTCCTGCTCCACAAACACCGACAAGGATTCCACGGCTCCTCTTTTTGAACATCATGGCAAATCAGGGGGAGGGGGGCAAGAACATCCTGATCAAGAAGCACGGCAAGGAAGAGGGGCAGATGGGGCTGATGACAAGTCTAATAGATAACGGGGTGCTTCCGTCAAACAGAACAAGGATTCCGCTTCCTGCTGCTTACAATGCCTCCATCACCAATGGTTGGGGACGCGCCCACGCACTTTTGAATGCGGGCGGATCAAAGACTACAGCGGACAGCGGACAGCGGACAGCGGCCGGGGCACACGACACGACGCGCAAGGGGAAGGAGCACGCGGTACCTAGTTACATTATAGGGCCGGTTTGTGGTGGAAGGAAAGCAGAAAAGTGGCCTCGTAATATTACCACCGCGTGCGGGGGGGTTGGTCCGCGGACGGGATCCGTGGGTGGCCTCTTTTTACTCTTCTGACTGCGCTGCCGCTTCCGCTGCCGCTGCCGCTGCCGCTTCTGCGTTCCTTTCCCATGGGGAAATCGGGCCTCCAACTCCACGATCTTTGTGCTTGGCTTTCCGATACACTAGCTCAACCGGCTTTGTATATGTGATCCATTTTTTCCCACCCTGTCCGCAGTCACTTCTTGCTCTGCCTGATTGATGGACAGCGGCTGGATGAAACACCACCCGCCTCGCTCACATTTCGTGGGCCAATCAGCAAGGTAATTGATAATTGTACATGCATTGCGACTATCGCGATATCTTTGCTATGATACCAGTACCTACCCCATCCATGCAACCCATACCAATCTGGACCAAAGTAAACGATACGTAGACGCCCTCACTTGCCGCCCTCCTTGCCAACAGCCGGAGCCGCCTCGTTGGCCTTATCCAACCTCGCGAGCGACTTGGCGTCCAGCCCGGCATACCACTGCCTCAGCAGAGCCGCATACGCCGTCTCCCCTTCAGAGAGCTCCACCGGCGGCCCGCGAATCTGCGGCAGGTCGTTGTCGCCATGGTTGCCGTGCCGCCGCTCGCGCTCGAAAACGGCCCAGCTGGACCCGTCATTGGCCCGGAGCCCGAAGCCGCTCCGCGTCAGAACCATGACGCTAAAATTGCGCAGCAGCACCGCGTCCCCCTGGTGCACGACGGGAAGCGCCGCTTTGTGCGGCCGGAATATCTGCACCGCGACCGTCTGCGCGGGCGCGACAGAGTGGTCCGTGACGTTGAAGGCCAGCATGATGCCGCGCGGTCCGCCCTTTGCGCGCTTCGCCTCGGGCGGCTCGGTCGTCGCGACCGCCAGCACGTCGACGGACCTGCCCGGGTGATTCCGGAGGACCTTGAGCGAGACGCAGTCGGGCACGTCGGAGCGTAGTGACCTTGTGAGCTGCGCCTTGAGCGCTGCGGATGATTGCTCTGCTGGTGCTGGTGCTGGTGCTGCACTGCCGATCTCCTTGGGGAGCTCCTTCTCCTTGGCCTTTGGTTCCTTGGGTTGTCGGTCTTCCTTGACCTTGGCCTCCTTGGGGAGGTTCCCTTCCTTGGTGGCCTTGGAAGCTCGCGATGGTGACTTGATAGCAGCCCTGGCGAGCTGCACGCTCGTGTTGTCGTCCTCCGCATCCGAATCGCTCTTGAGCGCCAAGCTCGCCGACCTGCCTCGGGTCGTCACTCGAGCGCTGCTGATGTCAGGCGTCGTGCGATCTGATAGGCGCGTAGACCGTCGCGATGCAATAGACGCACGGGCCAGCTTGATGCTGGGATCCTGATCCTTGCTGTTGGTTCTGCGGTGCTGCTGGCCGCGACCTCGCTTCGGAGTTGGCTGCGCGGCGGAGACTTCCTCCGAGGGATCGTCGGCGATAAGAGATGATTGCGCCTCCGAGGGTTGCGCCGAGGAGTCTCGGATTTGTGATGGCTCGTCGTTGATAGGTGAGGTCGCATCAGCTTGACTGGCCATTTCCTCCTCGTCCAGAAGCAATTCGTCAGGCTGGACTGGGACAGTTGCAGGAGACTCGGCGGGACCATCATCTTTGAGATGCTCCGCTACCTTCTCCGTTTGTGATTGAGCATCGTCATCCACGTCGTCGGGTACAGTCTCCTCGGTAACCTGCGTCTCAACAATGGATTGAGAGACAGTTTCGGCGTTTTGCGTGAGGCCTGGAGTGATCTGCTCGTCAACTTGTGTTTTGACTAGCTTCACTTCCTCAAAAGATTGAGATTGGACTTGGTAAGTCGGCGTGGGCGATGCCATCTCGGTAGACTTGGCGTCATCCAGCTCATCCACGTCCATTGCGTCCTCGTACTCAGTCTGTGCCTGTTGTGTAGTCTCAATGGTCTCCAGGGGCTCGGTGACGGATGTTTCAATGGTCACGCGTGACGTCTCAACAACTTCAGTCTCGAGATGATTGTCGTCGGCAGCTTCGATTCCCTCGGGGTCGGGCCTCTCCTCGACGATATGCGTTGTGGTGATGGACGTCGTAATCGTCTGTTCTTCTTCCAACATCATTGACTCCTCGTAGAGCTGGCTCTGAATAAGCTCTTCCTGGGTCATATCGTCGAGTTCCATATCCGAGTCCGGTGCTTGGCTGGTGAAATCGTCGACCGACATGTCCCCTAGGTCGCCCATCTCAACGTCCGCTGGATCAACGGAGCCATCGTCATCAAATTCCATGTCCACCTCAACCGTCGTCTCCGGGGACGCTAGCCTGATCTCCTCGTAAATTGTAGTCTCGACATCGACCTGCTCGACCTCCATGTCTGAATCGTCGGATTGAGGCTGTGTCTCTTCCACTTCCATTGTGGAGACTTGCGTCTCTTTCATCTGAATACGTTTCGGCGTAACCTCTTTGGGCTGGTTGTGCCCGATTACTTTGACACTTTGTGTTTCTTCCAATCCAACTTCAGAGGTTTCGACCACAGTGACCTCGGTCTGTTCTGGAGATTGCTCCTTGGGAACGACCTTGTCGTCGGAGCCGACTTCTTGCACCTTGTCCGTCCGCTCCTCGGACACTTCAACTCTGCTGGCTTCCACCTCTGGTGTCTGTCGGCTTTCGATATTGCCTGCATGGATAGCCTCGGGCTCGGCAGCACCGGCATGCTCTCCTACCGTCTCGGGTGCCTCTGTGACGATGGCTTCTGATTGATCCAGCCCCCGCTGACTTTCGACTTCATCCGTGACCCGCTCTTCGGGCTCGAAGGTTTGTTTCTCTCCCAATGCGACTTTAGGGACGTCGACAGTCTCGATTTCTGAATCTACTGACTCCTCGACATCCGAAATGTCTGGCCGAACCGGGCTGGATTCCTCTGGGGTAGCTGCGGGGGACTCGGCGGCTTGCGATTCTTCTCTCTGTACCTCAGTCTCCTCCTCGGCATCGACCTTAGCTGGGTTAGATACCACCTGCTTGGGCGTGGCATCACCTGCAGGATCTTCATTGAATGAACTAGACGGCAGAACCTCTGTATCGTCAAGGTGGTCCTCAGGTGCCTCCTCTGTTTTGGCTTCAGACGGGGCTGGCGTTTGACGGTCGCTCTGGGCATCATCTGCTGCAATCTCCTCCTCCAACTCCTTCTCGAGCTCCGCCTCCAGAATATCGGACTCGCCTCGGGACGTAGGCCGATACGAAGTGTTCGGAACGCCCGTCATTTGTGGCAGCTTGACTGGACTCATAGTCTCAAAGTCATCGCCGATCGTGGCCGTCGTCAACTCTGGAGCGGGAGACGCCGCCTGACGAGGCTTCGGCGTGGGTGTTCCAACTTGAGATCCCTCCTCGCTCTCTGCGTCGGACGGTTGGGGCGACGAGACTTGGTGACTATCACCATTCCCGACACTCCCTCCCTGGCTCTCTTGGTCGTACAACTCCTCGTCTTCTAGCTCATCGGCGGATCCATCGTACTGCGGTATCTGTCGCTGGGGAACTGTGGCGGGCCGCGGTGGTGGGGCTTCGTCCTCGGAGTCCGAGAGCAAATCAATCACGACCGGTGGCCCCCCTCGTGGGGCAACGGGCGGCGGTTGATTCTCTTGGTCTTCATCTTCGTCAAACTCTTCGTCCTCATCGTAGTCTTCGGAGTCTTCCTCGCGATCCTCGTCGTACTCATTACCGTGCTCGGGGTCCAGTATTTCGTCATCTTCTTCTTGTCCGTAGTCCGACTCCAAATCTGTCCCGTCGTCATCGTCTTGGTTGTTACTGAGGTTGCGGTAGTTGCTGATGTCGTAATCCCCACCAGTGTCGTCGGCCTCGTGCTCGGCTTCTTCGTCACTCTCCTCACTGCTTTCGCTGCTGCTGCCGCCACCGCTTATGGGACTGCTCTCCTTCCCTATGCCTGGTGCGGCTTCTTCGCGATCATCCTCGACGGCTTCAAGGCGTCTCTCAGTGTATGTTCTAGCGGTGGTTTCCTCTTCCGGGCCGTCTCGGTCTTCTGAGATTTGGTCCTCCTCTACCCTGAGTGCTGCCTCTTGGTCCTCAGGGTCGTGTCTCACCTCGCGCTCGCGATCATCAGCCCACGTCTCACCAGGGGCGTCCTGAGGACTAGGTTCCCGACCCTCAAGCACTTCAGTGTTGTTCTCGGCAGACTCTGCAGGCTTCGCGGGCGATCTCGAGTAGTGCGCCGACGTGAGACCCCAGGGTATTTGCTGAGGCTCGGCAATCCCGTCAACCATGACTGCGTGGTGGGGTTCCGCTTCAACATCGGGCTGTTGCCGATGATCCTGGTATGTGGGTATCGGCCCCGACAGCGGTTGTGAAGTGACGACGGTTTCTGGGCCGAAATGCGGCTCATCCAGAAACGCCGCGGGGTAGTGACCATGCGTATCAAGAGCATGATCAAGCCCTGCCTCTGGGTAAGCACTGGAGTGTTCGTGAAAAGGTCCTTCAGCACCGTAGTGCGGCTCCATCTCAGATTGGAGGTCATGGCCAAAGACCGGACCGAGAGGCGGCTGCTGGAAGGCTGGCGCATACTGCTCGTGGGCGGACGTGAATATCGGCATAGGCGGCGGTGGCCCAAATCCTAGCGGCGTAAGCCCGACGTTGGGGCTATGAGGCAGATCAGACTGGACCCCTGAATCGATCATTGTCGATTTCGACGGCGTCTGCCAATACAAATGGTCTTGTCGTGCCTCTGCAGCAACTTGCACATCTCTCGGGGGGCTTGTCTCTTGCTCCACCGTCTGACAGGCGCCGTCAACCATTGTAGGACGAGAAGGTGTTGCTATAGTTGGCTGCTCCTCCATCATTGATGTGTCTTCGGTATCCTCCGCGGGTGCTTCCGGCTCGGGGCTGGGGGATCGACTGGCATATGTCCAAACGCCGCTGTACCGGCCCGTCCTTGACTTCTTCTTGGCGCGTGCCTTGGCTCCAACATCTGCTTCATCAAAGATATCTAACCCGCCATCAAACAGCGACCCGTACGACACTCTGGCCCGTTTGAGGAACGCGGGGGAGGCAAACTCGTCGACCCCAAGGCCCTGGTCGGCCGATCTCTTGCTCGAAATCGCCTTCGCGGGTGTCACTACAGGCTCCGGGACGTCCTCGACGTCCTGGAACGGCTCAAGGACGGACACGGGCAGTTGTTCGGGCTCTGGCTCTGGGGGTTGAGCGGGGTGGTTGACATCAATAATTTTCACCTCCTCGGAATCGCTGATTTTGGCCTTGGAATATTTAGCGGAGGAAATCCCCTCAACGCACAAACGCGCGACCTACCTGGAGGAGCACCCTCTCCGTGAACCTCAACTGCCAGTCCAGGCTCGTGCCCGGAACTCGCGTCTTGGAATCATCGGCGACGAGCTCGACCCCATCCAAGGACAGCGAAATCTCATCACCGCTACCCAGTGCCGCGTCCGCGATAGCCTTTGCGCTCGAGCCGGCGAATTCGACGCGCACCTGTCCCTTGGCGCGACGCAGGCGGAAGTCGGCTTCGGCGAGGAGGAAAGCAATGTTCTTTCGGACAATGCTGTACGGCCAAGTGATTGTCACGACGCCCCGGACGACGCGCGTCTTTGGATCCTGGAGCTCGGGGCTCAGTTGCGCGATCGCGATGCCCTCGGCGGCTTCGAGCTGCGCGGGTAGCGGAACCCCAGACATCGCGTCATGAGTTTGAGGAGGACGCGACGGAGCTGAGGAGACTGGGTGAGCAGTCCAAGATCTCGAGCATCAGCGAAAGAGTCGCGCAACGTCGAGGTTGTGGCTGGTTGTGCTAAATGAACGTCGAATAGGTATGGTCGCAAAGGTCGGTCCGGTAGCACGGCATGGTTGTGGGCCATTCTTGGATGGAATGTTGAACAAGGGAAGCTCCAGCTCAGGAGCTGCACGAATTGCGCTGGTGGGCCCCATATTTTCTGGGCAGAAAGAGCAGGCGGTGTGCTCGACTGCCGGACGTTCTTTATCGATAAGCGGGTCGGTGCCCGGCTGGCTTCCGGGTCGTCCCCGAATCACCTGATAAATTGCCTGGGTAGGCCTTGTGTAGTTAGGCTTCTACATCTTCCCTCCGTACCGGAATAGGTAGGTCTTGCAATCATGTCAAAGTTGTCTCCCTCGTCCGAGCACCCAATTGAATCCAGTGGTGCTGTGTTCTGCAACGCGAACATGCTAGGTAGCGAGGGATCCCCGTTTTACCCGCCCGGTGTCCACCACTCTGTCCGAAAGGAACCGATTAGGTGATTTCACGCCGATATAACGCATTTGCACCTCGTGGGGCCTGGGCAGATTGTTCCGTTGTTTAAAGGACGACAATCCATCGTTCCCGTTGTAGCTCATCCATGTTGTCTCACAGACCGACATGAGCACTGTTCCGTTCAACATTAAGAAGATCGCCGTCATCGGCGCGGGGCCGACGGGCCTTGCTGCCGCGAGATACCTCACGGCGCAAGGGACCTTTGACTCCATCGTCGTCTTCGAGCAGCAGGCCGAAGTGGGCGGTGTCTGGAACTACAGCGAACACCCGACCACGTCTCGCCATGTCCCCCAGACAGATCCCTTCTGCCCTCAGGACCCTCCACTCCGGCCCAGACCCGGGGCGCCACCCGTGTTCCCCACCCCGATGTACGGAACGTTGCACGCCAACACCATCAAGACGACGATGAATTACAAAGACACGCCGTTCCCGGATGACGCCTGGATCTTTCCATCGCGGCAGTCCATTTACGAGTACCTGGTCGCGTACGCCAAGGATGTCCGCCATCTCATCAGGTTCTCTCACCAGGTCACGGCGCTCAATCTCCGGCAGGAGAATGGCAAAGACAGGTGGGACCTCGCAGCCGCTTGCACCATCAGCGGTCGCAGGTTCAGTGACACGTATGACGCCGTGGTCATTGCCAACGGACACTACGATATTCCCTTTATTCCAGACGTCAAGGGCATCCAGGCCTTCCACGAGGCCCATCCTTCAGCTATACTACACTCCAAAAACTACCGCGTCCCCGAGCCCTTTTCAGGCCAAAAGGTGATTGTTATCGGCAACGGGCCGTCGGGCCTGGACATAGCCCGCCAACTCAGTCCAGTCTCAGACAGGGTGTATCTGTCTGTACGACATCCGACTCCACCGGACAAGGTCCATCACATCGGGGTGACGGAGGTTCCTGAGATTGTGGAGTTCCTGCCAGAGAAAAGGGCGGTTGTCTACAAGGATGGAACAGTCGCAGAGGACGTCGACGCCGTCATCTATTGCACAGGCTTCTTTTTCAGCTTTCCGTTCCTGCCGGAGCTCCTCAAACCCAATCTCTTGACAACCGGTAAAGGCGTCAGGGGTCTGTACCAGCACTTGTTCCTCATCAAACACCCCACTCTTGCCTTTGCCGGGCTGCTGGTCAAGACGGTGCCCTGGCCCGTGGCAGAGAACCAGGCCGCGATCCTGGGTGCGGTGTGGTCTAACGGACTGAAGCTGCCGCCCGTTGAAGAGCAGGAGAGATGGGAGCTGGACTTGTTCAAGAGGCGCGGCGACAAGAACATTCACGTGCTGCTCGATGATGGAGACGATGGTCGCCACCTCAACATGTTGCACGATTGGGTGGCGGAGTCGACGCAGAAAGGCAAAGAACCGCCATACTGGCATGACGAGCAGTTCTGGGAGCGCGGCATCTACTGGCCGAGCAAACAAGAGTTTGAGAAGCGTGGAGGAAACGCGACGACTCTACGGGAACTTGGCTTCGTGTACCCCGGCATAGGGAAATGGAGGCACCTTGCGCCTAAGATTTAGAGAGCTTCTACGCCGGCGGGTTTCGCTTTCAGGCGTCGTCAAGCCACATGTATAGAATGTCCAGTTATTTAGCAAATGCAAAAGACTTCAGGTCCTCCTTGCTGGGGATCCGGGGTGATGAGCAGGATCAAGACCGACTTCAACCTCGTTTCGATCGTGCCGAGACAATGGCGCAACGTCCAAACGCTGTCACTCCAGTGACAGGGGAGCTCCAGTGTATCGCAGAGCTCCCTTGAGAGTCAAGCTCAAGCGACCCCTCGTGTTCAATCTCAGAGCTCCAAGGATGAGGTAACCGAAATCAGGGTAGCGGGACAGGGTAGCTGTTAGGCGAAATGGTACCGAGCGCGTTTCCGGGCCAGCGAGCGAGTGTTTAATGACGGCGGGTGGGACACTTTTTTCGGTGGGCAATCTGAGGAAATGAGTAGAGCCAGACCCAGAAGTCAGTCGCGTGTTCGCGGTCCGATGTCTAGCTTTTGTCCGATGGAATGAGGCTTCTGGTCATGTGTTGAAAAACCAATGATGCTACGCCCATGAGGCTCCCAGGCATGCAAGTATCCCACGGTTCAAAGGACGGCGATATGTCTCGGTCCAATCATCTTGGGTCCCAGCTGGATGCGTGATAGCAGGGCAAATAAGGTCACCGCAGTGGGGGATGATGATCGCCGGAAGCGATGGAAGCAGCCGATGGGCTGGCGCCACGCTCTGACTTTTCGTCCGCCTAGCTGATTAAGCGGATGCTATCCGTAAAGTCTGAGCCTTTTACATTGCCAGCTCGCGCCACTCTAGCGAGAAGGCTTGCTGGCAGCTTTCAAAGCTCTGCTTGACACCGGCTGTCCGTGACCGGGGCCGTGAGCCATGTTACCGTGTCAAAACATGCACTTCTGGCAGGGAAACTCTCTGCATCCGAGCGCGCAACGACAGTGTCGTGCAGCATGTCATCTCGTGTCGTGGAGAGAACGTGCGAGGATTGGAGTAGGGCACGCAACTGTAGCTGGAAACGCGAAGTTAGCATCGCGACTGCAGCTTGACAGCCTGCCAGCACCAAAGCCAGACAGCGCCCCTATCAAAACCACTCGATCTTTGTCAGGGGCTCCCGGGCAGCGATCTCATGCTGGCCCAGGCGGTAGAGGTTGAGAGGTATTGGCAAGTGGCCGCATCAAGATGAGACAGGGACACCCATCGAATTCCCAGCATGGCGAGCACGGAAGAATGTCAAGTTGCGGCGGACGCATCGCATGGCACCACACACCACACACCACACCGGGCATGGATGTCCTTTGGAGCCAGGCAGGATGCGGCTGGCATCAGGGTCCTCAGAATCGACAAGAACAGCCGACGCGCAGTCCGGTCCCTTCTTAACGCGCCTCGTTGTGAACGGCGCAAAGTCCGTCTCGCAACACGTCAGGATTTGCGGTGCTAGAGACGAGTTGCCGTGGCAGGCCGCAGAGCTCGACAGCTTCGGGGTATCGGCGCAGCTCTTGCTGGCGGGGGAGGACGGAGGACGCAGAGGACGTGGAGAGTTTTCGGTGGCGGAATTCGATAGTTGTGGTATTATTAGGTGCGCGTGTTGGATTCTCAAGACCAACTGGGCTGGACTGGCTGGCGAAAGCGCGTTCGCTTTACTGGGGTCCTGGAGGCCTGTTAACCCAGAACAGGTGCAACTCCACACAAACCGATCAAATCCTCGCTCACCCACACGCATCGGTGGACACCCAGGCAGTGCCAGCCAGGTATTTTGCCTAGGCAAGGTAGGTGCAAAGTACCTCGCCCACTCTGTCCCTGCTTTCGGGTACCTGACTTGGGCCAGCCCATCCGCATTCCCACCACCCACCGGTGCCATCCACCCCCAAGCACACCAAGGTACCTGGCACAATCCCCGTATGCGGCAACCAATATCCATCAAATCTCATTAATAAATCTCCTCTTTCTTTCGACTTCGCCAGACACCTAATCTCCTTTTGCCGACTGGTCCTTTGCGGCCTGCCCTACCCTTCTTCTCCCTCCCCGGCGGCATCGCGTCAGCTTCAGTTCTCTAACCATCGCGAAACATCCTGCGTTGCCTCGTTCTTTCACCCATTCACCACCTACCGCACCTTCTTTTATTCCGCTTCTCTCCTTGAATACTGACCAGCGCCCTTACCTACCTTACCTTACCTACCTCGCACATTCTTTCTTATTCTTCAGCACCATCTCGCAGCTGCCTCCGAACCCCTGCGCTCCCTTGCATCTCCGGCAACCCGCGCCGCGCCGCCCTTACTCTTCCACAACCCAGCCAAACCACTGACGTCGCTGCCGGCTGGAACATCCTGCGACTACCCGAACGAACGACAGGCACCCATCGCCAGAGTCAGGGACGCGAGACATCAGCCAGAAAGAGACGTCCATGATTCTGACGACTGTCAACAAACACCACCGATGATCCGCGACATGGCCATACTCATTCAAGACGTCTTTTTCCCAGGCCCATAGAAGCAAGTCATGCCTGCCTACTCGTCAGATCAACCGCTCGTTCGACAACCGACAATTACTTTTCAGCAATCAAAATCATGACCGACCCTCCGCCGCCCATCACGCCCGGGCCGGGCCAGCAGCTTCGCCCGGCCAGGCGCCAGTACCGCCACTCCGACGAGCACTCGCCCAGTCGTGCCCGAACCAACGACGACCTTCTAAGCCGCCTCACACCCATGACCGCCGTCGAGATGCTCCAAACACCAAACACCGAATTAAAACAATGCCTCGACAACTCTACCATTAGTGAACAGGAATTTGCCATGCGCGCCGCTGTGGCCAGCCGAAAGATCTACGAATGGTTGGAGGAGCTTTCCGATTGGCCCTGGCCTGGCACGAGCGGCTCGGCCGGGTTTGGCATGCCAGACGCAAAGGGGACGAAGCTCGCAAATGAGGAGGGTGCCGATGATTTGGTATACCTCGGGAGCCTGCCCGCCGAGAGCGTCGCTCAGTACGAGCAGCGGGTGGACGGCATCTCTCACGACATGGACGAGTTGCACATTGAAGAAATCAAGACCCACGTCATGCATACCCACATCATTCCGCTATCGAGACCCGGAACGCCACTGTCACCTACGCGGCCCATCGCTGGCGGGGCGCTTTCATACAATCGAATGGACGACTTGACAGCTCTTCTCACAGCAATCATCGTCCAAGCACTGCCGAATTTGTCAAAGCTCTGCCGACTGCTCAAAGTCTGGCACATACGCCTCTCTGTCCTCCGTCGCATTCCTGACTTGTTGTCTGGTATCGCAGAGGCCGAGTACGCTCTCGAGTCTGCATGGAACGTGCTGTCATCTCCGGCCGGCACGCCCACTGTCGAAAATGGAAACAAGGGCAATGCCGAAGACAGTCTCTCTCAACTTAAACACGCCTTCACTGTTGTAAAGGCCGTGCTGGAGACTCAAATCACAAAATCGGGACGCAGTCTCGACTTCATGCTCGACAGCCTCGAGGGGCTGCAGGACACACTGCCCGACAGCTGGCTTGACCGTATGGAGGCTGTCGAGCGCAACTACGCCGACTGGGTGGCCGCCGGCGAGCACAGGATCCGACAAGGAGACTGGGCTAGGGTGCATCAGCAGAAGGCACTCCCGCCAGTCATCAAAGGCGAGGCCGAAGCCGCTGAGCCCACGAAACCTAGTGGCTTGCCAGTAGTAGACGACGATAGGACCGTCACTTTGCCCGTGCCGATTACCATTGATCCGCCAGAAGAGGACATGCGAGAGACAAACAATCAGTCTGCTTCCGACGACGAGGACGACACAATCGAGCTGTCCCCCTCGCAACTCCAAGCGCAGAAGAAAACACAAGCAACTGTCGCTGGCGGCCTTGACGGCTCCAGCGAGGTTGCGAAGCCCAGGCGAACGCCGTTGGGCGAGTTGCAAAATGAGGAAAACACCAAAAGGAAGGTGTCAGGGGCACCCAAGGACAACAAGAAAGAATCCGTTGTGTCGAAGCTTAGGGCGGTGTTCGAAAGCAGCGCAAGGTCCAGCTCATCCTCTTCTGTTCATAATGCGGACGAGATTCTGCCCGACACGCCTGACGATGAAGAAGAGTTGCAGCTGCCACCGCTGATTCGACCAGCCCGACGCGGAAGCGACGCGTCGAACTCGTCCACAATCATCCACGGACACACCAGCCTGCTCGCAGATGCCTCCAGCGACATGCCTGAAATCTCCGCATCGCCACCTCTGCCACGCCAGAAGCGTGCCGAGACCCTGAGCCGCAAGTCGGCTGCTGACCGCTTCATGAGCATCAGCCCTCCCAGCTCTCCCCCATTCCGGCCCAGCTACAGAGAAGACAGCGCAAGTCCGATGATGAGGCCCCGGGATGAGGGTCTCCTGCCAGCCCTGCCTCTGGAGTCGTCGTTCAACGAGGAAGATTACGACCACTCCTTCATCAGCATGGGAACGCCAAGAGAGCCTGGCAGTAGGGAAGATGACCATCTCCGACAGCAAATCAGCGACATTTTGGAGTCAATCCCTGCCAACATCAAGCTGGCCAGAGCCACGCCAAAGGTGGACTTGAATCCGCCGCCGCCTGATCTGCCCGCCAAGAGGCTTAAGAAGCCGTCGCGGGAGACCATGCGGAGAAGCGCCTCTGCCATGTCCATGACATCGCGGACATCTTCGCGGGCGACTACACCGTGGCTGACACTCGCTCCCGCATACGCCAAGAACCCCAGACCCAGGCGCCCTCAAAACGGACAAGACGTCAGAGTCTATCATCTTTCTCGTTCCACCGGCGAAGCGCCCATTAAGCTTCTCATCCGCTGCGTTGGCGAGCACGGCGAGCGTGTCATGGTACGTGTTGGGGGTGGATGGGCTGATCTAGGGGAGTATCTCAAGGAGTACGCTACGCATCACGGCCGACGCTCCGCTGGGCCGGTAGACACGGCCGAGATCAAGGTCCAGGACTTGCCGCGCGCGAGCAGTCGCGCCGCAAATTCGAGCCCGCCGAGTCGACCAGCTTCCTCACTGGAAATGTCACCCATGACGCCGCTCAACGTCCGAAAGGCTAGGAAGTCGTTTGGCGCCGGCGACGTGGGCTCATCGGCACCCCGGCTCCTGCCCAATACGCCAGCCGTCCCGCCGATCCCTGACAAGTTCACGCCCACGCCGTCCTCGGAAGATTCAAACCGGTCTCGATCAAGCTCCCACATCAGCTGGGAAGAGGATGAGAGTTCGTTTCTAGGCCTGGCAGGTCCCACTGGCCGCAAGGTTGAGATGAGTGAAGAAAATCGGGCTTGGGTAGAGAGCGTCAAGGAGAAGGTGCGTGCCGCTAGCGGCGAGACACGCAAGCCTTCTGAATTCGGCGACATGGGCAAGGTTGGGGGCACGAAGCGTGTCTTTCGGAAGGGATAAGCTTTAGTGACTTTGTATTGGCGTTAACAATAACGCATGGGGCGTATTTGAAGGGGCGCCATCTTTGGGGCGCTCACACAAGGAGCTGTCGACACGATGGGACGGAAGCCGGGCGACTTGCATTGCGCAAAGCATGGAGTTGGGAGCATGTCTTTGAGCCACGAGTCGAAGCATACCATGACGGAAACATTTCATTACATCATATCGAGGCAGGGGAAGCTTCATCACAACGGCATAGCATGGCTTGGTTTTTCACATTTCCTTACCGGTTGTCCTCATTACCTTCCCCTTCAGCAAATTTCCTTGCTGTCCCGACACTCTTCGTCCGAATACCCCTTTTTTTTTTTTGCTTTGCCTCGACGCATCATGTGCTCGACATACAGAGCCAGATAGTTCAAATTCCAAAACCAATTTCACATTACCGAGGTTCACAGCTCCAATAGTGATGCAGATGGGTCGCATCGATTTCAAGCCCCGTCTGTAGCCGGAGGAGGTCGGGAGGAGATTGCAGCTCCGTCTGGCAGCCCGTGTGGAGGCCGGACCCTGACACAGTGACACATGCGGAAGCAGGAACGCCTTGCCCCGGTCGAAACCACCCCGGACTGACACAATTGCGGAGGATCGCGGGCGTGACAGTCGATCATCCATCCACCCCTACCCGCCTTACCACCCACCCATCCACAATTGCATGCACTCCGCGCCCGCCCATCCCCCAGACCAGACCGGGGCGGCGCAATCAAGCTTCGCTGATGAAAGGAGGGGGAGGGGGAGGGGGAGGGGGAGGAAACGAATGGGGTTCTCGGTTCCGTCAGCAACCCCCCAACCCTTACCTACAGCTCTCAACATCCAAGCCGAGGCCCGGCCGAAGGTCGCCGGCCAAGGAAATAAACGGCGGGGGGGGAGAAAAGGGGGGGAAGGGGGCTAGGAAGGGTGTCCGTGGATGAAAATCCCGAGGCGGGCCCGAATGGGAGTTGGGAGAGAGCTTTCTCGACCATCCGATGTTTTCTCTTCTTCGACGCCATTGCGTTGGCCACATTCGGTTGTCGTCTCCATTGTAGTAGGTGCTGGTGGGGTTTTTTTTCCTCTCATGAGTGAATGTACACTCTACTTTGTTTGCACAAAACATCTCGAGAGGGCTGCGGCAAGGTTGAAGACGACGACAACGACGGCGACGATGAAAACGCCGTTGAACCTCCGTCCGGTTGCCGAGGCCGAGGCATAACCTTATCCAGCAACGGGTTCATCCTTTTCAAGGTTGAGAGAGAGGAGGAGGAGGAGGAGGAGGGGGTAACTTGAACGCGAAACTGACAATGGCTGCTCTCTTCATCTGACCTGACCACGTCGACGGTGCCCGCATGACGTTGATTGGATTTGCAGACATTCACGGCATGGGAAATCTGAAGACAACCCTCTCCCCCCCCTCCCCCCCCTGAGTCTCGCATGCGTTGTCTCGCTCTCGATTCTCTAGCGCGGTCTTCCTGTCCGGGTTTACTTCGTCGTTTGTCTCATTGCGAGAAATGGAAAGGGTTTACGCACACACACACACACACACACACACACACACACATCCGACCCCCCGCGCCCCCGGAATGACACTCGCATGTGCAGAGAGCGTGACAAACAAAACAATCACAAAAAAAAGCTACTCACCTTACGGATACAACCAAAACCGCTGCGCATGCGCGCTTCTACCTAGTCCGGTCTAGTTCGGACTGTTTCCCCCTCCCAACACCTTCCGAGCTATCCCCCAACACACTTTGGACGGTTCACCAGTTGGAGAACGAGCTTTTTTTTGGGAGGGGCCCAAGCTATTTTGGAGGGGGTGGGGTTCGTCCTATGCGGGGAGAATTGGGGGGATCTGCTCGGCCCTCCCTTGACAGAATTGGGGGACCGTCCAGGCTTTTGGGTTGAAGCTCAAGCTCTCGAGCCAACACACCTCCAAAGCACACCTCCACCCCTTTCCCCTGCTCGGCTCCTTGAAATCTCCCAGACTCCATTGTACACTCTCACAGGATTTCACGGGGCAATGCATAGTAGCAGTGGTACAGGCATCCAAGTCTATTTCTATATCGCGTTTCCGTGCAGCCGTAGAGCTCATCAGGAAGTATTACCGCGAAACCTGTCTCCCCCACAAGCTCCCCTAATTTAAATTCAAACCCCCGACGCGATCAAGCGCACGGAAGACGATGGCCTCTCTGTGGGGGCGTACTCGTAGTAAAAAGCATTATCGTCATTATGGCGACGATGAAAATGTGTTTCCCTTCGCTGAAATCTCGGGATGATGAAAGCAAGGCCCTTAGTGCCTACCCCAACGCCGAAAAACCAAAACGTCTCAGGTATCCCTGTCCAAGCCCTTTTGATCCGTAAATGCAAGTCAATCTGTCCATCGCACGTGGTGTCACAATTTTGGGGTTTCTGATTTAGATTCGGCTCTTCTCGGAGAAGCTGACGGGGTCGTACACGCGGTCCTTGATCCAGGCGTCCAGGGCAACGTCACCCCACTCCTCCCACTCGACCCACTGGGCCTCGGGAAGCTTAGAGACGCCGGCTCTGCGAGAAGACTTCATGACCTCGCGGGCCACAATAACGCTAGCGTCACGGACACGCTCGATGCGGGGGTAGATGAGACCATTGTGGATCTCGTCGACATTCAGAGACGCGGCGAGGGCGGCGGCCGAGGTGTAGACCATGTCGTCGGTGATCTTGGAGGCCTTGGCGAGGATGGCACCGAGACCGAGACCGGGGAAGACGTAGACGTTGTTGCCCTGGTTGGGGTGGTAGGTGATGGCCTGGCCGTCGGGGCTCTTCATGGTGAAGGGGGAGAAGGGAGAGCCGGAGGCGAAGATGACAGTGCCGTCAGTCCACTGCACGGCCTGCTCAAAGGTGCACTCGGCCTTGGTGAGGGGGTTGCTGAGAGGGAAGAGGACGGGGCGGCGGCCGAGGCCACCAGAGTCGACAGAGGCCTTGAGGGCGCGGACGACGGACTCGGTGAAGACGCCAAAGGTGGCGGTGAGACCGACGAGGGCGGTGGGCTTGACGTACTCAATAACCTCCTCGAGGGTGCGGAACTGGTGGCCGTTGTTGTCGGTGCGGGCAAAGTACTTCTTGTGCTCGGCGAGCTTGTCACCGCGGTCCTTGGTGACGAGACCCTTAGTGTCGACCAGCCAGAACTTGTCCCTGGCGACCTGCTCACTGAGACCACGCTTGGTGTAGTACTCGACGAGCTGCTTGGCGACACCGACACCGGCAGAACCGGCGCCCATGAAGACCAGGCGCTGCTCCTCGAGAGGAACGCCAGAAAGCTCGACAGCGTTGATGTAACCGGCGAGGACGACGGCGCCAGTTCCCTGGATGTCGTCGTTGAAGCAGCGGTACTTGTTACGGTAGCGGTCGAGGTAGTTGAAGGCCTTCTCAGACTCAAAGTCCTCGAACTGAACAGTCATATCAGGGTAGACCTCAGTGACGGCCTCCATGAACTCATCCATGAACGCCTGCTGCTCGGCAACGGACACACGCTTGGAGCGGATGCCGAGATAGAAGGGGTCCTTCAGGTTGGTCTCGTTGTTGGTGCCGGTGTCGAGAACGATGGGCAGGGTGTTTTCGGGGTGGATACCGGCGGCACCAGTATACAGAGCGAGCTTTCCAATCTTTGGGTTGTCAGCGATTGTCCTCATGCCACTGGCAATGGTCACTTACAGAGATACCAACACCGTTGACACCCAAGTCACCAAGACCCAGAATGCGGGAACCGTCGGTGACAACGCAGATCTGGGGGTTAGGGTAGGGCCAGTTGCGGAGCATGGTGCGGATGGACTTTCGCTGCTTAATCGAAATGTACAGAGCCTCGGGGCGGGTGTAGAGAGTAGAGTATTGCAGGCAGACGTCGCCAATGGTGGGGGTGTAGACCAGGGGCATGAGCTCGCGGACATTGTCAATGAGCAAACGGTAGAAGAGGTCAAAGTTCTGGGCCTTGAGCGAGGACAGGTAGAGGTACTTGTCGACGTCGGTCTGACGGGTGTTGATCATCTTCATGGCCCGCTGGCATTGCGTCTGGAGGCTCTCCATGGTGTGAGGAATGAGGCCGGTGAGGTTTCTGGTGACGCGCTCTTCGGGCGTGAATGAGAGACCTGATTCGACCATGGCGGTTAGTTTGGAGGAAGAGTGGATGGGAGCACGAGGTAGAGGACTGAGAAGCCGGCGAGGAAGTGGTGAGGGAAGACGACAAGCGCGTCCGGAGAGTGAAGAAGCCATGCGTGTGGGAGAATGTGAAGGTCCAGGAAGGGAGCGATGGTAGTGGGTGAAGGGAAAAAGAGGGAGGCTATATAGAAGGGTGCAAACTGAAGGGATACGCCATGTTGGGGGAAGCCGGTGCGTGCAGAGTGCAGTAAGGTTCAGTGCGGACGCACGTCGAAAGACGGTGTAAGTGGGGGGGAAAGAGCGGCTGCTGTGATCAACTCACCTTTGTTCCAGAGGGGTTCGCGCAGGATTTGGAAAGCAGTGGCCTGGGTCTTGGGCACGTATTCCGTGTTGCGGTATTGCTGAACCTCGCCAAAGGTGTTCTGGGAGTAGCCACGGTGCTGGTCGAGGGAGGCCATTCTCATCTTATCTTCAATGACAGAGATGTCGACGGAAGACATGGGGTTGAAGTCAGTCATTCTGCGACTGGACATGGACATGCGCTTGTTAGATATAGAAGAGCGAGAAGAGCGGGCAGAGGCGACGGACGATGGCGAAGGCGAGGAGGACCGGGGCGTAGAGATGTCTGAGGAGCTGGCTGAACTGAAGGGATTCGACGCCATTGGCATTACCGGCGCATGTGTCGGTGGGAGAGATGCGGAGAAGAAAGAGGAGGCGGGAGTGGGCGACGGAACGAGGCAATTAGTAGTAGTTGGAGCTTGGAGGCGAAGCGGACGAGCGTGATGAGGAGTATGGGTAGTGGTGTAATGGGACCGGCCGGAACGTGTTATTAGTCGTTGATGAGGGCTCAAAGGAGCGGTCTTCGGGGAAGGCGCAGGAGAGCAATTTAGAGTATGGTGAGAGCGTGGAGTCGCAAGAGTCGCATTGGATGGACCAGCAGAGGCGAAGGGCGTTGTGTTCCCTGTAACTGGATCGCGGACGAGGAAAAGTCGGTTTAAAACCTTGTGAACTGGTCCGGTCCTCAATGGAGGCTTGCCCGGCCAGGTACAGCGACTTGGACCCATGCCCACGGAGGATCTGGGAATGATAGGGAGAAGGGGGTTTCAGGGCAGTTTCATAAAGGAGGGATGGCAGTAAGGCCAGGCGCCGGCAGAGGTGTCGAGGTACCGGGTACTTGCCAGCTTGCCTGGACGACGCGAGAGGTCTGGGGGCGGGAGACGGGCGGACGAGGAACGAGAATTGGGAAAGTGATGGAGGGATGGGATGGCGCACACGGAGAGAAGATGGGATGGCGGGTACAAGGGAGTGTGAGCAACGGCTCCTCCGTCTGTGTGACTGTGCGTATGTGTGTGGCGTATGTTGGAACGAGCTCCAAGCTTTGATTCGAATCGAACTGTGTGATGTGCTTCCAAGGTTTCCAGGAGAAGGGAGACAGACCAAGCCGTATCCTACCCGAATCGGGGGTCGAGCAGGGTGTGTATGTGGTGTGCTTGAAAGTTGGATTGTGCAGAGAGGGTTCGCTGCAGCAGGGTGTGCGGCGTGGATCCGGGAGACCAGGGTGGTTGAATAACGGGGGTGACGAGGGTCCGTCAACGACCGGGGTGCTTAAGGGTTGAGACGGGGGTGTCGGTGTGGAGGGTGGGAAAAGACGGAAGCCAGACCCGATCCTAGGAATTGGCAATTTCTTTTTTCTTTCTTTCGTTCTTGTTGATGGTCCGTTTTCGTGCCCAATTTTGGCAATTCTGGCTGAATTGGAGAAGGCCGACGTGGTGAAAATTTTCGAGTTGGGGTAACTTGGTACGAGAAGCTCTAGGCGACACAACGGGGGGCGTGTGTCTTGGTCAACGTCCACGGTTGGGGCTGAGGGGCGTCGGGGAGGCGACGGGAGGGCGGCAAGGTGAGGGCGCGTGGTGACTCCGGGATGGTGTATCCGGAACCAAAGGTCGAGGAGGTCCAAGGCTCAGTAGGGGATTCGCACTACTACGTAGCAAACGGGTAATTGGACGTTGACCTGAGAGAACAACTCACGATGCGCGTTAGTGGACGGCCCGTTTCTGTCAGCTCACAATGGCATAGACGATGCTCTCTTCGTCTTCCGGCGAGCATTCGCGATGGAGTGCGGCATGGAAGCTGACGAACGACTGAGAGATGCAACGTGGCGGGCAAATCCACCGGACAAGGGGGCTGCCTACCAGGGAAACGAGCTGCTGTCCGTCACCTCGAACAATATCGGATAAGGTGAGCTGACGGAATGCGGAAGGTTTAGCTTCGCTTCGTCGACGTGGGAGGATGAGCGTGGGAGCGTGGGAGCGTGGGAGCGTGGGATGCCAGCCCAAGGCCCAAGCAGCGGCAGTCCGGCGGCGAGTGGAGTCGGGCTATCCGTATAGATGCCCGCGGAGTGCCTTTTTCTTTCCGGGGCGATCCAAATTGATTCAGCTGATTCCGCCTCGTATATTTGTTGTTTCCCCTTGATGGGCAAAGAAGGAAGGCGAGCCTCGGTGACGAATAATGACAATTGCGTGACTACCTACCTGCCTGGGAGCTACCTGCCTTACTATTTCTACGTGTCGTTCCTGCCGTGCACCGGAAGGCAGCTCCGACCACCGGATCGGCCCTGCCTTGCTCATTGATGATGCAGAGTCATACTAACCGGGTCGCTGCTGGGCGCTGGTCTATCTGAAAATTGTGCGTGGGATCTCACCAAATCAAAGAACGGAACACACGCAGAAAAAGGGGATTTCCGGGAGGCATCGTCACTGCCAATCGGCCCTGCCCCCCGACCACTATTGTTTGCGGCTTCATTGGGTCACTCCACATTCTCTGTTTGGTTTTTCGAAATTCTTTTTTTTCTCTCCCTCCCCTGACCTGGCGACTCGACTCCCCTTACGCCCCGACCACCATCGACTCTTCTCCCCCCGGTGAGACACAGCAATGCACCTCACAATTCCCACTCCTCGAAGACTCTCAGACGCCCGCACCAAAAGTCCGTGGGCTCTTGTGCAGCACGTCTTACGTATTGTCACCTTCCATGGCAACTAAACGCATCCAAGCTTCACCTAGCTGCGGCTAAGCTGTACCCCAAGGTACGCCTTTTTTGTTGAGATGTCTGATCCCTCCCGCCTCGCCAACCGGTGAGAAGAGGTGCGAGGTCGGCACAAACAGCAGAAATCCCCGACAAATACGGCACAATGTGTCAACCGTCGGCACTTTCAACCCCCAAAGTCGTCAGCCATGCAGCCCAATGGACGTTGTCGTCGCACTCGAGCCCTCGACCCTGTCGCGCCCTGCAGGACTTGCAGCTGCATCCCGCCCCCTCACACCCAGAGACCTCGACCCTTGAGTCAACTCCACCAGAAGGACAGAAGACTGTCCACTTGGGCATCCCTCGCGAGGTAGAACTTGGTCTTGCTTCTCCATCACCGGCCGGACATCTCGCCGACGCTAACTATACATAGCAATGACCCGTCCGGGTCTCCTCCAACCTGTAATCCGCCCTCCGACGGTCCCCGGGACCGTCACGGAGCTGCTGCTGCCACTACACAGCTCTCACTTCCGTGCGCACGCGACTCTGCTGCCTGACCAATGCCTTCACGTCGCATTCCCCATCCGTCTAGCTGACGTGCTCGGCGCAGCAGACAAGGGACGAACGAAGCTTTGCAAATGGTTGACACTCCCCGAGCCGTGAACGCCAACAGTCTCTTCGTCGCATGTTCCCATCTTGTCCGTCGCACTATAGCCTGGCGAAAAGCAAAAACCGGGTGCTTCGGCCGGCGAACGCAGTGTCCAAAGTCTAACAAATCAACAACTACTACTGAAACGAGGACACCGAAAGAGACGGGAGATATCTTCAATCGTCAGCCAATGGCGGTCGTCACATTTGTTGGCCAGCATCCTTTTCCGGCTAGTCTCTGTCACAGCGTCCCGAACCGTTGTCCTCCAGAGCCTGGCGTCCGTCGTCCGTGGGCATTGTGGGAGTGTGTGTGTGTTGCATTTGCTGGGCTGGGCGCGCCTCCGGGCCTTCCACAAGCTGTTGGGTCCGGGTCGGCCGTCGGAATTCAAACCCCTGCTATCTTCACTGTGTAATGCGACGCTGTGGTGTCTGCAGATACCTCCCGCCCCTTGGCAAATTCCGGGTCTTCTTCTGGAACACGACTGAAGATTTTGGACCAGGCCCGGCTTGAATAGACGACGCTCGCGAAACCGATCCCCAATGGATACGGATTCCAGAACCACCAAATTTCGGCGGGATATCGGGTGAACGGTCCATCAGGCGATATCACGCCCTATCAAAGGCTCGAGTACGTCAGAATCAAGCCTCCCGCGGTAATTGCTGCGATATCCAGCGGCCTGAGCCCATGGCGAAACTCGTGTTCAACGCCCGATACGGCGCCGTTTGCTGCCCATCATCTTCCCACCATCCTGTGAGCGAGGTGGGTTGTAGCCCCCAAATCTCCAATTCATCAAGATAAGAAATGCGAACAACAGATTGACAACGGCGAACACAGCATGACTCTCCCTACAAGTCTCAGACACGACGAGCTCCCGACTTTGCCCGATCCCTCCACAGGGGTTCCGCTTAGCGGCAAGCCAGCGAACCCACATCGCACGCTGACGGCTGACCCACCGGTACCGAATGCCAGGCCTGGCGCCAAAACTTTTTCATACCCACCCTGATCCCGCTGCTGGCTCCCTCCTGGCTTCACGAGTTTGCCCACCTCAAGCTTTTCCCCCCCTTCTCCTGGCCGTTCATCACACTCGATGAGGATCTTCTGCGGATTGAAACAAGGACTTCCACGCGTCTAGTCTGGTTCCTCCTCCTCGAAAGTCTCGAGTCTCGTCGCCCGTCCCCCACACGTCTCAAACACGACTCTGCTTGCAAATCACAGTTTCGGCCGTTTTGAAGCATGCACAACAAGTCATGCCCGAGGGTTGCTCTCACCATCCACTGGGCAAGACAGGGTCTGTTGTTGATGGTACTTGAGATCGAAATTTCAGACGAAACCACGTTAATTGGACGTCACGTCGCAATGCCTGCCGCAGGTCGACCAAGTTCACGGTACTTTGGCTTGCGTATGGTGTTCGCTTCGGCATCATGTCAGCTTTGCTTTCTGCATTGCGAGCTAGGCGATGGCTCGGAGCGGTTCGGGGCGCTCATCTGTTGGAGGTCCGTCCGGGCTTCAAGCGTCTGTCGTCTCGTTGGGTCGGCGATCTCGAGGTCTTCAAGTCGGGGGTACTTGTCCTCCCCGCCTCATTTTGACTTCGACCTCTGCAACTCTGAACGACAAGCCCGAGTTTGGCCCGCCATTCCCATCGACAGTGAATGTATCTCGATGTTCTCTGGGACACCGTAGCGATGGGCTGGCTATCTTGATTCCCCCGGACTTCCCACACGTGCTGAGACAACCTTCTTCGCCCGCGATCCTGTTCTCGCCTTGGCAACCTTGGCGTCTGGACAAACACCGCCAAGCTTCTTGTCAACAACGATCAGACGCATCAACCTTGACCCAACACTTTGGCTCTGGCTCACCGCTTGGACCATGGCCGTTCACCGGGCACCTGACCAGGCACCTGACGTCGTCTGCAATATATGTGTTACCCAACATTACCTAATGGCAATCTTGCTCTGCATATCCCCAGAGCCCGACCGAGTTGAACCGCCAACAAGCCGCTGACAAAAATCGCAGTGTTTCGCCTTCTCTTCTGTCGGAGTTGTCTGGCTGGATGTCCATCTCGTAGAGTCGATGCGGGTAAAAGACGACAAGCGGATGATTGCCGTCTTGCGCAAATGTCATCCTTCCCGCACCTTCAGAACCTGCCTGGCCCGGCGTCGCTAGCTCGCTCCATTGGCGGCTCTTTCGAGCTAGAGGCTAGAGCTTTCAACCCTCCCCGGCCCCGCATGGAGCTAGAGACCGGGGCGTCACTCCCCGCACGATGCAACTTTAGAATTGTCATGCTTCCGACAAGCTCCGTTGGTCTCCGTATTTCGGAACCGGTTCATCTGGCGCGCGCCAACCAATTTTTCTCTCGTCGTCTCCATGGAGTCTATCATACCCCGGTTTCCATATCTCGGGCACCAACGAGGTGCCGCCAGATGCAAGATCAGCTTGAGATTGCCACCCCTGATTGGGTGTCCTCTGCAGTAACCTCTTCTCTGGGGAAAGGCTTTCGGACATTGCCCGAGTCCGCAATTGGATTGTCAATGACTGTCGTGACGGTTAGAGTTTTGTGCGTCCGCAGCCTCGTCCAGTTCCCCCACACCCCTTCTCAACACGTCAACCAACCCCACGACGGAGGAAAGAGTCGGGGAGGGCTCGTGTCGGGATCTCCGAGTCCTTCCGAGAAGGGAAAGCTAGTCGCATAGCTCCTCGTCGTGCTCCAGCATCGAATACTCCCCTTGACGTCGTATATCGTGGCCTATGAGGGCAACGTATCCCACAAATCCTCAATTGCGAAATTCACATCGGCCTACTCATAATGGCAGGTTGCCTCGGGCTCACATAGACGCTCGTGAATGTCCTTGGGGGCTGCTGGCAATGTCTTCGTTCCGCGGAGCGACATCGGCCATGGAGCAGACCAATGGACTTACATAGCTCCTGCTTCACCCGATTTCTTTCCGTGCATGATTTCTCCAATTCGAACGCCGTCACATGGCTATGCGGGCAGTATGATGAAGTGTCTACTGGTTTGCTCGGCCGTGAAGACGTAGTACACGCTGTGCAAAATCCCGAGAAATGTCGCTGCCATGTGGCCGTCTACAACCGTGAGCCGTAGGCATGTTTGCAAAGCTATCAATCCACATGTAAAACGCATCGGTCTGTCATGGATGACATGTGGACGCAAAGGTGTCTGGCCGAGAGCTTCTCGCATCTGCAATGCAACATCCAGACAGAGAGCTCTACTGTCTGATAGATCAACGCCCTCACGATGACCGCGCGGACTGGTTTATGGGTGGCCCCTGACAGACCTTTCATGTTGATTTTGACCGCGTTCGATGGCTTGCATCTTCTGATGCTACCGCGTGCCAAACGTCGTTCGATCCGGGAAGAAAGCCTTCATCATCGGCATCAAGGAGGCAGCGTCGCCTCGGGGCACATGTGACATTGGTCGTTCCGAGGGCATCATAGTTGCATTTTCACAAGTCTCCAAGCCACGGAGCGGGTGCATCGCGGCCTCGAGTTATCTGACGTTGCAGCATCCTGTGCTTCATGCCCATCTGCTGATCGAGGATGCCGAGGTATCATGGTGTTGTATGATGACTCGTTCTCATGTTACACAACACCAGGCCGTAATGCTGGTCGCCGGGCCGAGGCCATAGACCGCCGTAATGAAGCGTGTCGTTACGTATATACCGAAGCCAGGGATTGTCAACGCTCTGATGGGAATCAGAGTCGGTGCTAGAGCGCCTCTACTCATCTGGACTCGCTTCCGCCACCGGGCCCCTAGAGGTATGTCCGGATCTGTTCTCGATTCCGGTGCCGACTGCAGTCATATTGCCGGTTCGTCTCGCGATGCCAGTCTTGAGTCAAGTTGACAGGCTCCATGGCTGGGTCGCGCCCTTATGACTGCATGTGGTAGTTAGCCGCTTCTCGGAAATATCATGCTCACTGTCTGTGGAGATTTGCCAAAAAGGAGTGCCAGTCGATCGCACCCCTTCCTGGCGTCGACAAGCTAGAAACATGAGTAATCTGTCCTTCTGCCGCATCGTACATCTCCAGCGTCAAAGTGGGATGACTGGAGGGGCTGGCCAAACTCTCGGAGACGAGAACGCGAGCGGGAACCGTTGCCAACACCGATGATCGTAAAGATGGGTTGTCAACGTCCAGGCGGTGGTGTACGCGGCCCCCGCCCCGATTCCCCCGGCCGCTGGTCCTCAGCAAGAAGAAGAGAAAACATCGCGTTCCACCCTCTTCTCAACAGCGTCGAAACACAGCTTTCGTCTGGTAGTAGATGCCTTGGTCCTGAAACAGTTGAGACTTGTATTCTGTGCGTTGCGGCCGTTTGGGGTTTGATGTTCTGACCATGTTGGCTCACGATGCCCCGGAGCCCAGGCGCTTCCGCTGACGTTTGACAGACGTCGTGTGAAAAAATGTCTCGAGAGGTCGTGTCGATGCAAGCTACGGGTCCCACATCCCTCCCCCTGATGGTCCGTAAGTGAGGCTTTCGGCAGTCTGATGTGTCTGATGACTCATATGTGTGCGATGCAGTCTGCCATGTCGAGGCAGCTTCTCTGGTCAATGGGATCATGGTGAATCCATCGAGAATCCGTGGTTTCATGTGTTGCTTGCTTTGCGGCGAGGCAGGTAGCACCTCCATGAAATCGCCGCAATCCCGTGCTAAGCTCGGATCACGAGTCTGAGATTGCCAAGTCGCCAGTCAGCAAAACATTCCGTCTGTTTACCAGGGGTAATTGGGTTGAGAGTTCGAGATCGCACACCTGCATCCACAAGAACGGCTGGCGGTCCATGATCGTAACTCACTCCAGAACTCCATAGAGCAATCGTCCACGCAACACTGAACAAGAGGGATCCGGGCCCAGGGCACTGGCTTCTTCAATGTCTACATCGCCTGGCGAACGGAATGGTACGGGAATCGCATCACGCCAGACCCTTCAAGACAAGATCTGTAAATGGTGAAGAAGAAGAGAAAAGCACGCTCGCCGTCGTTATTCGTGGATTAGAAGTCTACTCTAAATCTGTTGGGTTTTATAGATACAATAGAATCGGCATTCACATTGCCTCTTTGTCCCAGCGTCCTCGGGGAGGGGAAGAGTGCTTCCCGCGGATCACTTTACGATGGGGAAATGTTTAGGCGCAGGGGGTAGTTCCCGTATGAACGCCTCCTGGGATCGTGCATCATCTCGGTGGGGGGGAGGTGCACTCCCGCGCTCCATATTGCGGCTGAGGATCGGAATCCTGTCCAGCTCGTTCGTGAGCTCATCCGAGGCCTAGTCTAGGATCTATGCTTTTCCGTCTGGTGACGTTGCACACGGAGCTCTCCGTCGAGCTCGAATGGTTTTGGTCGGGTGTTGATAAAATGACGCCGTTTTGTAGGTGCGTTTGGCGATTCGTTTTGTAGGTAGGTGCAAGGGGTGAGGTCAAGGCAAGGCGGGCCTTTTTTAACTCGGGTATCATTGTGTTCATCCACGTCGGCCACTCCGCCTAGAGGCCCCATCTCGGTCTTGGTTTGGTTCGGTAGTTGCCGGGCAGACAGGCAGACGCTGTCCGTCGTCGTCGTCGGCGATTTTCTAGTGTCATCTTGGCGGGAATGACTGCATCTCGTAGGACTGCCACCCAGTGGCCTCTGTGGCATCGGGCCTGCGGCCAGCTCTACCGCCCTGCCCTCCTACCGGCCTCATCAGGTCATGCAGGTTACCGAGCACTTTGTCCTCCCGCTCCGGCTGATATTTCTCGGCCCCTGGAGGGAACCCGCCGAGCATTTTGTCTTCGTGGCCGTCGCCAAACGTATCAGGACCATGCTGGTGAGAGCCGAGCTCTGCGGTGGGCACCCCTAGCATCTTGGCCTCGTGGCTCTGTGTAAAAGTATCCGGGCCATGCTGAAACGCGCTCAGCTCTGCCGAGGGTGCCGTTATCGTCGCCGTCGGCTGCGAGAGGTCATAGGTGTCTGGTCCGTGGTGAAATTCACCGAGTTCATGCTGTCGTCGCGGCACATCTCGCACGGCTACCTCGAGCTCATGCGCGCTGGGGACCGGGTCGGGTTCGTTTAGATGCGTCGTGGAGTTGGCCTGGGAAGAGGCTGCAGTCGATGCAAAGCCGAAGCGTGATACTGATTCAAAGGAAGGATTTGACGCAGCTGGCGCGAACTCGTTATGGATAGCGGGGTGATCGAACTGGTGACGGGGCACCGCAGCAGGCACGGCAAGCGCGCTTGTAGATATGGTATGCGGTCCGCCAATGGATGATGATAGGTGCCAGGAAGATAGATTGGGCTCGGCCGACGGCGACGACGTCTGGACAGGGATTGGGTAGCTCAAGGTAGCGGGAGACCCCCTATCGACGGGCATGGGGTAACTCAGCGTGGCCGGGGACCCTCCGGTATGCAATGGGTAGTTACCGGTCTCCGGGTACGTCCCGTACGGCCCTGCGTAGCCTCCAACGGCCGGAGACCCCGCGATCGAAGACGACCCTCTCTCAAGGCTTCCGCCATTCTTGGGCTCGACTTCGCTATATTGCGCCGTCTTTGGCTGCTGGAGCCGCCACCAGAAGAATGCAATGGCTCCGATCAAGCCGACGACGCCGATGGCGACCCCGACACCGATTCCTGCTCCGGCCCCTGGAGATATCCCCATTGATGTTGGTATCGCGGTCGGCGTAGATGTGTTGGTTGCTGTCAACGCACCCGTTTGCGATGCGGCTGCGGCTGTAGCCCCTGACGTGGCTGTCGTGGCCATCGCAGATGAGGAGAGTGTCGCCGACGTGGTGCTGACTACCACGTTGCCGGAATAGATTGTCGAGTACGCTCCGTCGTTGACTGCACTGACGCTCGACATGACCCAGTGCTGAGCAGGCTGCGCGTCTGTCGCGCTCGCCGAGCCCTCCACGTTGTTGTTCATGAATAAGTTGGACTTTGGATGTACGTCCAGCACGTAGGCGGTCCCGTTGGCCACGTTGACAAACTTGTATTCCTCCGGCTTCCCGTCCCATTTCAAAATTTCCCAAATCTGAGACTCGTCGACTGACGACTCCTGCAGACATGCCACGGTGCCTCCGGTCGCTGGCTCCTTCGCGTCGTAACACACTCCCAGCTGCTGCTTGACCCCCGCCTGATCGAGGCGCATCAGGTAACGGCCTTTGACATCGCCAAAAGGTTGAAACTGCCAGGCCGCAGTGCCGTCGGTTACGGGATGAACTCGGAGGCCGACATCTCGAAGCTGAAGGTTAAGAGCGAATGGTCCGGTGCTGTTGTCGATGCGCATTTCCGAGAGGCGGTACCACGCATTGGAGTCCAGTTCCGCCATCGTGGGTGCGATCGCGACAAACTTGTTCCTCTCGTCGCCGAGGATGAGTCGTCGAAACAAGGCCGAAGAAGGGGGGGCGGGCGAGCACGGCGGGCAGATGACGCCGGGTACTGCTGCAAAGAGGACGGGGAATGTTTTTGTTCAATCGACGGTCTGCGACCGCATGGTTGCCCTGGACCTTAGAGAAATGACATCGCAGGGGTGCGAGTGGTCGCAGCGGGCCAAGATGCTGTACAACGTGGAGACGTTCTGCACGGAAAAGGACAATAAATGCTCAGAAGGATCGCCAAGAGCAATCTAGGTACCGGGCGATGCAACGTCTGGACCCGCAGTCCAGCGCGTGGCGACGGGCTAAGCTGAAAGTGCAATTATAGAAAGCCGCCAAAGACAAGGGTCATTGCACAAATCCAGGGGTGTCGAGGGGGGCCGTACGGTGGTTCGATCTCTCGTAGCCCATTCAGTGGCGCGGGACATTGATTTCCAAGGTCTGACAACAGCTCGCTACGCTCGCGTTTGAAGAGAGGTTCGATGGTTCGCTGTTGGGGGTGACGCTTATTCGTGCGTCTTTTGGCGCGGTACTCGGCAGGGCTGACCTTTGGCGCTTATCTTGGGCACGAAAGCGAGCGCGCCAACATCAAAGGCCCTCTGTATCCGTTGAGGTTGCAGGTCACTTCCAGCCGCAAGCCACTTCGCGGGATGCACCCATGACATTCGTCCACTCTGGTGGCGGCATTCCGGAACAAGTCTCGCAACGGCTTGGCGATGGGATGATGTGGGCGCAGGGGCTGGAGAGTCAAAGGAAGCGCGGGCTGGTTGGTCGCCATGGCGGTGGAGAGCGGGAAAGGTAGGACGCCATGTCAAGCGTCAAGCACTTGGCTAGGCTACCCGAACGATTGCGCCCCGGAATGCCGGTCTCTAGTCCCAAGAACGAGGTTGAATGGGGTGGCGGGTAAGGCGAAATCCATCTGCTGTCATTTCAGCTAGGCGTGGGAAAGGTCATGAGTCCCGTACTTAGCCGCTTGAAATTCTCCTAAACGGCTGCCTGCTGGCCGACCCCTGACACGCGGGCTGCTGCAGCACGTCTGGTGGATTTCTATTTAGTCGAAGGGTTCGCCATGGCATCGGGTGGAATTTGGTGGCGAATGGTATTGCCAGTGGAATGTGACGGCGGTGCTCTCTTTCGGCGTACACTCTAACAGACAGTGGGGTTTTGCTTGGGGTGGAACGAGAGCTTCGACTGCGGACAATTAGCAGCATTCGATGAGGATCTCCCGCAGACAGGGCAATCTGTCGCCGGCTTGGGTCCGTCAACAGTCCTCGCGACAAGACGACACTTTGATTTTTAGTGTCGAACACCACCATGGACAGTCTCTCAACGGCCGCGCTACAAGTTGCCGCAAGGTCTTCTCACGACGACCCGCCGAATGCGACACAGCAGATTGGGTGAAGCCGCTCGGCTTGCTTCAGCAGCCTCGAAGAACTAGCACTTCTTCAGAAGCAGCGACTGATTGTAGCCGACGATGAGGCGGCCATTGGCGATCCGTCAGTCGATGGCTCTGATGACAGGCAGTCTGCGTGATGTCCTCGATAGGTCTCTGCGTGGGTTGCTGATCGCGTAATAAACCTCAACTTGATCTTGAGATTGCAGCCGAGACAGTGGCGATGGGAACATGAACTCCCCAGATGTCAACGAGCTGTATTGATGCTTCCGGAATGAGTCTGGCAAAGTGATGTCGGTGGAGATGCGTGAGGAAAGCCCGAGAGCTGCTGTTGGGGCTTGCCGTTTGCCTTGGGACAGTGCGTACAACCGTCAGTGCCATCCGATCGCTACTTCCTCGCGCTGTTCTCACACTCCACCCTCCGCATCGGAGACCCACGACGGCCCGCTCCGGGGGCTACTCAACTTCGTCCGACGAACATGTTCGGATGGAATCGGCGAAAGTGGGGCCATTTACCATTTTCTACCTTAGGGCTACGGAAGTCAACATTACATTCGATGACTTTAATGAACAAGCCAAGCAACCCATCTGCAACGGCACCGGCTTAGATTGGCGCCTCGTCCGAGACCCACCACCCACTGCATTGCCCGTTGCTGGCGACGAAAATGGCCCCGTCGGCAAAGTCGGTGCTGGACCGCAGCTCACCCGGCGCCCTGCACCGCTCCCCGGTTCCACCCTGCCTCCCATGCTCCCGAAACTCACCACCACCTCCGGTCCTGAACGTGTAGCACGTCCCCGAGAACATGTGATACAGACTCCCGCCGCAGTCGGCCTCCCTCTGGCACGCAATGCAGCAGTTCTCCGCCGTGTCGACGATGCGCTCCTCGCGGACGATGTACCAGTTGTGCACGGCCTCGACGAAGTACGTGGGCGGGACGTCGTGGCCTGACACCAGGTTGTCGGCCTGGCAAGCCTGGTAGACGGTCTGCGTGGGGTTCGAGACGACGTCGGTGATTGTAGACGTTTCCGTCGTCGTAGTCGTCGCCGCCGTCGTGTTCTGCAGCGCGCTGGGCAACAGGAGAGTGGTTGTCGTCGTGGCTGCATAGGACGCCGTGATGGTTGATGTGCTAGTAGTGAAGACACGGATGATCTCTTCGCAGACGACGGCTTGCGGATATAGAGGCGGGTCGGCTCTAGACACGCCATAGCTATCGATGCCGACAACGAGGTTGTTGGGCACGTCTTCGATGCTGAGGTCGGCTTCCCCTATCTGTCGGATTACGGGCCGCCTGCTGAGGGCGGAGGCGAGTGGTGTGAAGCGAGGCCCGGCCGTCACGGTGGATGGGCTGTAGAGGGATGAGACGTGGGTGGTCGTGGTGACGGTCGACGTCGAAGTGATGGCGGGGTCTCCTCCTCCTCCATCTCCACCTCCAGAGACTGTGGGAGTCACGGTGATGGTGCTAGTGGAGGGGATGATGTAGCTGTACGCGGTGACGGGGAATGTGTACGAGTACAGGCGAGAGAACGTCGGGACGCTGTCCTTGGACACCGGGCCAAAGTCCGTAAAGCATCCCTGCTCGGCGGTGACCGTCCGGGGCGGGCTATCTGTGATATTGAGGTACCTAGCGCCTTCGACCAGGCAGATCTGTGCCAACAGAACCACGGCTGCAGCGACGGGGGCCTTGGTGAACACCATGATGGGCTAATGCGAGTGTAGAGTTTGATGAGACGCAGGACGTGGTGAATATGGTTTGGAATATGTTCTTCTTGTGACCTTGCGAGAGTGATGCACTTATAACATGTTGTCGACATGACCTGCAGAGAGTACCTTGATGCCAGGGCCAAAAGTGCATGACAGCATCAAGACGCCACGACTGACGAAGCCGTCTGCAGCTCATCTAGCACACATCAACAGTGGCTCCGTCATTCACATGCTGGGGGCAGGAAATGATAAAATCCAGGGCGTCAGTCTGCATACCAGGGTCCCAAGGTTCACCAAGGCTGCCGAATGCACAGATGGGCGTCTCTGTGGCGTAGATTGGGTTGAGGTGTACATCGAGACAGGACCCTGATAGGAGCTATGACTCTGCTTGCAGATTAGTCTTGGTGCAAGAGCGGCAGCATACGTATTTGCAGAGTATCATGGATATGATGGGATGGGGGCTCACCATACTTGATTCAGCTCGCACCGGGTCATTCTGGATCTAGACAAGGGAACGTGGAATGAGACAGTCTAAAAGAATGGATATAGTCAATAGACGGGATACATGAGCAACAAAAATGATCACAGGCGACATGGACAGCACGGGTGGAACTGGACTGGAGGTTGGTGACGCGAAAATCTCTGTCGATTCCACTGCCGAACCTTTGAATAGTTTTGACGCATTCATCCATCTCACCTCATTGTTTGGGAGCAATTCAAATTAAGGAGCAATCCCAGAGGAAGAAAAATGAGCTACCCGTGGCATTATGTAGGACCACCCATTTCCGTACTCGTAACCTTTGCAGGACCCACCGCGCGAACATCCACTACGCGGTCATAGACACTTTTGACGTTGTTCATGGCTTCCTTCCGCCTAATCTTTCGCCTGAATCCTTACTCGCAAGCAGAGAATCACTTTCATCCGGCCTTCATACCCGTCCACGCCTGATCATCACCGCTGAACACACCCGTCTGCCCGCATCCTTGACTTTGGAAGGCAAGGACAGACAATGCAACGAGCAAACGCCAAGTCAAAATCATTGAAGCATAGACGAGACAATAAGAGAAGAGCGCGAGTGTCCCGATAGCTTCATACTCCCGAATTTACCGACGATCGCGGAGGTCATCGTATAGCTTTCTGCTGCTGCTCGGAATCCGAGAGTCGATCTTGACAAGTACCAGAGAGCGTCGCAACATCAATCAGTGAACCTCCGACACACTGTATCTGGATTTACATAATCCCATACGTGCAGATGGAAATTTTGCCGAGAATTGTCTCATTGTCGTAGCCGAGACGACCTGCAGAATATCTGAAGCACGAAACTAGCCATAGACTAGGCGCCCTTTGCAGACTGACCTCCGTCAGACAGAGCGCATGTGATATTATTCAAGGCATCCCAAGGAGTCATTTTATAGGAGCAAGGATCTTTCAAACATCATAGCAACGAGATTGTCATTGAGCAGCTCCAGCTGTAGGGATGCCACCACATTGCTGGCCATCGGTCCACTGCTTGTTCTGGCCATGCGCGTCGACGAGCCCTGTCTGACCAACTTACGAAGGTTGCCTTCAAAGAGATGATCACCCAAGTGGGCGAGCATTGTGACTGGTACGAAATCGGCTTCTGACGCCTGCCGGGCTGGTTCAGAGGAGAGACTAGCTCAAGCATCCCGAAAATCCGAAATACGAGTGATCTGATCATCGATATAACATAGTCAATGCCTCATTGAGAATGCGCCAAAGTCGATCGTAGAGAGTCAACTGCTGTGATGCGCAGAGACACCAAAGAGGTCACTGGAGTTAGACTCACCTAACCCGAGTGGCGACAGGCAGGGATCGTCCCTGGACTCACCGAAAATAAGAGAGGAAGCGATCTTTTTCAGGGCGGTTGGAAAGCATGATTCAATTGAGTTTGGCTTCAGGTGCAGATGAGGGAGTGTGAATGGGTTGGCAATCTGTTGACGTGGTCTCAGCCTGTGCCTCGCGAAAAACTTTGGTTCGTCATCATTGCGTTGCTGATCCCCCGGCATGTGCCTGCTTGATCCTGGCCCCGTGTGCATCAGACTCTCTCACTATGCTCTTGAGGCAGAATGACCACCAGACGACATCAAATCTGCCAAAATGTGAATGCCACCTCTGCAAAAATGGACACTGTGGGAATTGAACCCACGACCTTTCACAAAGGCGCGTTCCAGACGGAAGTGCGAAGCGAAAATCATACCCCTAGACCAAGCGCCCGTTGATGAAAAATCACCGCCTGAGGTGAGCTTATGACCGCTATGCTTTGGCCCGCCAGAACCGCGACAACGCCTCCCGACAGTGGACCGGCTGAGGTGTTTGACGGGGCCGGAGAACAGGGAAAGGAAGAGGGTCGCGCGGGGCCACGGTGCCGCATCGATGACGGAATTTCAACGGAAACCGCGGCACGTCTATTCCGTCACGATTGTGTCGACGTGTCCGTGGACGGTTCTCGGATTGCCACATCTGATGCAAGACGGCTCCATCAACGGGTTTGCCGGCCCACGATGTCCTCATGGCACATCGAAACGAGTTATGTCTCCGGCCGCATCCAATGCCGCAATCGATCCCGAACGGCGCAATGGGCGCAATCAGCTTGGTGCGGGACGGATGCCGACGGTTGCTGGGTTAGTAAACTTAACCCCCAAGGTTGCGCGCAGCAATGTGGTGCGAGGTTGACGCCGAAGTTCAACCACCCCTCACACAAAAACCCGACAGAACGCCGAACCACCTCCGGAGGGGATTTACCGGCAGCTCTTTGATCTCAAGCTTAACGACAAATCTCCGTCCAACCTAAAGTGACGATGGCGCATGAGGGATTGGTTCGTGCATGTTCAGATGAGAGCTAGCCCGCTGTTCGCCAGCTGGAAGCGCCCAGGCTACCTATGATTCAGTCCGAGGGGCCGCCGCAGTATTTCTAATTGAAGCCGGTCGGACAATTAATTGACCCAGGCGGATGACGATTGGAGAGCTCCTCGACTTGATTAGGTGATGAAAACCAAGCCGTATTGGATGGGACGGCGCGCGTATGATGCGGTCTTGGAAGGTGGTTGTTACCCCTCATTCTGGACCGCGATATTTGATAGGATGCGCGTTGTTGCATTGCATGGGTTCTCGATGGACGTGAATTGGCTGGCGCAAGACGAGATGGATGGCAGTCCTGGTCCTGCGGCTGGGGTTGAAGATTTGCCGGGGTCGTTGGACACGGCATTTCATCGCCCATGGGCGGTGCTGCCAACTGAAGGGGGCGAGAGCTCTTGTTCGGGTGGAGGGGAGACGAACCACACAGGTACACAGGCCGGCGCAGCCAATGATGGGACGCCTGGGAGCTTTCCCCACGTCCAGGCAAGCCGCCAAAGAGCACCAATTGGCATAGACTCTTTGCAGGTTGAGACTAATTTGGAGATCCCGAGTCAAAAGTAGCTTACTGCCTTGGATACTGCCTGCTCTGGGACCTTAGCAATGATACATGCCTGTCACGCTCCAGCCTCGCAGTCGTCTCGAACCTTCCGATACCTGTCCGATGTCTGACTGGCCCAAGGAGATACTCTGGAAAGGAGGGGCCTGGGGCTCTCTGGTATCTCGGCAAGGTGGAGGAGGATCGAGGCAAATGGCCGCAGGACAGAGGCACGGAAGAGGAGAGGAGGCAGCCATCTCATCGGCCATCGACCCAGCCCAGACCCAGACAGTCAGCAGGAGCGACGAGACTTGTGGACCGGATTCTCTTGCCTCTTTCTGCCGTCCACTTGTTGCTTGTTCCCCGCCCTGCCCAACGTCCCGGTCAGCCGGCGATGTTTTTCCAAGACATAAATACAACATGCCCTGGCCGGTTTTCCGTCAAGTGGTCTTCACTCTAATCTCACACACACAAACATCTCTACCAAGATCTCCGAACTTCCGGGTTTCCCATCTCTCACATCTAGATTCACTTCTATATAACGACTACTGCCCTCCTAGCTTCTCATAGCTCCCTCGAGTCTCTCGACAACATCTTCGCACCCCTTCAAATCAGTCACAATGGTATTGCTCTCGCGTCACATCCGCTCCGTTGCCCCTTCCGTCTCTCGGGGACTTTCCACGTCCTCGAAGGCATCTTTCCTCGCCCGACCCGCATTCGGCCGGGCCTCCCCAGCATCTTCGACTCTCCCTCGCAAACTGCCTGGCCAACTCAATTCAATCCGCACACTAACAACTACTCGCCAAAATCAGGTCAAGGTTCTTGCAGTCCTCTACGACGGCGGTCAGCACGCCAAAGACGTAAGTCACATCTCTCTACTGTCTGTCCACTGCCCCGGTGTCCCGCCAGAACGTCACCATGATAGCTTTCGCAGAGCTTTGCCCCGCCGTGCTCTTCGCCCTGCCGCAGCGAAGCTAGTGCGGGGGTGACGGGTAGGTGCGGGGCTCGGAGGTCGATCGCTGATACATCGGCATCCCCTCCCCCTCCCCCTCTCCTCCCCCAACTTCTTGACAAAATGCGTGCGCTCCGAAACTACCAAATGCGGGGTGCATGGCAACTATCCCTGGAAGCTGGGCCTGGGCTGACTTGAGCGAAACCACATAGGTCCCCGGCCTTTTGGGAACCACCGAGAACGAGCTCGGCATCCGAAAGTGGCTTGAGGATCAGGGCCACACTCTGGTCACCACCTCTGACAAAGAGGGCGAGAACTCAAAGTTCGACCAGGAGCTCGTCGACGCCGAGATCATCATCACCACTCCGTAAGTTTCGACAATGAGTCAAGAAGCAACTCGGTCTAACAATTGCCAGCTTCCACCCTGGTTACCTCACAGCCGAGCGCCTCGCCAAGGCCAAGAAGCTGAAGCTTGCCGTCACTGCTGGTATCGGCTCCGACCATGTTGACCTGAACGCTGCAAACAAGACCAACGGCGGTGTCACCGTTGCCGAGGTCACCGGCTCCAACGTTGTCTCCGTTGCTGAGCACGTTGTCATGACCATCCTGGTGCTTATTCGCAACTTCGTCCCCGCCCACGAGCAGATTGAGCGCGGTGACTGGAACGTCGCTGCTGTCGCCAAGCAGGAGTACGACCTCGAGGGCAAGACCGTCGGTACCGTCGCCATCGGCCGCATTGGCGAGCGTGTCCTCCGCCGTCTCAAGGCCTTTGACTGCAAGGAGCTCCTCTACTACGACTACCAGCCCCTGTCTCCCGAGAAGGAGGCCGAGATTGGCTGCCGCCGCGTCGAGGACCTTGAGGATCTGCTTGCTCAGTGCGACGTTGTCACCATCAACGCTCCCCTGCACGAAAAGACCCGCGGTCTCTTCAACAAGGAGCTCATCTCCAAGATGAAGAAGGGCTCCTACCTCATCAACACCGCCCGCGGTGCCATCGTCGTCAAGGAGGACGTTGCCGACGCCCTCAAGTCTGGCCACCTCGCCGGCTACGGCGGTGACGTCTGGTTCCCCCAGCCCGCCCCCGCGGATCACCCTCTGCGCACCGCCAAGAACCCCTTTGGCGGCGGCAACGCCATGGTCCCCCACATGTCCGGAACCTCCCTCGATGCCCAGAAGCGCTACGCCGACGGCACCAAGGCCATCATTGACAGCTACCTGAGCGGTCGTGAGGACTACAAGCCCGAGGACCTCATCGTCCACAAGGGCGACTACGCCACCAAGGCGTACGGTCAGCGCGAGAAGAAGTAAACAAAACCCGGATAGACGACGATATCCCAGACATCTGCCATTTTGAGGAATGTGTGTGAAGAATTTAGCGTTGCTTCTTTTTTAGTTTGGCATCAGCATTTGCATTTACACTTCGTAATTGAAGTCTAGGTTACCGTACATAGGAATACAACCTGATGTGATGCAAATCTGTCTCCAATGGTCCGTTGACTGATTGCCTTGGATGCTTCATCGGTCAAGTGAGAGTGACACAGTTGTACTTTCAGATTTCGCTTAGCAGGGGACTTTGAAATCAATCACTTGCACATGTTGCTGCTTTCGAGGCTGGGGATCTAGCAGTGAGACGGCGCCGTGGTCGTGAGCCCGTCACGCGCACAATTCGTCCATCACGAGATTGGCTATTTCAATGTTTCTATTCAGAGGCGCGTCGTTCTCTTCACACACCCATTGCATTTCGTTCAAACTCGGATACGAATCCGCAAGCTCTTTCTCACTCCTTCGACGCTGGCTGTTCATCAAACACTGCCCTCATTCATCCTCCACGCTCTAGATGTATATCCATTTTCCTAGCAGGAGCCTCTAAATAACCAGCCTTTTACAAAGAGGCTGCCGCCCACGCTTGAGTGAAACAGGTCAGCTCCGCTCAGCTCTCATCCGACGCCGAATGTTTTCTTTTCAACATCCAAAAAAAAAAAAGACTACTAAAAAACTCCAGAGAACGGATTCCCGATCCCCATCCACCGCGGCACGGCCCACTCCACCGTACGGCGGCCATATGCAAAACTGATAAGCAAAATAAGTAATGGACAGTACCCAAAAGCGTTGGGTATGAGCATCCAAGCACCAGGGGTCCTTTTTCGCAACCAAAGGCAAACTCTCTCTCTCTCCAAAATAACACCACTTTTGCCAATGACCCCTCATGAACGCTTCCAAAACTGCCACCACGAACGATCCTCACGCTCCGAGTGATGATGCCTCGTCTCGCGCTTGACAACCTGCTGATCCCGCCCCCGGATCCGCCAAAAATACACCGGCACGCCGGCAACGACAAACAGCACAACCGTGACCGTCTGCAACGGCTGCGCAAAGACGGCGCGGCTCAGCAGGAAAAGCGAGACGCAGCAGAATATTATGGGCGTCGTGATCCACGTCCTGTAGGGCCTGTCGAGCTGCGGCTCGCGCACGCGGAGGATGATGAGACCCAGCACGGTGATGAAGTAGAACGTGTACCCGGCCACGCCGTAAAACGTCAGCAGGGTGCCGAATTCGCCAACGACAATGTAAGCCGCCGTCAGCACGGCGTTGAGGACGAGAGCCCAGACGGGGGTGTAAAAGAGGCCCATGTCGTCGTCGCCGAGGGCGCGGATTAAAAAGTTTGCGAGGCGGCCGCGGGAGGTGCGGGAGGTGGTCACCGAGTGGCCGCCGCCGTCGGAGCGGGTGGACAGGCCGAT
This sequence comes from Colletotrichum orchidophilum, assembly GCF_001831195.1. Lineage (NCBI taxonomy): Eukaryota > Fungi > Ascomycota > Sordariomycetes > Glomerellales > Glomerellaceae > Colletotrichum > Colletotrichum orchidophilum. Next base: position 416,039 of record NW_019172966.1, read on the forward strand.
GCTGCCAAAGACGGACGGGATGTAGCCCTCCTTGCCGGCGACATACACCAAACGCGACGAGGTAAAGGTTGAGGAGTTGAGGGCGCCGAAGCACGACGCCGAGACGACCAGCGCGAGCACGAGGGAGCCGACGGGGCCAAAGACTTTTGCGCCGAATTGCACGGCGATGGTGTTGGAGGCGTTGACAGCCGCGAGGGGGAGGACGAGGAAATAGGCAATGTTGGCCAGGACGTAGGACAGGATCACGAGGGGCATCGCCGTGTGGATCACCCGGGGGAGGTCGCGGCTCGGGTTGCGGAACTCGCCGACGACGTAGTTTGTCTGCAGAGGATTGTCAGCGATGCGCATCAGGAATCTAGAAGGATGTTCCCTACGTTGTCCCAGCCGTCGTAGGCCCAGAGTCCCGCGTATAGGGCCACGGCCCAGGCGGAGAGGTCCGTCGACGTGTCTGCGAACCACTTGTGCGTCTTCCATTCCATGTTGGCCTTGCCCGTCAGCGTCGTCCCCGTGATGGCGACGACAATGCCGGTGACGGTGACGCCCAGCAGCGCAATGAACTTGAGGAACATGAGCCAGTCGTTCACTTTTGTGCCCAGCTTCGTCGACACGCAGTTGAGCAGCGTGACCGAGACCAGCGCCACCAAGGCGACCGCCTTGTTCACCCAGGGACTGAGGCTCTCGGCCTCGGCGCCAATGGCCGCCCTGACGAGGTACTCGCCCATGATGATGGCGATGATGGCGGCGCTTCCCGGCTTCAGCACCAGCACCGCTACCCAGGTGAAGAGGAACCCGGCCATCTCGCCCATGATCTTGGCGAGGTAGACCTGCGCGCCGCCATTGAGGGGTATCGCGCCGCCGAGCTCCGCATAGCTCGCCGCGCCCGTCCACGCCAGCACGCCCGCAATGACCCACACCACCAGCGCGGCGCCGGGCGATCCCACCTTGGAGCTCACCTGGCTCGGGCTCGAGAAGATGCCGCTCCCTATGATGAGGCCCACGATCAGGCTCAGGCCGTTGAGGTACGTGAGCGTCTTGTGCTTCTCCAAGCTGCCGCCGCCCAGGCCGCCGTTCTGTATCGCCGTGGAAGTTGGCGCGCCAATGGGGGCGTAGCCGCCGGCGCCGCCTGCGCCGGCTGTGGAGCTCAGGGGGAAGAGGTTCGCGGCGAAGTCGAAGCCCGAGGACACGGAGTAGGAGCGGTCATGGCGGTTCGGTCTTCCTGAGCTGGCGGCCGGGTTCGCGGCGTCTAGGGGGTCCTCGGCGTCAAAGGAGAGCTTGCGGGAGGAGGAGATGGAGGGCCGTGACGAAGGGAGGTCTGAGGCGATGGACTCGGCGCGGGAGGAGGAGGCGAGGGAGGCGAGCTCGAGGGAGTCGCGATGGGATTGGACATTAGCATAGGGCGGCATGGCGGCAGTTGCGTGTATGCGTGTGTTTGCGCGGTGGTTCGAGGTGTCGAGAGGGACGAGGGAGCGACTCTCGACCAGGGTGGCTTCGTTCAGGCGTTCGGGGATCTGGCACTGGGGCTATTGCATGTTGCAGCACGGCCAATGTGGAAATACCAAGGCAGTGTATGTTAATTTGCTTGGGACTTCGCCGCCGGCGTCTTGAGCGTTGTGGGTGGATATTAGAGTAGCGGTGTCTCCTAAGAATTTCGTGACGTCGTTGGCATATACGTTTCGTTAAAAGGAGTCGTGACAAAGTTGCGCCAGGCCCCGTTTGGCTCTCTCTTTTTCGACCTTGTGTTCTCTTTACCCACTTCCCTACACGCGGAAACCGAAACAGACTAGTGATCCAGGGGGAGCGGAGAGGAGAGTAAACATCCAGCTGGGAATTCTGGGTTTTGTCGTCGCTTGCTGTCCGAATAAGATTGCCGAACGGGACAAACGGGGGCTGACTGAGGAAACGGGTGTCCGGGGTGTCGTGTGGTGAGTTATGCGAGTTAAGGTTGAGGCGGATGAACAAAGGAGGTAAAGGAAAGATTGAGTTGGCGCGTGGCATCCAGATGCAACAATGCTCCGGGTTGCGACGGCAGAAAACCAAGGGTTCTACTCCGTAGTGACGAACTATTCACCGAGTCAAGTCAAGCATCAGCCAAGTCGGTCTGCGCTACGTCTGAGTAAGTATCTCTGTATCCGAATACCCATCAGTACAAAGGGGGGCAGCCCAGTCCTGTTTCGCACCCGCTCAGACCCACAACCTACAGTACGCGGATCAACCCATGATTGGCCCCTATCGAGATCCGCGGCGCGGGAGAGCGAATCAGGTCTTGGCGCCTGCCACCGGGTTAAGAGTGTGGGGCGCAATGACCTTTGGACAAGGGGTCCCAGGAGAAGCCCCAGCAAGCAGTCAAATTCTCAAGCCGCTAACCTAGAAGCAAAAAAAGCCACTGAAGCCACTGAAGCCACTGAGGGGAGTGCCAGGGGCTGGTGGGGCAGAAGGCCTTGAAGAGCTGACAGCCCGACCGGCCAATACACCGGCGACCAACCACTCGCGCCAACACCGAGAGAGCTCCAATTCCGCATCCCACCACGTCTGCCTGCAATACGCGGGAAGCAGAGGGCTCCATCACCAGACATCACCAGCACCAGCGGCCCCACGACGATGCCGTTGGACGACTACGCCTCCGCCGTCGGCGGTGGCCTCAAGCTCAAGGGCGCCAAAGTCGGCAAGCCCAAGAAGAAGAAGAGGAGAGAGAAGAGCGACCTCGAGAAGAACCTCGAGACGGGCGACGATGGCGAGGGCGGCAGCAGCACCGCATTGGTAAAACACCGCGACGAATCTGCCGGTGACGACGACGGGGAGAAGAGGAAAAAGAGTTCAAAGAAGAGAAGCGGGAGCGAGGACCCCGAGAGAGAGGCCCAAGAGGACCAGGACGACGCCGGCCGAGTTGTACTGAAGACGGAGGCGGAGCGGCGGTACGAGGAGAGGAAGCGCAAAAGGGTACGTCTGATTTTTTTTTCCTTTTTTTTTTTTTTTTAAACACATATTCTCCCACTATGGTGATCATCAATGGGGTCTGACACCTTTTGAATACAGCTCCTCGAACTCGCCGAATCCTCCAGCTCCCGACCCGAACTGCTCAAGACGCACAAGGAACGCGTCGAGGAGCTAAACACCTACCTGTCCAAGCTGAGCGAGCACCACGACATGCCCAAGATTGGACCCGGTTAAAGAGTTTGAGAGGGACATGAGCCGCCAGGAGAGGAAATAGTGACCCTTTTGTGCTTCTTGTTTTGGGGAAAATGGAGTTTTGACGTGGCGTTATTGTATACCCTTGATCAAGTCTCTCTCTCGGGATGTAGAAACAAAATTATGATTTCACGGATTACATTGCTCTCAGTGTTGATGACGCTGCTGCTGTTGCTGGCTACTGTCTACTGGCAATGCGGCAGACCCCCTCTCTCGATGCAAAGAGATGACACTGTGCGGAAACAAGAAAGACAGAACAGATGAACCATCCAACCGAGCCAAGGCCAGATTGGAATGCGGCATGTCCCGCAATCAAACACCGTGCGGCGTAGTTCACGCCTCTCGACGTGTCATGGAATGCGGGGGGGCCATGTCTTAGTACCAAATATATTGAGTGTCGAATGATTTGTTTTCATTCTTTTTGCACGATTTGTTTGTAACTTTTTCTCTGGTCTGCCAAGGACTGACTGCCTTCAGGTGCTATTGTGATGACCTGTTTTCTTCCACTTGCACTTCCTCTTCCACTTTCTCCTCCTCCTCTGTTCCGAGGCCACGGTGTTTTATGGTGTGCCACCCCCTGATCTATTATTCTCCTCCCTCCCAAAAATATCAAATATCGGCGCATTGCCGCGCAAAGTCTATGTATCGTGTGTTTGTTGTGCCGCCCACCAGTTTGTATGCAAGGAGTGAATAAGACCGTAAAATGTCGTGAGTAAGTTGTGATGCTGATGTTTATTATGCCGCCGTCGCCCGCTGCCGTTGTGTTCCCGGGAATACACGCCCCAAAAATAATAAGGAATGGAGTCAATATTTTAAAACAGAAATTCGTCACACGCGGACGTTGCCATCACAGCAAGAGCATGGCGCCGGCCACAAAGGCGGCGAGGGAGATGGGCAGGACGGAAACGCTGCCGATGGGGACGGCGACGTTTTGCAGACCGCCGCCGCTGTTGCCGGAACCGGATGACGAGGTGGCGGCCGGTTCGGGTTCGACCGCGACAAAGGACGTGGCGGTCACGAGGACAACGTCGCCGTTGGAGGCGGTCGACGTGAAGGTGGTCTTGACCTCGCTGAACGAGGTGGTCCTGGGCGCGGCACGCGTGGTGGTGGTGCCTTGGCGGGTGGTGCCTGGACTTGGTTAGCAAATGGATGCACCATGCATGGATGGATCGAGAAGAAAGCGATAAGGAGAAGGGACTACGAGGCTAGTGAGAAACCCAATCAACCGTAATCCCGCCACAGCCGCCCAGGGCTAAACATGAATCGACTGAGCTACAAAACCAACAAACACAACATACCAGATACAGACACAGTCGACGACACGGGCTCGGTGGAAATCGCGGTGGACGAGGTCGTCACGACCGTAGTAGTCTCAGGAGAGGGGGAAGCAGACGTACCCGGCGCGGACGCACTCGAAGACCCCGGGGAGGCCGTGGTGGGAGCGGACGAGGAGGGGGCAGAAGAAGGGGGAGGGGGAGAAGAAGAGGAAGGAGACCCACTGGTCGTCGGAGGAGACTCAGTAGAGGCGGTAGACGGCCCAACAGTAGAAGAGGGAGATGCTTGCGGCTCCGATTGAGACGTACCAGAAGTAGGGGCTGCTGCTGCTGACGTTGGTTGTGTCGTGGGGGTGGTGGCTGCGGGTTGCGATGACTGCTGGGGTGTGGTCTGCTCTTGCGAAGTCTGCTGAGGCGTGGTGGAAGACTGCTGGGCCTCTGCGGAGGAGGACGCCGGGGGAGCAGCGGAGGTGGTGGCCGGAGTAGACGGCGTTGGAGTCGGTGTCGGAGTCGGTGTCGGGGTCGGGGTCGGCGTGTCACTCGCAGGCGGCGCGGACGAGGCGGATGGCGTGGCAGCTTCGGTGGCCGATGGGGTAAGAGTGGCAGTGGCAGCAGCACTCGAGGTGCCATTGTCCTGGCGCTTCTCCAACTGACCGAGAGCAGAGGCCAGCTCGGAGTCGTCCGCCTGGAAAGCAGCAATGGCTTCCTTGTCCGAGGCATAGACCCCATCCTGGTAGCGGTCGGGGAAGTAGGCGTGGAGGAGCCTGTGAATGAGATCCACTTTGGCGGCGTCCTTCACATCACCCTCAGCAACCAGGACTTGCTCTTGATGATCTCTGGTGCAAGGTCTCGCCATGTGACCGATGGCCGAGGCGAGACTGAGGCTCATCAAGCCGCACACCAAGACGGTGAGCAGGACACGGCGTGCAGCAGTCATTTTGTTCGGCAGCGGCGTCCTGGATGGTCTCGAAGTCGAAGTCAAAGTCCCCTTCTCGTTGACAGCAACTGGCAGCAATCCCTCTTCTAGGTGTTGGTCGTACTTTGTGTCGGAAGCCATGATAGCGACGGGGATGTGAGGTGATCCGGGTTGTTATAGAAAGGACGGAGAGGCCAGGAAGGTTTACCGCACCCAAGACTGCAGGACGGAAACGACAGCTATGAATGTCCAATGGATGGACACGCAAGTAGGTGTACAGGGTAGGGTCGGTGACACGATGCGGGCCTCTGTTTAGCGTCCCGGCTGCAGCAAAGGCGGCGAAAAGACGAGATGCAGATGTAAGAGGAGAGGTGGGGGGGGGGGCTGCGCGACGACCCAAGAGGTGGACTGCAAAGAGAGGCTTGCAGGTTTGTATAGGTCGCAAGCGGCCTCCGTTCTGATGTGAGGAGAGAGGGGCAAGAGGCGATCTAAAAGGACAATGTGCGGTGGTACCTGACCGGCCGAACCCCTTTGTAATTGTCGGTGGGTGGCTGGTGGTTGGGGGTGAGGCCAAGGATGGGATTCCGGAGTAGTGAGACCCGTCGAGCTAATAGCTTTTAGACTGACTGAGAGGGTCGGGTTGAGGCACGCCGCACACCGCACGCTTCTTCTCCGGTCCCCGGGGTTCGGTATCAAAAGCAAAAATAAAATAAAAAAAACCACCCAAAAAAACCTTGCTGCTGAATGTTTATCGTTTGAGAATGAACGAAAGCAGGCCCCTACCCGTCCAAGGGACCGAGGTCGAAACTAGCTGATAGGTATGTGTGTAGATTGTTGCGCAGTCCGGCAATTTCACGAGCCTGAGACCGATGCCTTGGAATGTGAGGAGTCGGGGGATGACGAGAATTCGGTGTTGCTGGAAGGATGTGGCGCTGATTGTAACACACACAGCGAGCGTAATAACAGACCGTGATAACCACCAGTCGAGCGAGAGGATGGCGAGAGACAAGACGGATGATCAGACGAGAGAGTCAGAGGCGAACGAGCAAAGGGGATTGGCGTTTAAACCTGTTGAAGATCGTCCCAGGCAGAATGCACATTGGCGTCGCCCAGTCGGCTGGAGGAAAACACATTTTTGTGCATATAAAGATTCCCTGTTTCGCCGCCCCGACGACGTACCCCTGTCCTGTCGGTCTAGCTCTAATAGTAGCTATCCGTCCCAACTCGTAGCTCTGCGCAGCTCTGTGGGAGAGGGAAAAAAAAAAAAAGGGTGACGAACCGAGCCACTGACCCAGTGTAACCTTCTCCACCGTCACCCCAAACCGAGCTTCCCCATTTCATCAGTCCATCCACATCTTGCGTCGCTATCGCTCGTCACTGGTGTCCATCGTGCGGCGTGCAAGAGTCTGCACCGGCAGGCCGCACAGGGATCGTCAGGCGCGGGTTCCCAGTGTCCCACTCAGCAGCCCGTCACCGTCCGTCCTCGGCTCCAGTCGATCCAATGTTGAATAATATTTTGCTCCTCCTGCCCCAATCTTGGCCGGGAATGCCAAAAGCCCATTAATTCCTCCGGGCGTGGCCTCTGCGCTAGGCATGTCTTTCCGTTGCCTCGTACCCACTGGCCAAAAGCCACTTGTGACTTGGCTCATGTTCCTCAGCCCGGTGCTGCCGTTGAGTGGATTGTGACATCACCAAAACACACGCGTCTCAGGCTCTCGTATCGTCTCCGGAGTCCATCGTCAGTCTGATTCCTTGTCCCACCCATTTTGCACATGCTGTGGGTGTAGGTGTTGCGTACAACATGGGCTACGCCGCGATACGAGCCATCTGGTGTTTGCCAACTTCAGACGCTCCGCGATGGTGCCGCACTCGTAGACTTTGCTGGTGTACCGCCGCATGCCCAAGGCCACATGCAGACTTGATGATCAGTCAGACCATGGGATTTTCCTGTCCAATTGCTTCCCTCGTTGGATTCATTGCTTCTGGGTGGAGGGGGGGGCTGACAGTCGGGGCCTGCACTCGCACACTCGGTGCTGGCGTGCTGCAGCATCTTTGCGACATCCACCGCGCTGGCACTGCATGCAGGCCGATTACGAACCCACTGCTAGTCCGGTCAGCTTTGCAGGCATGGTGTCCCAAGGGAGCTGATAAGGCCATGTTTGCTTTTGCCGCTTGCTTGCCTCGGTCTCCCCTCCCGTCAATAGAGCCTCAATATCACTCCCTCCGTGTTTGTCGATGGTCGTCCGTCCATTGATAGAATCTCTCTCCATAAAAGAGCCACCTCCCCTGAGCATCGTTGTACCTGAATCTGGTGTGGAACACGTCAAACGGCGAGGTGCAACTGCACAACGTGTACGGACGGGCTCACGCATCCATCTGATCTGGAGACACCCGTCGGTCTTTTGTCCTACCTTTGGTACGTGGAGGTGGCTGTGAAGGTCGCTCGTTCGGAGCGTTGCGCACCTGAAGCCACCCGTACGGTTTCTTGGCCCGTCTGGCCCGTTTGACGTTTTGTTTGCGTGCGTTTGAAACAGCGACCTTCCATTGTCACCCTATCAAACTACGATACGGGTCCTTATCCGCGGTAAACAGTGAACAGTCAAACAGTCGACTCTCGTATTTTGACTTTTTTCCTGCCCAGTGTCCTGTCTAGGGGAGCGGCCCTGTGCAGCTGTCTCTCCAGCATGCCCCAGTCCCTGCCAGCCAATCCTCGACCCGCTGCAGGGACCAGGTAATACGAGATTTGGCCGACGAGAGCTGGGGGGGTTACGGGCAGCCGAATGCCGGCCCTCGACCCTTTTTGCATTCGTGGATGCCGATGCAGGCTTCGTGGCCCGCTAGAGCATCCGGATGCTAGCGGGAGGTGAGGAGGCTGAGGCAGTTGTGCCAGCTCGCTATTCGTACGTTTGACGGGATAAAATAAAGATGGTGTCGTCCGCATTGGGGAACGGTCAGCGCTGCCTCACGATCTGGTGATTGTGGCTTGCCTCTGGATTCTCCGATTGATAGATATTTTTGTCAGGTTTTCCTTAGGCTTGCGACGCCGCTTGGCGAGTGTGCAGAGCATCAGATGGGATGTCGATGCTGCAAAACCGGCCGAAATGGCAAACCGACATTGACCTGGGAACAGCACTTGGCATACTTCTCCAATTCTTTCTTTAAACTCTGGAACTCTGGAGTGATCAACGTCAGCTCCCGGAAGATTATGTCAGTAGTCCACCATGTAGGTAGCAACATCATAACCTGCCTTTCTCTCCGCAGGTGAGCTCGTCCTGAACCTGTGCATCATCATCATCGTGAGGGTCGCGAGCATCACATAGAAGGCGCCGCTGGAGGCTCAGCCGTCACCACAACGACGTGTGGCGTCGCCAAGAGCTGCTGGGTATCAGGCCGGCCATCACTGGATTGACGGGCCCAATTGAGTTTCTTCATCTCTTGAAGGGCTGAAGGCTGATTCCGCTCTGGCTTGGCCTGTGCTGTGTCGTTTGTGCGTTGGGATTACTTAAGAATGTCACTGCGACGTCAACATTGCCGGGCCATGCCTGCAGGAATCTGGCAATGTCCGCCGCATAGAGGTCCCGAATTGAGGCTATCCTGACCGCGTGTCGGATGTGAGGTCACCGACGTCTGGGGTCACGTCTGGAACGTCCTTGGGGTGGGCGCGTTTGATCATGGTTGGTGAGCTTCATCGCGGTGTCTCTCGTCAGCCTCTTTAGTCTTGTAGAGTCTTGTAGAGGAAAGACCGACGCCGGCCACTGCTCCTCGTCTTCGGTCCCGGGTCGGGCAGTACCTTACTTAGGTACTTTAGTTAAGCCTGCCTTTCGGTACCCGGAAGGCAATCTTGGCGACCCCCGAGTGCCCCGCCAAGAGCAGCAATCGCAGCAGAACCTCTGCGGCTGCTGGCTCAGCCACAGGCTGTGTTCGTTTGGCCCTGTGGCTCGTGCGCCTCTTGAAATCCGATGGGGATGTGTCTGTCGCTGTCGCTGTCGCTGTCGCTGTCGCCCGCTGTCCCGCCCCGTCCAGTCGCGTTGGCGCATGACTCCCTGGCGCCGCGCGGCTGATGATCCGCTTTCCCAACAGAGACTGACGCTGCCAGACAGCCCGCTAACCAGCCAGCCCAGATGACAACACAGCTGCCAATTCGCATCTTTCATGTGATGGAGCTCCCCACAACCGCCGCCTCGCCGTGAACATCTTCCCCATCTCCAGTCACTCGTGGCGTGACGTGACAGAAGCAACATCATCGTAGCAACACTTCACAGAACAAGCCCGACCTCTCGAATCGCATTGCGACCGTCTTTAGCCCTGTGGCATCCGTCGCACCCAATTCCATGTTGCCCAGCAGCGCCAACACCAACGCCCACCTCCAAGTGAGCCTCGACAATCTGTGGATGAATGCTGGCGCGGCAGCCCTCTCCGATGCGATAGCTCCGCCATGCCCGCGCATCTCGAACCGAACGCTCTCTTCGGCCACGATACGGAAGGAATCGATGAAATTCGAACTCTCAACCGCTCTCCCCATCCCTACCACCACCTCAATACGGAGCTTCCTCACCCCGCCCACCGCCTAGTCTATAAACCGTCTAATACGGCCCCGACACCGCCGAGGACGTCATCGTCGACGGAGTCGAGCCGAACCCCGTCTCCCTTTCCGTCTTTTGCCAAGGACTCTTCGCAGGGTAGCGACAGCGGCACCGAAGCGGACGATGAGCACTTCTTGAAGGGCTTGCCGGCGCCCAAGGTCCGTCTGCACAAGGGATTGAGGGGCCGAAACGAGGTATTGTCCGGCTCGTCAACGCCCCTTCTCTCTCCAGATCAGGAAGAAGATGCTCTGCGGATGCAAAAAGAAAAGGAGGATCGGAAAGAGGCCCGCAGGTTTCTCAACGAACGCAACTACCGCCGCACAAAGGAGCTCATCCGGCGAGTATCAGAGTTCATCATCGTTGGTTCGCTGTTCGCAGTGGCTCGCTCAAATCCGCTGGTAAAGCCACTATTCACGGCGTGGAGCAGAGGTGTGTCATATCCAGCCTGGACCCCCCCGAACTTGAGCTCACAGTATGCAGAATTGCGTTTCCCAGCCGCGCTGATCATCTCCCTGATGATCCTCTACCCTATCCGACTCATCGCATGGTCAACCCGCCAAAGGGCATCTTCCAAGAAGCCAACCATTGCTGTGCCCACCGTCTTTGACCCCGCGCCAATTCTGTATCCGCCGTCTGTGACACTACTCGTGTCACTTTTAATATCTCCCGACAATCAGGCGGTTGTCCTCACAAACATCATTCTCAGCATTTCTTCGATACCCAAATACTTAATCCCTACTGCTCGCGCTCACGAAGCCATTAATCCCCTGCAATGGGCCCTATCCTGCATTCCGATATGGATGTCGCAGCAGCACCCCGAAGCGGCCTCAGCCAGGCCGAGCATCAGCTCAGAGACTGCCGTTCTCCTCTACCCGCTGCACCAGACGCTGCTTGTGGTGCTGCACTATCTTACTACGACGAGCTTGCTCACAGCCGAGCTGCAACTGCTCTCGATTGCCTTGATTAATGTGCTGCTCCTCGCCCACTCACCTCAGGCCACCATTCTCCAAGCGCTGCTTTGGGGAGGTGGCGTGGGCGTGCTCGTCATATGCGGACCGGTGATTCAATGGGGCATCGCCTTGGCTAGGGTCCCAAGGCTGCGCTTCAGGCGCGTTGTGAGCCCGTCGAAGAAGTCGTCCGTCTTTGGGTTTCTTTCCGAGGGACTCTCTATCCGGCGCTTCAAGCACGAGTTATTGGGATCGTCACTGGAGGAATCGGCATCTGAGCTTGGCGACTCCGAGGAGGAAATCGTCAATGGGCCATTTGCGAAGCCGATGAGAGTCAGGACGTTTGGCATGGCCGACCTGCCGTCCCGAGGAGACCGCAAGATGAGCGCTTCTCCAGATGGCAAAGCGCCGGGATCACCAGACGGGTTCGCCGCTGGACGACGCAACACGTTTCCCTACGTTTTGCAGCGGCCAAGGCGATCCTTGACCCACACTTCAGCGGGCCGCAGGAAACGGACCGCTTCGACTACCGTCCGCTCGTTCTTCAAGCTGACCGAGGCGCAAGCCACCGTGAGGAAGTGGTCGTACGCAACGTACGTTTACGTCTGTATTGTCCTCATCATTCTCGTGCCTGTGCGAGAGTACATTGGCCGTCATGCTCTGCTGGGTAATGAGCCCATCGGCTGGGCACTGGGGTACCTTTTCGGCGAGCTGCCATGGTTCAGGTTCAAAGTCGTCGAAGCGAACCTGGAGAGGTGGATATGCTTGCCTGCGCGCCTGGGCGAGGATGTCAAGGCGTCCTGCCACCAGGGCTGGGTGCAGCACATTCGGCTTTTCGACTTTGGCGAAGCGAACACGCGACTCTTGATGGCCGCATACTGGCTTGCCATTGTCATTGTCGGCTTGACTGTGGTCATTCGCCTGGATCCCAAGTACGAAGTGGATACGAGACGAAAGGTGTTCCACTTCATGATGGTCGGCATGTTCCTCCCTGCGACCTTTGTTGACCCCGTGTTCGCGGCCTTGGCGTTGTCGCTCGTCCTCGCAATCTTCCTAATTCTCGACCTGCTACGGGCCAGTCAACTTCCGCCCCTGTCCCGACCCATCGCCTCCTTCCTCACTCCATACGTGGATGGCAGAGATCACAAGGGGCCCGTCGTCATCTCTCACCTGTTCCTCCTCATTGGGTGTGCGATCCCTCTCTGGCTATCTCTCGCCACCCTTCCGCGCACCGGCAGTGGCTACTTGACCGGGTGGGAGGTCCCGACGCGTGAAGTCAGCATGGTGGCGGGCGTTATTTGCGTCGGCCTCGGCGATGCGGCGGCGTCCCTCATCGGCAGGCGTTACGGGCACAGGAAATGGGTCTGGGGCGGCGGCAAGAGTCTCGAGGGCAGCGTCGCTTTTGCTGTAGCCGTGTTCCTCGGTCTCATGGCTGCCACGACGTGGCTTCGGGTCGGAGGGTGGCCCGTCGCGGAGGAGCAATCGGTGGCCTGGCCCACGTCGGCCGGGAACGCCGGCTTCTGCGCCAGCATAGCGAGCTTGACAGAGGCGGTCTTGACCGGCGGAAACGATAATGTTATTGTGCCGGTGGTCCTCTGGACGTGTGTTAAAAGTATAGGAGTGTAGAGGTGTCATGGGTTGGCGTTTTACAAGGGGGTGGATTTTCACGAGATGGGTTGGCTTTTTAAGAAAATACTCCTAGAGCATAGGGGATCATGATTATGAATGCAATGCCTTGGCCTTCATTTGTGATTTGGGTGAATCAATCGGTATGAAGTAGAGATAAATGTCGACCAACGCCGGTATGCGTTTAATCCCATTTTCCTCCTTTTCAATGTAAATGCCTGGAGTGTATCCGTACTTTGCGTAAAATGATTTTTATGCATAGGGTGACCGTAACTCATGACATCAAGTCCTCGAGAATGGCCTCGAGCTCCTCCCGCCTAAAGGGGATACTCAACAGCTCTGTGCCGAGGGTATCTTTCCTGCTCGTAATGATTTGATGGTCGTGGAACCTGTCTTCGTGTCAGCTCGACATCGTCATGGTGGCCAGAATGGGGAAGAACATACTCCTTCAGCAGCGTCCGGAACGCCATCTCGGAACTGCAGATGAAATCCTCCACAGCCTTGTTGTACACCATGCGGTACTCCACGCCCGGATTCTCAGCCCCGTGCTGTCCACCGCCATCGTCGTCCATGGCGGCCAGGACCTCGATGACGAGCAGCTCAAACAGCTTCTTTGCGTTCTCCGGCAGTGAGCGCAGGACAAAGACGACGCCGTCTTTGCCGTTGACGCGGCGCGCTTTCCGGCCGAGGAGCTCGTGGACCTCGTCTACGGGGTCGAGCTCGACCTCCAAGGGTTGGAGGGTGGTGGCGTCGTGGAAGAGGAAGTTGAAGGCCGTGCGCTGGGCGGCGTCCCAGAGGAGGGGGAAGGAGGGTGTGTCTGCCGTTGCGACGAGGCGGATGCGTGGGTGGGAGGCCAGCTGGGAGAGGAGTTGTTGGGTTGCTGGTTTGCGGAGGGGGGCTGCGTCGATGGAGTTTAGGATTATTGTTATGGGGTGGTGCGACGACGATGATGTGAGGGCGGAGGAGAGGGCTTGGACCATGGCTGTCGTCTGGGCGGGGAGTTTGACGGGGGGATTACCGCCGAGGGCCGCGGCGACGGTGGTGAAGACGTCGCGGGCCGTGAGGGAGCGTACGTAGCCGTTCACCACCACGATCGGGGCATTGGGGTCCGCGGCGTAGAGGTGCTCCGCCAGCTTGGCCGTGAGTCCGCGCTTCGACCCGTGGCCGTAGAGGCATAGGCTGAAACTTTGGGCGAGCTCGAACCGCCACTGCTCAAAGGAGGTCTCGTGGAGGGACTGCAGGTAGGCGAGGTCCTCTTCGTGGGGGTCTTTCTCTCCCTCCCGGCGGGCGCGGAGCAGGTCAAAGTACTCTTCGTGGGTGAGGAGTTCTAGGGAGACGAGAGTGTTGTGGGACGTCTTTGCGCGGCCGGGCTTGTTGTGCTCAAAGTAGATCTCGTGGGGGGGCAGGTCGCGGGGCGGGGTCGGCGATTTGGGTGGCGGCTGTTTGCGTGGGCGGCCGCGGCGGCGGGGGGTTGCTGATGGTGTTTCTGGCTCGGAGGGCTGTGCTGCTTCTCGTGCTGTTGATGCCGATGCTGCTGTTGATTTCGTTGTTGCCGTTGTCGCCCGTGGCGTGCCTTGCTCCTCAACTTCATCGTCGTCTTCCTCGCTCGACTCGTAGATTTCGCGGGCTAGACTGTCGTCGTCGTCCTCGTCGCTGTTCTCGTCGGCGACAATGCTCTGGATGAGAGCCCTGGCGCTCTTCCTCCGCGCGGAACGGTCGGCGGCCTGTCTCCTTCGCGGGGTGATGGCGGCCTTCACCGGTGTCACCAGCGTGTTCACCTGTCGTAGCTTCGAGGGGGTGACCGCACCGCTGGCTTTTGGGGTCGCGGGTTTCGGCGGACGACCTCTTCGCTTTTTCGGGGTATATTCTTCGGGTTCGGTTTCTGCCGCCTCCTCCTCATTCTCTTCCTCGTTGGCATCGCTATCAGAGGGCACTTCATAAGGGTCCGCTGCCTGGCGCCTCCGCTTCGAGGGAGTCCCGTTGACGGGCTCATCGTCGGCTCCGTCCTGCAGCTGTTGGCGGGAGCGCTTCTGGCTCAGTCGGCCGCTCGGGGAGTCGCCCACATCTGGTTCCTGCGGTCTTTTCCGGGCCATTTTCGTGTGTGCTCCGTCGATCTGCTGCGGTTTTTCGCTGATGTGGTTCAATGGGGCGGTTGTTGGTCAATATTTGGCGGCTTTCGACGGCACGGCAACCGGAGACGACGCGCTGAACGCGAAAATGTGCAGTCGGACAGGGAGGCGGCAAAGTGGGCCCCGGTCTCTAATTGAGTTGACCGGCGCAAGTGACGTGGGCTGGCGCAGGCACATCCGCTGTCTTATCTTATCGACGAACAGGGGTAGCTGTCGCCCAATTCTGCAGGTGGCCCAAGCTCCTACATGCTAAATCTCACCCGCCTTCCTCAGACTTCAGTCCTCCCCAATCCATCCTCACTTCAGGGCCGACTAGCAAGATGAATCTCAACCTCTCGGGCACGGTGAACGTGTTCAAGCTTCTTTTCAAACCGACTCTGTGTCTGCCGCAGCATACGGTTGCGACTTTCAATGACCTGCCAATCCCGTTTGAAAAAGCTTTCGAGGGCCAGAACCGGCAATGCGACATCAGAGCTGTCGTGCTCGACAAGGACGACTGCTTCGCGGTTCCCCACACGAATGAGGTCCACAAGCCTTACAAGGTAGGTCACTGCAAGCTTCTTTAAAAATTCCAGATTGCTCAATCATCATGAAGGAGCGCTTCGAGCAGCTCAAGGCCGCGTATCCTGGCCGTCGGCTGGTCATCGTATCCAACACGGCCGGGGCTACCTCTTACGACAGCTCCCTCAAGCTGGCCAAGGAGCTGGAAGAGGCAACTGGCATCACTGTCCTGCCTCACAAGACGAAAAAACCCGGCTGTGGCACCGAAATCATGGAGTATTTCCGGAGCCATCCCGAAACAGGAGTCTCCCATCCATCCCAGGTCGCCGTCGTCGGTGACCGCCTGACGACAGACATGATGCTAGCCAACATGATGGGTGGCTGGGGTTTTTGGATCAGGGAAGGTGTTGTGGCACCAGAGAAGAAGAGCATTGCAAGTATAGTCCCACAGAGTCAGGCAATAGATTCTAACATGATGACAGCTCTCGAGGCTTGAGTGGCGTCTAGCGGCAGCGCTGACAGCCAGGGGGTACAAGGCAGCAGACCCTCGCAGTCCTTTCGAATAGCTGTAAGCAATGGGCCTCACTGTTATAATTGTGCCTTAACCCTACGCTCAAAGGGCCCAGTTCAGCATTATGCTGCACATCTCGTTCGAAATTGTTCTCCCCAGTCAAAGGGACTCTGGCTTCAATTCTTGCACACGCACTGATCCAAATCACCCGCTCGAATAACGACAATGCCGAAGTTGATCCAGCGAATGGCCCAGTAGATTCCAACATGTCACTACAAATTCTCGATGGAAGGTAGTGGCATCTGCTAGGTCGTCTTCGGTATCGTTGAGAACTCGCTGTGCGAAAAGGGCTACCTACAATGCACACACCCAAGCCTAAGCCTGTTCATCGCTCATAGCAGGCCCATTCGGCTGTTCCAATTGTATCGCACATTTTCAAAGAATGCCGTTCAAAATCACATGGTCTCCAACCAAGTCAAAATTCTGATGCGCTCTTAGATCACAGCTAGCTTTTGATCACATCAACATCCATCCACGCCCAAGGCTTCAGTCCTCAACAGCCAAATGGGGTCGCTGGCTTTCATCTCATCCACGATGGACTCACGTGGTCTTGGCTCGCTTCAAACCAAAACCCAACTCACCTCACTCAAAAACGACCACGATGCCCGCTCTTGAATCAGCTGCTCCTTCCTACAAGCTGATTCACCGGTCCGACCTCGCCGCCATTGAGGCCACCTCGACCATCACAGCCGTCCCAATCCCCCATAATATAAAATATGAGCCTCTGCCTCAACCCATCAGCTTCAAAACTGGAATCCGGTCACTCCTCCTCTGTCAGGGCCTTGATTATTCCTTCCTCCATTCGACGCGATCGCGTATTCAACTCGCTTCTTACTTCTTTCCGCACAGAATTCTTCCGAAGAGTCATTTTAATTTCCAAAATCACAGCATCACTCACTTCATCTGCTCTCCTACAACCGCAAGCGTCTGTGATTCAGCGGACGTCCTTACCTCGGCCAACCAGTTCATCACAGACACCAGACGAACAGAATCATTAAATCTTGCAAGAATTGCCGCAAACCTATCTCTCCAAGAATCCTCGTCATTCGCAGCATTCCTGTCAACATGCCTGGCAAAGTCTGGTCCAAGGAAGAAGAGCGCGTCTACTGGCGTGTGATCGTTCCTAACTCCCAGAAGCGTGTTGACGGTGGCATACCAATGACCTGGGAGGAGCTGGCCCCTATCATGCAGACGACCATGGGTCTCTACGCCAAGCGCAAGTATACTCATCTTGGTCTCTGTAAGTCTAGCACATTCCACTGATGTACTGACCAAGCTAACAATC
This sequence comes from Colletotrichum orchidophilum, assembly GCF_001831195.1. Taxonomy (NCBI): domain Eukaryota; kingdom Fungi; phylum Ascomycota; class Sordariomycetes; order Glomerellales; family Glomerellaceae; genus Colletotrichum; species Colletotrichum orchidophilum. The sequence goes on from NW_019172966.1 coordinate 433,057, forward strand.
ACACAGTGGAGCACTACTTCCAGAATATTGAAAAGAACCGGATCTCGCCCAACGCGGCCCCGTACGTGCGCGCGCAGAAGATGGCCATTGCCAGGGCTATGAAGGAAAAGATTAAGACGCAAGATGACGCGACCACTCCTTCTCAACATGGACAGGGCCAAGCTAGCTTCGACAAGCATACCGGCGAGACCACTGATGAAGAGAACGGAGATGTGTTTTTGGAGGACACTGACGGCAATGATGAAGATTATGTCTATGATGGAGATGACGACGACGATGAAGACAACGACGACAATGTTCTTGGAATCGTCCGTGCCGTGAACCAGCAGAACCGAATTGACCATGCTGATTCTCGCCCTGTTGAGCGTGCTCCGGGTCAGAATCCTTCTCTTCCTCACAATCTCCCAGCCCCTTTGGTCGACATGGGCCCTCATGGCAACTTCGTTCCCGGCATGGTGCCCCAGCACACCATCTCGGCGGAGCGCTCGACTATCGCCGCTCGCCCAGCGAGAGCTCTCATGCGGAACCGCGACCATCGTGCTCATCCGTACGAGCGCCCCAGACTCTCTCAGCGTGGTCGACAGCCACCCCAAGAACTTGCTCGATTGGCGACGCAACCCCGGTTCCAGAGCCAGGGTTACTACGATCAGGGCCCCAGAATGCAGAGCCATTACGGACAGAACCCTAGAAGTGAGGGCTACTATGACCAAGGCCCAAGCACTCACAGCTACTACGGCCAGAACCCTTACCCCCAGGCCTACAACGATCAGGGCCCGAACACCCACGGCTACTATGATCATGGTCCCAGAGCCGAGGGCTACTACGATGAGAGCCCCAACATCAAGAGCTCCGGTCAGAGTCACAACGATCAGGGTTACTACGACCAGGGCCGGAACCATCAGGGATACCACGCGAACCCGGCGTACAACACTGGTCAGCACCACTATGCTCCTTCCATGAGCTACAGCGGTCATCAGGCTATCGCGGGATCCCACCAGTACGGTCAGGATCCTCTGTACCAGTCCTCTCCCCAGTCGCAGCAGCCGCCGATGGGCTACTCTGACTATCCTGTCGGACACCGATTCGGCTCCTCGCTGCACTCCGCTGTCCAGAATGCGATGCCTCGCTACTCGGACCCCCGAGCCTCGATGTCGCCTGATGGCAGCTCCGCGCAGAGCATCTACGCGCCGTCCTTCGCCTGCGTTGGCCATCATTCAACCATTCCGGACTACATTCAGCGCCCCTCGGCAGCCGGCCCTGATCAGCAGCAGCGGTCCCGCCGTCCTTCTTCTGCTTCTGTTCGTCAGTATGCCGCTGAGGATTACCATCACCAGGGTGCCTACGAAATCCATCGCGAGGAGCCCGAGAAGGAGCTGGTTCAGCGTCACTCTTCCCCTTCTACCTCTATTCGTCAAAATCCTACAGAGTACACCCATCGTCAGGGCGGCTACATGGACAGCCTTGAGGAGCCTCGGGACGAGGGGTTCCGGCGTCAATTGTTTTCTCGCCAGCATCTCGCCGAGCACAACAACCGTCAGGGCGCCTTCATGGATAGTATTGACGTGCCCGAGGACGAGTTTTAGGAAGACTTTGCAGCCTTCGAGGATGTTCCCGCTCAGCGCCAGGATTGAACTCGGAAAGCACACCGCTGTTTGTTATTGTATTGTTTTGTTCCCTCTACAGGCGTTGCGAGACGTTGCGATTTTGACCATGGCGACACACGCATTCAGTTTCCTACGTCCGCCAATCACAAATAACCTTTTCTGAAAGCGTGCGCGACGATTATAAAGACCATCACCACTCTACTGCGAATTCGGAAGGAAGCTATCGAGCTTTCAGATAGAGCTTGAGCCATCCAGCAGGAATCGGGCCTTGGTCTAGGCGTTGGAGTGAGGTTAATGGCATGGTTGCCGGAGAGATACGCCTCATGGCTTTCAGGACTGCAGACAGCGGGAGATGGCTGGACCCTGGTCGTCCAGGGCCCCCATGAGATGATCCCATATAGACCTTCATAGGAATTGAGCATCAATCATTCACCGTGCTTCCCGAGACATTGGTTGTGCCCCCTTTATCCTACATCTCTTATTCCACGTCTCAGGTTTATTAAGATATGCACGATGACTAAGCCTACCGAGGAAACTCGAACGACTTTTGAATCTCCAGACTCCGTGTTGCCGGTGGGTACTTGACACGAACGGCAGCAAGGAAGGGTGGCATGATCTGATATTAAAAGTGCCGTCTGGGCGAAGGGGGGACAAGCAAGGCGGATAAGGCAGATGGCGAACAAGGCGAAGAAACAAGAATATCGCAGACTCTCAAGTCTTTTAAAGCACGGCGTCGGGCAATTGAGTTTTTGTTTGTGTCACACTTCTTTCCAAATTCAACTATATAGCATTGGGCACGACTTGCAGGGTTCTCGTTACTTTTTTCCCGCCACCTTATTTTGATTTCAACCCATCACATCCACGTCTCATTCAAATCCATCTTCCTCATCGACGTCGCTCTCCCAGCCAATCACCCAGCCAGCTGACGGTCATTGAGCAAACACCCAAAATGACCATCCCCCTCGAGATACCAGTCTTCTCGCCCTCGTCGGCGCTCCACGTCCAAGCCATTGGCGCGCAGCGCATCGAGCTCAACGCGCGGGGCAGCTACCCCGACGGCGGCACGACGCCGGCGCCGGCGGACCTCGAGGGCGTGAACAAGTGGCTCATGGTGCCCGTGCGGATCATGATCCGGCCGCGCGGGAAACGTGTCGAGGACGACGTGGATTTCGTGTACACGGAGGACGAGTTTGCGACGATGCTGCGGGACGTGGAGGCGTTTCGTCCGATGCTGAGGGCGGATCGAGGTGACGGGTTCGTGTTTGGCGTTTTGAAGAGGAGTAGCGGCGACGAGGGGTCGGCGGTTGGGGGGGTGGTGGTGGTGGTTGACGTGGAGAGGAATCGGAGGCTCGTTGAGGCGGCTGGGGGTCTGGCGTGTTCTTTCCACCGGGCGTTTGACGATGTTATCCGCGACGGCGCTGCTGCGGGGACGATTGCAAAGGGGGTGCGGGATCTGGCGGCGTGTGGGTTCGGCGGGGTGCTCACGTCTGGCGGGCCGGGGAACGCGGCGGCGAATCGGGGGGCTCTCGAGGAGGTTGTGCGCGAGGCATCCGAGGTCGGCAAGACGGCGGGGGCCAAGGGCTTGGAGGTGATTATCGGCGGCGGGGTGAGGAGGGAGAATGTTGGGGAGCTGGTTGGCGGGTTCAAAGGGGACGGCAGCGTGTGGGCGCACTCGAGCTGTTTGACGGAGGGTGAGGTTGATGATGAGGAGGCGATGGGCATTTTGGAGAGGCTGGCCGAGAGGTGATTGCTTACGAGTCTTGTGCAGCGGATGGGTTTACGGGAGTTCATTTAGACTAAGCGCGGAATGCTGATTCGACATCACGTTACGAATCTCAGCCTCTCGAAAGAGCAGTGAAGCTCTCACGGGGGCTCGGATTGCCAAGGACGTTGTGTTTGTGTTGTGCGCCGCATCCACTCGAGGTCAAACAATGGTACCTATTGCGAGAATCCCCCTCCCCGCAGAGTCGGACCGCGCGGGAGATCGACCCCGAACGAACCGTTCCTCGAAAGGCTTTCAAGCGAGATCCGAACTGGGGGAAGCATATCCCTGGTAATCTGAAAACAAGAAACGAACAATGCACGACATAGGTACCTACCTCAGTTGACACCTGCGCATTCTGATCTTGTCCGTCCTCCCCGGGATGTAACCCTGCCCGCCGACCTTTTCGCCACGGCGTCTGGGGCGCAGGCAAGAGCCATTTGTTTGTACCCTTTCCCGGGCACCCTCGTCCTAGCCTATGAAGTTCCGGGAAAAACACTGAATCAGACATTCTGCCCTTTGAAGGTGAGCAACGGGGATGCCAGAACCCATCGTCGCCTGATGGAAGGGTAACAAACGGACCACGGAAAGTGGATCATCGTCAGTTCATCGGTCGATGTTCCGTCCATGGCCCGAGAAAACTGGGCCCCGGTTGCAACCGCACCGTGTGGCCCAGACTCGTAAAGTTGACTTGAAAAAGAGCACAAAGTTTATTGTGTGCAAGATTCATGATTCAAGTCCTTGCATTGGTGTTGGTCCTGATGCTGGAGAGGCATTGTGCTTCTAGACTAGGGATAGGTTCCTCTTCGTCCACCTACCTGTCCGCGTCGTCTATTGAAAGGCATGTCGACTGGTTGGCAAGACCATTGGAATGGCGAAAGACATGACGAGCTTTCTTTACAACGTAATATTATATTCTAAACTCATCACCGAGATGAGTATAACGAGAGACCTCTCCAGCCTCTCCAGATATGCATCCCACACCCAAACGTCAACACCACCCCCCCCCCCCCCCCCCCCCCCCCCCCCGCCCCACCCCCCCCCCCCCCCCCCCCCCCCCACCCCCCCCCCCCCCCCCCCCAACACCTGCTCGCCATGCTAAACAAAAGTCTAAAGACCTTTTTTTGTCACACCAACTCAAGCGTGAAGAGCCCTGGCACGGCGAGCGGCGCCACCGCACCCAGGGGCCGTATTGTTACGCGGCTGCCCGAGACCAAGGCAGTTGGCCATCTTGTAAAAGACGTCAATGTTGCTGTAGGTGCCCCCGAAAGTCTCCTGGCAAGGGCCGCGCGCCCAGACGGCGACGTCGGTGAGCGAGTGGACACCCTGCGCCTCTTCGGTGGGCAAGGTACCATTAACGATGAAACCGTCGACGGCATCCTTGGGGTTGACATAGTAGTCCGTCGTGTTGGTCGCCGCGACGGCGGGCAAGCGGGGCCCGTCGGCGTGGAGCTTGTAGTCCTCGCGGTGGTCCGGGTTGGCGCCGAAGCCGGCGGCAATGGCGTAGCGCGGGTTCCAGTTGAGAGGGAAGTTGGGACCCGTGTTGTAGGAGACGCCGGGCTTCTCGACGGTGTACTGGGAGAGGCCCGAGTTTGCGTAGACGCCGACGGCCTTGCGCTTCTCGCGGTCGTCTTTTTGCTCGGCGAGGTACTTTGTGTCGGCGTTGCCAAAGACGCTGTTTGGGTTAGTGACTATACTGAAAGAAGACGGCCTGGAATTCGGAGTTCACTCACTCAAAGCCGTGGCCGTGATCAGAAGACACAACGACGAGGGTCTCGTGGAGAATACCGAGCTTCTCGAGCTTCTCAAGGGTAGCCTTGACGGTGTCGTCGAGCTCGAGAAGGTCACCGAGCGCGCGGTCATAGTCGAGGGTGTGCATCTGCTTGTCAATAGAAGCAGCCTCGGACATCAAGAAGAAGCCCTTGTCGCCGCCGCGGTTGTGCAGGGTCTCGACGGCCTTGAGCGTCATCTCCTTGAGGCCGGGGACGTCGGCGGCGGCGCTCTTGTTGCCGGTGGGGTCGTTGCTGAGCTTGGCCAGGTTCTCGGTGAGGACGTTGCGGTCGAGCCAGACGGGGAGGTTGCCCTGGGTGAAGATGCCGAGGATCCTCTCGTTGGGGTCGGCAGCCTCGAGTGAGGTCTTGTTCAGGACGACGTTGTAGCCCTTGTTGGCGAACTCGGCGTAATAGTCCTTGCCCAGGTAGGAGCCTTTGCCCGGGTAGAACTGCTCGGCGCCGCCGCCGAGGTAGACGTCGGGACCGTTCATCTTGGTCCAGGTGTAGTTTGTGACGCCGTTCAGGGCCTGGTCGATCAGGGGTCCGTACAGGGATCGGGCGCGGGTGTGAGCGGTCAGGGCGATGGGGGTGGCATCGGCGATGAAGGCCGTGGAGACGGCACCCCAGGCGGAGCCCTGAGTCTGTTAGGATGGTCCGGGGGGTTTCAAGAAAGCTCTCTGACATACCCAGATACGGTGGAGCAGCTCGACAATGGTCTCGACCTTGGGGTCGTCAAAAGCGTCAGGGGAAGAGTCGACATAGACACTATCGCCTGTCAGCGCAAACATCCCGGCGGTTCTCCTGTGCCACGTACCCCATGGCGTTCACAGTGCTCTTGTGACCAGAGTACAGCGCAGACGCAGAGTTGGCAGAGTCGGTGATGTAGCTGTCAATGGAATGAGTCATCTGGTGACCAATGACCGGGAACTTGTCCAGAGCCAAGCTGGTCTGGTACTTTCCATTGATGCTCTTGTGACCGAGAAGACGGGCGGCAGTGACCTGTGTTGAAAGTCAGCGCGGCCTCAACGACCGTAAGCGTGCGTAAATACCATGTTGGTCGTCATTCCGTCGCCTGCGTTCGAATTAGCGCGAGCATGAACACAACCACCACCTCAAGACATACCAATGAAGAAGATGACGTTCTTGGCCTTCTTCTCCGTCGCCAGAGGTCGCACGACCCAGTTGGCGACGGTCTTCTTGCCGTCATAATACGTGAGCGTGACGACGTATTTGCCGGGTTCGTACAGAGCGAGGTGGCGCCAAATCTTGGAGGCCACGTTCACGACGCTCTTCTTCTTCGCGTCCTCGGCGAAGAGGTCCTCGTACCAACCAAACGTCCACTTCTCGAGCTTGGGCTCCTCGACGCCAAAGAATTCGGTCAGGCTCTTGGCGGCGCCGCCCTCCTTGGCGATGGTGGCCGTGAAGGCTTCGTCGGGGACGCCGTTGTTGAAGGCCTCGGAGCCGTTGACGGGCGCGTGGACCTCGACACGAATGTCAAAGGCCTGGCCGGGCAAATGTTCGGACTGGTCGGGCGGCAGCATGCAGCCGAGGTCCGCACATGTCCCAAGGCGCTGGTATGTCTGCGCTGACGCAAGGGACGACAGCGAAGCCGCAGCCAGAACAGCGAGGGGGGTGAGCTTGACCATCTTGCCCGACTTACAGTGAATTGACTACAAAGGGAAGTCAAAGACACAATGGAGAGAGACGGTAAGAGAGGCAGAGCTTGGTCGAGATTTTCGAGGGCAAGCTTCCTGCAGCTCGGGAGCTTATATACCATAACCATCAGATGGGGGGAAAAGTCGTCCCATGTCTTGAGAGGGCGTATCTCCGCCAAGAAAAAGTCCGTCCCGAAGCCTTGCCTGCTGCATGAAACCCATTCTGTCGGTTCGAGGATCCTCGCATTCGCGGGTCAACATCGCGGAAGCGGTGCACGATCCCGGGCTGGACAGAACTCTAGTCTCTAGGTGAACGTGTTGGGTGGGATTCCGTCGCACCGAGTGCCCGTCTTGACGTACGATTGGCCCGCGCAGGGGAGACTCAGACGGGTAGACTGATATCATGATGGCGTCGGCGACGGTGCGCTGGAACTGAATGTAACTTTACGGCTCGTTTTGAGCAACAGAGGCACGTGTTTGCGCGACTTTGAAAGGGGGCATCTCGGGCTTCCAACGCCAAGGCTCTTGTTGTTGACGGCGAGCGGAGACGATGCCAGGGAACAGCAAAAGGAAAGTCAGTAAAGGCAGGAGCTGGTGTGTTCGGTCTGCGGATTGGGGATGAAGCCTCCGACGCGTGGGGTGAGTGAGAGGGCAGGCCGCAGAATGAGATGAACGGCGTAAGGTGGCGTTGGCTTGGCGCTGCAGGTCGAGAAGAATATCAGCTTCCTAGGCTTCCAAGCTTCTGAGCCTGATGGAGGACCCCACTGTGATTCGTCGACCTGGCTCGGTTCTACATTGTAGTCGGTTCCTGGGGATATCGAGTGATGGGCGTACCGTAGGAGCCGTGAGGTTGTGTACCCGGGAGAGTTGACCATGGCCGCTGGGTCGAACCCCGTGGGTGAATTGAGGCTTCTGATTGGCTGCCCGCCCCGTATAATCCGGGCAACAGAGTTGAAGGCGGGGGTGGGGGTGGTGTCTTAAGCTTACTACCTCATTTTACAGACTTTGGTGGAATCGCAATCGCCGGAAGGGCATCTGCATGATCCAAGATGATCCTTGAAGAAGGGCATGCCTAAGGATCGTGTTCCCGGTGTTCGTTCGTGACGTTATCCGTCGTTTCCCAACATTCGGCAGCGTAAACGCCAAGGACCCGACCGGCACAACCTCCGATAGGAATCCGAGAAAGGAAACTTTGCCACCATTATTTTTGCAGAAGCTTCCTTGGCTCCTTTGCTTGCTCCGGTGACGTTGGACAGCACGTTGCTTCGCCAGAAAGTTTGCGCAACGAACACTCAACAAAGTGGTTCATGGTTCCTCTTGATTGCTACGGCTTGTCGCTCGCCACGAGGGGGGGAGACATGGGGCCCATCGGACGGTCACATCGAAGAAGCGATTTCGGCATGAGCTGAGTGCCCAATCGGTGTCACGTCGACGAGATGGTGGCCCAGCCCGGTGTCTTGGGCAGTCTAGAAATGCAGTCAAAAGTTCCAACGGACCCGTGTCAAATCACTGACGTCGGTGAGCCGGATAGACTGACGCGCCAGACCGCGCGGATTGACCCAGCATTGAGGGAGACTTGAACCAGACCCTGTGGCTGAGAACCAGGGAGCGAAGCTGAAGGATTGCCGTTGCTGTGAGAAGGCCGGCCGAGGAACTCCGACCTCGAGGTGAACCTGGCGCATCTCAGGAGGAGGCAACTCGTAGGGCATGGCATCACATCCATTGAGCGTGAGAGCATCTCTTCTTTGGGTCTAAACATTACAATCTACAAGTTCTTGAGTGAAGTGTGAACGACGGAATCGCGCAGTGCGTGTTAGATTTTGTACAAAAACCCGCTCTCCCAACGCCATGCTCTATGCCGAGGAGAAGTCAAGACGCTCAAACTCCCAAGCCCAAATGCATTGAAATCGCTTCGAAATCCTTACTCGAGATTCTGCGCCTCGCACATTTGCTTATACATGCCACCCCTAGCAACAAGCTGCGCATGTGTCCCCCTCTCCACGATCCGGCCCCCGTAAAACACGCAAATCACGTCGGCGTCCTTGACCGTGGACAGCCGATGCGCCACGGCGACGGTGATCCTTTCCCCGTCCCGCGCTGCCTCTTCGAGAGCACGCTGCACAACCTTTTCCGACTCGGTATCGAGCGCGCTCGTCGCCTCGTCGAGCAGCAGGATACGCGGGTCGCGGATGAGCGCCCGCGCGATCGCGATGCGCTGCCTCTGGCCTCCAGAGAGCTGCATACCGCTGCTGCCGCAGGGGGTCGCGAGACCCTCAGGGAGGGACGAGACAAAGTCCCACGCGTTGGCCGCACGGCAGGCTGCCTCGATTTGGGAGTCCGGGACCACTTTGTCGAGGGACTCGGCGTCGATGCCCAAGGAAATGTTCTCGCGGATGCTGCCCTGGAACAGCGTCGGCTCCTGCTGGACGAGGGCGACGATGTGGCGGTACAGGCGGGGGTTGAGGTCCGAGAGGGCGGCGTCGCCGTCGATGCGGATGGTGCCGGTCGTCGGGTCGTAGAAGCGTTCGAGCATGGCGATCATTGTGGATTTACCGCAGCCCGAAGCGCCTACGAGGGCGACGAACTGGCCCTTTTTGATCTGGAGGTGTGTTAGACGGTTCTACTCAACCCATGGTAGGAGGGGAGACTCACCTCGAGATCGACTGCGCGGAGGACATGCGCTTCGGGTCGCAGCGGGTACGAGAAACGGAGCTGTTCGAAGCCGACGGCGGCCCCGGCCCTGGGCGCGGCGTCGCGGTTCTGGGGCGTCTCCCGGATGGACGGTTGCAGATCGTGCAGCCAGAAGAGGTAGTTTGCGGCGTTGATGCCTTTGGTCATGCCTAGGGAAGGGTTAGAGATGGGACATGACAAGCAGAGAGGATTGACGTACTGCTCGAGTACTGGAACAACTGCGAAGCGGCCTGTCCGGAGAAGAATGTGCCCATGAAGGCGACGAAGAACTGATACATTGAGATCTCGTTGAACGAAAGCAGGCGGCAGCCGTACCTAGTTTTTTGCGTTAGCCTCCGAGGTTGGAAAGTTCATCACCCCAAACTTACCAGAACCCAAGAGCCATGAAGAAGTACTCAATGGCCTGGGTCAGCCCAAAGGCAATGGTCATGACGAAAAGGGGGCCCGTCGAAGCCCGCACAGCGTTGTCGAGCTCGTCAGTGTACCTCTTCAAGACGGACTCCTCAATGGCCAGGGACGAGACAGTTCTGATGGCCGTCACGGACTCCGACGCGATGGCAGCGCTGGCCGAGTACCGCTGCGACGTCTTGGTGTCGAGCCGGGCGTCGAGCCTGATTTTGATGTAGCCCGAGCTCACGAGCGGGGGCATGCCCGCGAGGACGACGACGAGGCCGAGCTTCCAGGTGGTGACGATGGCCAGGATGCTGCACGCAATCACATTCAGAGACGAGATGAGGATCAGGCCAATGTTGAAGCCCATGAGCTCGAGGATGGCCTGCGGGTTGGACTCGAGCCGGCTCGCCAGCGCGCCCGTGTTGTTTTCTACGCGGTCAAAGAATTGGAGGTCTTGCCGAAGGAAGTCGTTGAGGGACTGCCGGCGGAGCTTGTGGTTGAGGCCTTGAGCAATGATGTTTGTCGACCAGCCCATGGTGAAGTAGCAGCAGAGCACGCCGAGGGCGAGGACGAAGAACATGAGAGAGTAGAAGTTGCCTTTGGAGATCATCTCCGAGCCCGTCATGTTGAAGACGTCGACCAGGTTTGCAATGATGAGGGACTGGCCAGGAAAGGCGCCGGCTGAGAATCAAATTAGCAGTCGAATAATCTCATCAGGGGCCAGGGGACTTACCGGCAACTACTACGGCCACCAACGTCGAAAGGTATGCCCACTTCAGCTCAGGGGTCTCGCGCACCATGCGGATGACGACGCTGATGAGACCAATGGGCTTGTGGTGATTGTAGTTGTCACGCTCCTTTTGGGTCTCCATACGCGTCTGGTCCGTCGTCCGGTAGCGGCTCATAGTCTTTGTGACTTCAATATCCTCCTTCGGGGCCGCCGGCTCTTCCTCCCCATCCTCCTCCGTCTCGGTGATGGACCCTTCCTCGACGACGTTCAAGTTCTGCGCTCTCACGAGACGGGTATAAGCACCACCCCGCTTCAGCAAGCCCTCATGCGTCCCCTGCTCGACAATGACGCCCTTGTTCATGACCACGATGTTGTCCGCCTTGCGAATAGTGGCGAGCTTGTGGGCGATGACAATGGTCGTGCGGCCCTCGGAGGCCTTGTCCAGGGCCTGCTGCACCACGCCCTCGGCGTGGGGGTCCAGGGCGCTGGTGGCCTCGTCTAGGAGGAGCACTTTTGGTTCCGAGATGATGCTCCGCGCGATGGCGACGCGCTGCTTCTGGCCGCCCGAAAGGAGACCACCGCGCTCGCCAATCATGGTGTCGTAGCCCTCGGGGAGCTGCGAGACAAAGTCGTGGGCGAAGGCGATCTTGGCGGCTTCCTGGACGCGGCGCAGCTGCTCCTCGTGGGGCGAGCTCTCCCACGGGGTGCCGACGAGTCCGTTGGCAATGTTGTCAAAGACGGTTCCCTGGAAAAGAACGGGTTCCTATCACAGAGTTAGCGCTGGTCCCCGAAAAGTAGGCGTCTCTCGTCTCACCTGCTGCACGAGTCGGACGTTCTTCCTGAGCCAGTTCAAGTTCAGCGCGTCGATCGGCTGGCCATCCAGCTTGATGGTACCCGACTTGGGATTATACCAGCGCTCAATCAGACCAATGATGGTGCTTTTTCCGGAGCCGCTCGATCCCACAAGCGCAGTCACCTTGCCCGCGGGCACATGGAGTGAGTAATTGTCCAGCACCGTCACGCCGGGGCGAGTCGGGTACTCAAAGGTGATGTTCTCCAGGTCGACGACGCCCACTGTCTCTGTTGGCTGGTGGCCGGACTTGTCGAAAGGGTCAATCTCGGAGACTCGGTCGATGAGCTTGAAGAGCTGGGCGGCGGCCGAGGCGGCGCGGGTGAATTCGATAACGTACGGCGCCAGCATGGTCAAGCTCGTTGCGCCAATTACCACAGACAGGAGGACGCTGAGAAAAGGTCAGCCAGCGCTTAGGAAATGATGTACCAGCAAACTCACGTAAAAATGTCTCCAGACTGGGTAATCTCTCCCCGGTTCAGCATGTGGATGCCCTGCCAGAAAGCCAGGGCGAAGCCCGCGTAGATGACGAAATACTCAAAGGAGAAGAGCACGCCGAAGAGGGCAGACTTTTTGTTCCCGATGCGGTGAGCATCCCCGAGGAACTTGTCAAACTTTTGCACCAACCTCGACCTGATCTCAAAGGCGTGGACAGTACGAGCGCTCGAGAGGATGCCCTCGGAGAAGGACCCGGCTTGGGCGTAAATGTCGAGGATCTCGGTCTCAAGGCCGGCCTCGATGGTTGACACGACGCCCATGACAACGAGGATGACGGGTGCGATGCAGCAGACGATGAGGGTGAGCTTCCATTGCGTGACAAAGGCAATGATGAAGGCGGTGACGAAGACAGCCAGACCCTGGAACGTCAGGGCGAGCTTCTCGGCGATCCCCACCTGGATCAGGCGACCGTTGGAGATGGCCTGGGTCGCGATGGAGCCCCCGGAGCCGATGTCGTAAAAGGCGACTTCCTGTCGGAGTGCTGCGTGGAGGTACCTGTGTCGGATGTTTCTCGTGATGCGGTAGGCCGAAAAGGTCGTGAGGGAGATGTACCCGTAGGCTAGGACGAATCTCGCGATGCCGAGGTAGACAAAGTATAAGCTGGAGGGGGTTAGCTTTGGCGTGATCTCTGGAGGGTGAAAGGGGGCCCTACGCGAGCTTCGAGACTTCATTTCGAAAGTGTTGAGGGGTAGATTGGCCGGTGGTGAAGTCTTGAATGGTGGTGACGAAACTGCCAAAGATCAAGTTTTGAAGGGCCACACCTGCGCCTGCGCCCACGGCGCAAGCTATGGCGACAGCTTGCAGGAGCTTTTCAAAGGCTCCTCCGAACGAGAAGATTCTCTTGGGCATGTTAGCATATTTTCGTCCATGAGGCGAACATCAAAAGGGGCTATGATGTTGTACCAAGTAGGCCTTGAATGCGCCACCCTCATCTTTCACAGCTTCGGCCGGCGAAGCAATGGTGGCGATAGTGTCCTCGGCCGGAGGATGCTCCATCTTTTTGACTTCCGCCCCCATATTGATGGCTGGTGGTTGTTGATGAGAGCCGCAGTTGACAAGGTTTGGTGGGTTTCTCTAAATCTGAGCTAGTCATGCGTCTTGTGTGTAATTCAACTTCCTCTGGAAATGGAGCCGGGCTTCTGCGTATTGTGTACCAGACCTCATGCGGGATGGGTAACCAGACGAGCAGGTTATATCATGCAAAGAGCCTCAAGATGAAGGTAAAAGATGTCGTCCAACTTTTCAAGGTACTCATATTTGCAGGTACGTTGGGGCGGAAATTGCACGCGTTTGCGACCAAATCGCACGAAATGGCGGGTCATCAGCGTCGCAGACTCCGTCATTGAACCTCAAGGAACCGATAGAGTGGACCCGCTTCGGTGCGTCGCAATGAACAGGAAAAGGTGATTGGCCGGTGCGCAGCTTGGCAGGCTCATGGCGGGGGCCGCGGGAGAGTTTCGCTCGGGCGCTCACCGTGCATCGTTGGACGGGGTGCGGTGCTCTCGGGGCGCGATGTTCGTCATTAAAGGCCCCAAGGGCCCCGTTGCTGTCCAACAGATGTCAGCAGGGTGTATTAATTGAACCGAATCCTATCACACCGTGCTGAAAATCATTCTTCCGCCGCCCTTTGCGGCTTGCGGTGGAATCTGAGACGCAACAGCTCCGCCCCGACGATATGTGAAAGACCTCGACCCCCCAAGGTCAGAGATTGTGGCTGTCACCACGAGGACATCACGTCGCTGTGGCTTGCTATCCCGCAAGGTCTCACATAAACGTTAGCGCTTGAAGAATGGCCAATCGGGAATGGCCAGTCGGGAAGACTACCGATTGGTTTACTTACAGCTACCGTCACAGAGCTGATCCTTGCCCCTAAGGCACCTATCACGGGCACTCGAATAGCTAAATTCATTCTGGTAATATGGCCCTGGCTTTGCCGGTGGGATTTGTTTGAATTGACTACCACTACCTACGTTACGGTGCTAGAATACTGAGATTCGGGATCTACAGAGTTCTTACCGGCGAATCATGGCCCTGACGTCCCCTAGCTACCTTAGTCGCCTCCTAAGCCCGGGACCCCAGTTCAACTGCGTCTCTTCAGCGGCATGCACAGCCAAGGCACCTCGTCTTAGCCTGGATAAGCCCTGAATCGCTAACTATGCCACACTACGAGCCCCTGAAGGGTCCATCGCAACATAATTAGCAAGGGCGATCTGCAAAACTCTCTGCAACGGCCTGTCATTCCACATTCATATGGGTCGAAATTCCTTCCTTCTCTCGTCCACCTTGTGTTCGCATCATATATGAGCCCTCCAGCCTTATCAGCGGACATTTGCCACGCGAGGACAGCCACAGGACCTGGTCCATATATACGTCGGAGCCGGAACCCGAGCGCACCGCCCCCGTCCCTCCTAGTTGACCCTGGGCCGCGCTCTGATGCTTGTCGTGCCCGCAAAGTATGCTGTCTCACCCTTCAATGGCTCCTACCGCCCATGTCACTCGGCACCACCCATTGGACGTAGGGCTGACGGGTGTGGCCCCCCTCGTAGATTCGCTGCGACCCCGTGATTGATCTCATAGATCATTGCCTTCACGCGGTCGTCCGCCTTCTCGAGGACCTGGAGCTGCAGTTCTCCCTCCTACCAGCATCGTCCACCGCCACACCCGGGGGCCCGCCGGCTGTCACACAGCTCAAAACGGTAGCATCGTCGTCCATCTTGACATCCGCCAGCCATGCCAATTCCGCGCAGACGACCGACCACCTGGTCGAGTGCGAGTCGTTGTTGACGGCTCAATCAATATTCGCCCACGACTTCCTCCGCAAAACCGTCGGCGACGGCTCCTCCGTGCTGAAGATGCGGGAGACGCTGAAGCAGCAGCCTGCGTCGCACGAACTGACGTATCTGCAAGCGAAACCCATGGCCAGGCCGGCTTTCGGCGACTGCGAGATGCCCCTCCGTACGGTCCGCCGTCAACATCATCCGCGATGCGAAAGGTGTTCGCAGTCACTATATCCAACTCACGAAACATCGCCAATTCTTGTGTACCCTTAGCTAAAAGACCCTGGGCCTGGAATGGGTGACGACGTTCCTCCACCCGGACCACTTCATGGACCTGGTCCTCAAGTCTACTTTGCGCCTACAGAGTTCAACGAGGCCGAGTTCATCATCGTCAATGCCGGCATGGAGAGCCTCTACGCCGATAAAATGCAGTCCAAGACCGTGATAGAGCAGCTAAGGGAGAAGTGTTCCAAGATGGGTACCCTCTACCGCGGTGACCTCCAGACCGCCCTCGCTAATCTACCTCTGCACCTGCCAACCACGATGGACAAGCACCTCACGGCGCTCGGGTTCCCGCCAGCTTCCGGACAGCAGCAGTAGGCGTCAGAAGTGGGGCCGGCCGGGTCATCGTCGGAGCACTTAGCGTCACTGGACGCTGCCAGCTGGGAGGACGGGATGAACACCGGCGCCGGATCGGGCGTGTTTAACCAGATGATTTGGATGGTAACGCGGCGCAACTGGAGGATCGATCCTATAGTATCCAGCAGATGATGGGACTCGTCGAGGACGATGATGATTTTTTGAGTGGTTTGGGCGATAGACGCTGGGCTTGTGATGGGCATCCTGGGCGCAAGAAGAGAAGGTTCAGGTCAGAAAGCTGCGGAGGAAATGAGCACTGTGAAAAAGGCGGGTCTCATTGGTTGCCTGCATGCCGAATCTGCACGTCGAATCTGCGCTGGCTGTGCTTCATCGCTCCGAAGCAGCCGATGCACGTCTGCCCTCTTCTGTGCGCATATGCATGCTGTCGCGAATATGTTCTCGTGCTTCGTGCATGTGACACGTTCGTCTTGAGTTTGGATAATTTTGATATGCGATTAAGTGCTGACGAGAAGTCATCGCGCTCGATCTATCTGCACATAACTTGAACTATGCATCACGATGGATAAGTTGCCATGATGCCAGGGTAATACGACTATAAAGCCCCCCTTCCCAATGAGGACGTGTGATAGCGATGTGTCTCCGTCTGCATCGACACCCGGAAGAGACGGGTATTCACAAACACGGCTGCAGGTTTCCATTGGCGCTGAGACGCGGGCAACTAACTCGGGATGCCAGGGACAGGCATTTGGTGCTCGGCTACAGTCTGGGCGGGCTTCAATCAGTGTTTCCGTACCAAATTCGCAAAACATTTGGTTGCTTTATCCAACTCATCGGATGGAAGGGGGGGAAAGAGATAGGTAAAATGTTGAGGTACTGGGAGAACATATTATGAACCCGACGTCGAAGAGTTATCGGGCCTTATCAACTTATCGCGGGCTTGAAATGGCGGGGGATAAGACCGCGCCCGTGTTTTAGCGCCATGTTTAGTGCTTGCGGCCCCACACCCCGCACTGGAACACTGGGGAAAGAGGGAAAACGGGGGGCATGGGCCGCATGGCCGCACGGGGGATGGGGCCAACCTGCAGCTCTTTCCCTGCACGGAAGCATGCACCAGACCACTTCCACCAACATCTCACACCACATCCATCCAAGGTACCTACCTACTTTAGGCACTCAAGTCTGCGACACTGGCTTTCCCCCAGCTGTTCTCGCAGAAGTACCGTACTTCGTACCGCACATGCCCATGAGGGGAACCTTGGACGGGGCGGTTGGCGGGGGTAAAAGCCACTCGGCAGACACGCAGACTACTCCAAACAATCCAGGTCGGGTAATGATTGGAGGAGCTTGGAGCTCGCGCTGCAACATCTGCGACACGCCTGAACCGATTCTGCACTTCCCGTCTTGGGATGCAACGAACTTGGGGGGTGGGTGGGAGAGAACAGGGATCCGGATGCGCGGGTGACGGGCGAGGTGAGGGACAGCTCAAAGTAGTGACGAGGACAAGTACGAGGACGAGAACGAACGATGATGGAACAAGAATAACGGCCGAACAAACGTGACACAGCACAAGCCCGTTGTCTCGTTGTCCTTCTCTTGGCCGCAAAAGTCAATCCAGACTTTATCCATTTTCCTTCTTTCACTTCTTCTCCTCTTCCTCCCTCCTCTCAGCTCAATCTTCCCATTATATGCCGCAGCTTTCTTTTCTCACAATCGACGCGGATTCTTTCCCTGCCACAACCTTGTCGACTCAGGCAGTGGTCACCAGCAGATGACAGGGCCCTGCCAACCGTCCTCGTCGCCCCGGCCTCGTTAGCCTGGATGCTCGAAGCGCCGCCACAATGGCGAACCTCTCCGTCCTACGGCCAGCTCTGGCCTACAACCTGTGCTCTTCCCGCGCTTCCGGTCGGCTCGCCGTCCCCCGCGCGTGGCGGAATGGTCTAGCAGGTAAGCCATGAAGTTCCCGGTCCTCAAGCAGAAGGAGAAGTAGCTCCCAAATACTTCAAAATCCCGGCGCTTGCGATTGCTAATGTAATACACCCGTTCCCCTGCATTCAGATGTAGCACAGGCTTCTCTCGTCGCCATTGGGGCACCGCGCAAGTGGCAATCCAGCCACGCGCGAGCCTGCCGCCAGACGAAAGCTCTCGTCCCGGCCGTTGGCCCCCGCCCCCTACAGCTCATCCGCCATGCGTCGGTCGCCTCGGCGGGCTCCAGCTCCGGCTCCGTCTTGGGCCCGTTGACCACGCCGGCGGCGACCTACTCCACAGTCGCAGAACCGCAGTCCGTCCCATACGCGCAGCTCACCGTCGGCGTACCAAAGGAAATCTACCTCAATGAGCGACGTGTCGCGCTGACCCCGCAAAACGCAGCCCTCCTGCTCAAAAAGGGCTTCGCCAAGGTCCTCGTGGAGCGCGGTGCCGGCGCCGAGGCCGACTTCCCCGACGAGGCCTACGACCGCGCCGGCGCGACACTTGTCGACAGGCCCGAGCAGGTTTGGTCCGGCGCCGATGTCGTGCTCAAAGTCCGAAGCCCGATCCCGTCCGAGATCGACCTCATGAAGGAGCACCAGACCGTCATCTCGTTCCTGCAGCCCGCGCAAAATAAGCCGCTCGTCGAAAAGCTCGCGGCGCAAAAGGCCACCTCCTTCGCCATGGACCTCATCCCGCGCATCTCCCGCGCCCAGGTTTTCGACGCGCTCAGCTCCATGGCCAACATTGCCGGCTACAAGGCCGTCCTCGAGGCCTCTAACAACTTTGGTCGCTTCCTGACCGGTCAGGTCACGGCCGCCGGCAAGATCCCACCCTGCAAAGTTCTCGTCATCGGCGCTGGCGTCGCGGGTCTCAGTGCCATTGCGACCGCACGGAGGCTCGGGGCCATTGTCAGAGGCTTCGACACGCGACCCGCAGCCCGTGAGCAGGTGCA
This sequence comes from Colletotrichum orchidophilum, assembly GCF_001831195.1. Lineage (NCBI taxonomy): Eukaryota > Fungi > Ascomycota > Sordariomycetes > Glomerellales > Glomerellaceae > Colletotrichum > Colletotrichum orchidophilum. The sequence goes on from NW_019172966.1 coordinate 451,309, forward strand.
GTCGCTCGGCGCCGAGTTCATCGAGGTGGACGTCAAGGAGGACGGTTCAGGCGCCGGCGGGTACGCCAAGGAGATGTCCAAGGAGTTCATCGAGGCCGAGATGAAGCTCTTTTACGAACAGGCGTGTGAGGTCGATATCATTGTCACCACGGCGTTGATCCCGGGCAAACCCGCGCCGAAGCTCATTACCAAGTCGATGCTCGAGGCCATGAAGCCCGGTTCCGTCGTCGTTGATCTAGCGGCCGAGGCTGGCGGCAACTGCGAAAAAACCAAACCTGGCGAGCTTTACGTGTACAAGGACGTCAAGATCATTGGTGAGTTTGAATCAGTGTATTGTCAAAAGACAGAGAGGGACTTACAAATCCAGGCTACACCGATCTCCCCTCCAGGCTGCCGACACAGTCCTCGACATTGTACTCGAACAACGTGACCAAATTCCTTCTCTCCATGGCGCCAAAGGACAAGGAATTCGGCATCGATCTCACTGACGAGGTCGTGCGAGGCGCCGTCGTTACGCTAAAGGGCGACGTTCTCCCGCCGCCGCCCCGAAAAGCCCCTCCCCCAGCGCCGCCGCCACCGCCGACCGTTATGCCGGAAGCCGAGGCCGTGGCTCTCACCCCCTTCCAGAAGACGTCCCGCGAGGTCGCCACCGTCACGGCCGGAATGGGAACCGCGCTGGCTCTGGGCAAGATGACTGGTCCCCTGTTCATGGGCAACGCCTTTACCTTTGCCCTGGCCTCCTTGATCGGCTACCGCGTCGTCTGGGGAGTCACGCCCGCCCTTCACTCGCCCCTCATGAGCGTCACCAACGCCATCTCGGGTTAGTATGAGCAGCGACAAAGGGAAACATGCGATCCAGACTGACAGTCTTCTAGGCATGGTCGGAATCGGTGGTCTCTTCATCCTAGGCGGAGGCTACCTCCCCCAGACGATCCCACAAGCCCTGGGCGCGGCATCAGTCCTCCTCGCCTTCGTAAATGTCTCTGGCGGCTTTGTCCTCACAAAGCGGATGCTCGACATGTTCAAGCGACCGACCGACCCGCCCGAATACCCCTGGCTGTACGCCGTACCCGCGGCCCTCTTCGGCGGCGGATACATCGCCGCGGCCGCCACCGGCGCCGCAGGCCTTGTGCAGGCCGGTTACGCCGTCAGTTCCGTCCTCTGCATCAGCTCCCTCTCCAGCCTGGCCTCGCAGGCAACGGCCCGCATGGGCAACATGCTCGGCATGCTCGGCGTCGGCTCCGGCGTGTTGGCTTCCTTACTTGCCGTCGGCTTCTCCCCTGAGGTTCTGACCCAGTTCGCCGGTCTCGCGGCCCTGGGAAGCGTCGCGGGCATCCTCATCGGCAAGCGCATCACGCCTACGGACCTCCCGCAGACCGTTGCCGCACTCCACTCCGTCGTTGGCCTCGCCGCCGTGCTGACCTCCATCGGCAGCGTCATGGCGCACATTGACGACATTTCCACGCTGCACCTCGTCACGGGCTACCTCGGCGTGCTGATTGGCGGCATCACCTTCACGGGCTCCATCGTCGCCTTCCTCAAACTCGCGGGCAAAATGTCCTCCAAGCCCCTCGTCCTCCCTGGAAAACACATCCTCAACTCGAGCATGCTCGCCGCCAACATTGGCACCATGGGCGCCTTTGTGACCCTCGCGCCCGGCTCGCCCATGATCGCTGCCATGGCCCTCTCGGCCAACACCATACTCTCCTTTGCAAAGGGGTACACCACCACGGCGGCCATTGGCGGCGCGGACATGCCCGTTGTCATTACCGTCCTCAACGCCTACTCGGGCTTCGCGCTCGTGGCCGAGGGCTTCATGCTCGACAACCCGCTCCTCACGACTGTCGGCGCGCTCATTGGCGTCTCGGGCTCCATTCTCTCGTACATCATGTGCGTGGCCATGAACAGGTCTCTGACCAACGTTCTCTTTGGCGGCATATCCACCCCGACGGCACAAACAGACTACAAGATGGAAGGCGTCGTGACGCAGACAAACGTCGAGGACACGGCCGAGGCGCTCGTCAACGCGGAGAACGTCATCATCGTCGTGGGGTACGGCATGGCCGTCGCGAAAGCGCAGTACGCCATCAGCGAGATCACGGGCATGCTCCGGTCCAAGGGCATCAACGTCCGCTTCGCCATCCACCCCGTGGCCGGCCGCATGCCGGGCCAGTGCAATGTGCTCCTGGCCGAGGCGAGCGTGCCGTACGACATTGTTCTCGAAATGGACGAGATCAACGACGACTTTGGCGAGACGGACGTCACGCTCGTCATTGGCGCCAATGATACCGTCAATCCCATTGCTCTCGAGCCTGGGAGCCCGATTGCCGGTATGCCCGTGCTCCAGGCGTGGAAGAGCAAGCAGGTCATTGTGATGAAGAGGGGCATGGCCAGCGGCTATGGTGAGTTTTGTGGAGAGAGAGAGACATCTCTAGGGTGACGAACTGACACGGTGTAGCCGACGTACCGAATCCCATGTTCTACATGCCCGGAACGCGCATGTTGTTTGGAGACGCCAAAGTGACTTGCGACGGTTTGTGGTCCTCCCCCTTTTCCACGTCCACCAGACATGGCCAACTGACAACGCCTTTTCACAGCGATCAAAGCAGCCGTCGAGACCCGAGCAACATAGATTCTAGAGAGATCTGGTATTGCGCAGCAAAATCTTCCGTTGGCAACCACATGTTTTTGATTCGGGAGCATCTGGTCTTTCCCCTAGAGGCGCTGCATCTTCAAGGAGCTCTCCATCATGAACATACATCTTGGCTTTCTTTCTCCCTCCTTTTCGTTTCCAATTCACTAAGTTGACTTGCGTGTTGTATACACTGTGATGGAAGAATGCGGCTTTTGGTTCTGTTAGGAAAGTACGAATTGCAGTATATAACACATATTGACAGTGTGCTTGTGATCAGAGGCTCTCCGTTGCATATCGCTTCTAGCGAGCCGTTATTTCGGAGCTCACCTCATCGGTACTCAGTTTTAAAAGGCTCGGTGAACGTGAAGACGTCCAGATGGATTTGAAGTCATACCATGGACGTCTGTACTCAACAAAAAGGGGTGGCGATGCTGCGAATCAACTTTGAATGAATGTTGGTACCTAAAACTGGAGAGAGTGACCCCCCAAAAGGCAGCATGCCTATTTGCCGAGATAAACCCCCTTTTTCCGATCAAGCTAAAGAGAGCGTAGGACTCAGCCCCTTCATGGGGTGCTGAGTTATGAATGCCCGTCCCAGTCGTCGTTGACCCGCAACATGACACACAGAAAATATAAAAGGGAGAAGAAGAGATACCACCCCCACATTCCCAAGACGACGAAAAAAGAATGAGGCCCGACCAGTGGGCACCGCGACCGTCTCCTACGACCGTCTCCTAGCAGCAGGGGGAGGAGCTGGAGCCGGAACCGGAGCAGGCAACGGGTTAACGGGCACGGGGACCGGGACGGGCGCAGGAATAGCGGAGGCGCTCGAGCTCGGCGCAGCGGGAGCGCAGCCGAGGTTGCAGGGCGTCTCGCAGCGGCCGATAAAGTCGGGCTCGTCGTTCTTGCAGCGGCCCTGGCAGGGGCAGATGAGCTCGATGGCGGACCCTTGCTTCTGGCCGGGCGGGCAGATGCAGACGAAGAGGGTGTTCTCGAGGGACTCGACGGCGGGCGCGGCGGAGGCGCAGTTTGTGCCCGGGGTTGCGCAGTAGCCCTGGCCGACTTGTTCGGTGGTGTAGCCTGTGGCCCCCCATGGGAGTTAGAGTTTGGGTCTGTCAGGGTCTGTCATGATACGAAGGCGAGGAAACTGGCGGGGAGGCGAGGACGTTACCTTGGAAGCCGACGAGGACCTTGCCGCAGTAGGTTGCGCCACAGACGCAGTGGGCACCGCCGGGAGCGGGCTTCGGCTGCGATGGATCGGAGGGAGCCGGCGCGGGAGCGGGAGCAGGAGCGGGGGTGGAGACCGGATTGGGGTTGTTTGGGATAGGCTCGGTGGGCGCGGGCTGGCCGTTGACCGTTATTGTCGTGATGGAGGTTGAGACTGATGGCACTTGAGGGTCCTGTGGCGCGGCAGATGCCCAGGCGAGGAGGGCGGTCAGTGTTACGATGTTCAACTTCATGTCTGCGTGGTGTGAGAGCCGGAGGGTTGTATCGTGATTTGGCAAAACGAGGTCTTTGCCGCTAATCTGGGTGCGGGAGATGGGGGAAAGATGATATTGCGTGATCGATTGCCGGTTGCAGTGACTGATTTTATACATTGTCGACGTCAAAAGTTTGGGCCATGAGCTGTTGTATGGTGAGGAAGAAGGGTTCCTAGGACATGGAGACAGTCTGATGTTCTCGTAGATTCGGCTGGTGTAGCTTATACGTTGTTTGTTGCACCCGTCGCGAGGTGGGACTGCACGAGTTTTGGACCTAGAGCCAAGTCCTTCTCGGATTCGATTTGGACAAGATTGAACTTGGTCTGGCTGGTTGCTCCTAAAGCTACGCTATGTCTCGCTAAACAATACGCAGCATTCTACAACGACCGCAGACGTCAACTCCAGAGACGGCGAGACGATGCTAGACTCATACGGTCCTGACAGCTGCGTCCTTCCGCATCATCGTACCTCGACATTTGCCGCGAGCCGATCTCGAGAAGCACAAAGTAACTCGTCCACGGCGCGGGTGCAACCGGACTCGACGAGGAGGAGAGCATGCTGACCACGTCAGGACCCAGAGCAACGGACTGCCATCACAGGTTGAGATCGTCCAGAACACGAACACGGTGTCTTTCGTGTCCTCGATCCCCACTCAAACTTGGTCGTGTCAGGTATCAGTGAGAAACTCCTCCCCTGAGCATGCCGCCTCTTGGACCAGGGGACTGCCGTAGGTCGTGCTTGTTGTCTCAAGGAGAATAGGAAAATAGGAGCAATTCAAAAATCATGAATATCGTGTCGTATCGTGCTCTGTGCCTCGCCACGTCAGAGTTGTTTGCTCTGCACGATGGCGGATGCTCCCACGCACACCCAGAGCTCCGTGTGATTGAGTGAGAAAAGGGCCTGAAAAGGTACGTCGGATGAATTGGGCTATCAAGTTCGGGGAGGCTCAAGATGCAGCCGAAGCCGATTCTGAAGGGCGCCGAAGCCGAACTTGTCGGTAAGACGCTTACTCGACGATGACCCATAATTGATGATGTTCCACGTCTGATTCGAGAGGGCACAGAAAATTCGGCTTGAATTTGACGGGATGCAGTCGGAGGCTCGGAGATGCTGGCGGAGGGAGTGGACCCCGGGGGCCCCTGAGTCCCTGCAGGCACACAGTGTCGGATACAGTCCCGTCACAGTACCGAACTGGACGTGGTTGCTCTTGTGCTACCCCTCCATCCCCGCCATCGCTCCTACCCCCCTGCCAAGTACTCCAACTTCAAAATCCGAGCCAAAATTCGATCCCGTCGTTCGACACACCGCATCTCTGCCCAACAATTTGCGATTGACCTCATTCAACACGGCAGGATACCCCCAACAATCGACCGTCGGATGCGCTGAGACGAATTTTCATCCCAAGCACACTCCGCCACCCCTCATAATGGCCGCCGCACCGCCCGCCGCCGCACCGCCCGCCGCCGCCGCCGCCGGTAACGGCACCCCCATCCACGTCGGCACGCGCAGGTCGGCGTTGGCGATGAAGCAGACGGAGATTGTCGTCGAGGGCCTCTCGAAAGCCCGCCCGGACGCTTCCTTTGAGATCCACAGCATGCAGACCCTCGGCGACAAGGACCAGATCACGGCGCTGTACAACTTTGGCGGCAAGGGCCTGTGGACCAACGAGCTCGAGGCCAAGCTCGTGGCCAAGGAGCTCGACATCATTGTCCACTCTCTCAAGGACATGCCCACCACCTTGCCCGACGGTTGCACCCTCGGCTGCGTCACCAAGCGCGAGGACCCGCGCGACGTCGTCGTCTTCAAGGCCGGTCTCGCCGAGAAGCACGGCTGGAAGAGCCTGAGCGACCTACCCGACGGCAGCGTCATCGGCACCAGCAGCATCCGCCGCATCGCCCAGCTGAAGCGCCGCCACCCGGGCCTCAAGTTTGCCGACGTGCGCGGCAACATCGAGACCCGCCTCAGGAAATGCGACGAGCCGGAGGGCCCCTTCTCCGCCATCATCCTCGCCGCCGCGGGCCTGCTGCGCATGGACTACGGCGCCCGCATCTCGCAGTACCTCGACTCGGAGAACGGCGGCACCCTGCACGCCGTCGGACAGGGCGCGCTGGGCATTGAGGCCAGGTTGGGCGACGAGAGAGTGCTGAGGGTGCTCAGGGAGCTCGAGGACAAGCCGACAATGCTGGCCTGTGTCGCGGAGCGGAGCGTTATGCGCACGCTCGAGGGGGGATGCAGCGTGCCGATCGGGGTGGAGACGAGCTGGGTCGAGGACGGCGGCCAGAAGCTGCTGCGCCTCAAGGCGACGGTGGTGCACGTCGACGGTACGCAGGGGGTGGACGCGGAGAGGACTGAGAAGATTGCGACGCGGGAGGAGGCCGACGACTTTGGCAAGCTCGTGGCACAGGACTTGGTGGACGGGGGTGCACAAAAGATCCTCGACGACATCAACCAGGCGCGGCCGGGTGACCAGATTGCGACGGCAGAGACTGTGGCTGCGGCGGCCAACCCCACTGCGTAATGAAGTTCATGACAATCGCAAAATAGACTGTTCCCTGAATGGAACCTTGATGACCATCATCTCTCATTGCTCTATGTTGGTGGCTATCTCGTTGTTGAACCGCAAACCCGAAAGTGAATACCCGCTTGGCATCGGTGTATAGTACAGACCACTGCCCGGTTGAACTGCCGGCAACCTGTTTCTACTAAGCTGCTCCCCCCTCCCCTCCCCCTCTCTCTCTCGCCCCCGTCGTCTAGTGGTCCTCGGAAGCGGTGAAGGCTTTGTACTCCTCCTCGCTCATGAGGGCCTCGAGCTCCTGGACGCCGGCCTCGTCGACCTCGACCTTTGCGATCCAGCCGCCGCCGTGGGAGTCGTCCTCGGGCACCTTGTTGATGGTGCCGGGCTTCTCCTCGAGGCCGAGGTTGACCTGGGTGACCTTGCAGCTGATGGGGGCGTTGATGTCGGCGGCGCTCTTGACGGACTCGACGGCGCCGATGGCGTCGCCCTGGGCGACCTCGGTGCCTTCCTCGGGCAGCTCGACGTAGACGACGTCGCCCAGCTGCTCGGCGGCGTACTCGGAGATGCCGACGACGCCCGTCTTCTTGTCGGCGTTGAGGTCAATCCACTCGTGATCCTTTGTGTACTTGCGTATTAAGCCTGTTGAGTTGGTTCGGAAGAAGGTCCGAAGGGTCAGTCTTTATACTTCGGGTGGGGAGCCGAAGCTTTCAGGGAAAGCTCACTGCTGGGGGTCGTGGAGAAGCTGCGCTGCGCGGGACGGGGGAAAAAGGCGCGGGGGGCGGCCTTTGTGAGTTGGGAGAGGGCGGAGGGGCGGACTGCCCTCATGCTGCGTGCAATTGAGGCCATTGTTGAGATTTCGCGAGAGGACTGGACGTTGTAGAGAGAGGTGGTAGGTTTTTGGGGGGAGTTTGGGAGTGTTTGATAATGAGGTCAGAACGGCCGACTTTAGAGCTTCTGGGGAATTTGGCCTGGGTTGATAGGTTATCGGTACGTACCTTATCGAGACCGGGAACCTCGATCAAACACGGCTTTCGAGCCAATCAGGGGACAGGCTTCTCGAAACGCTCTCACCTTAGTCATGGTGTCTGGACGGACTGCCATCGGCCCGGGATAGGGCGATAAGAGACCGCGCTGGTTTGGAGGGAGAGCGATAGGAGGGCAAGCCGAGGAGCGCCCTCTGTCACTCACTCTGGGCAAGTTGGAGGTGTGTCACTGTGTCAGTCACAAGGAAGCCCCGCGGTCAGGAAGCGACAGTCTAAGGTAGAGAGGAGAGACCCGGGCATGAACCCAAGGGCTCGGACGGAGCGGGCCAGGAGTCCGTTGCGAGGCCACCCGGGAGTGTCCCGTCTCTTGGTCTGCGAATTTTGGGCGGGTGGACGACGGACGTGTGGGCTAGGTAGTAAACGGCTTCATGCCGTTTGCATGAATTGCCCATTTGGTGCCAGCGAAATTGCATGGCGGGATTTAGTCTCCATCACCATCGACCTTTTCACTCTCGTCTGCCTTTTTTTTTTTTTTTTTTTCTTCTTCCCCTTCTCAGCATCTTTCGCTCTAGCCCTTTTGCTGTAGATTTTATGAAGCCTTCGAGCGCTATACGCAATTGAGGTTGGGGGTTCTTCCAGAGAGTCAACGATAACATCGTTCTAGAATTGCGGTCTGAGGCCTGTTTGCTGGGCCTGAGCCCGGGTCCCGGGTCTCCGTGCATCGTCCCATGTCGCGTGGGCAGGCTTAAGTAATGAGAACCGGGCGTGATGGGGTTGTTGACTTTGGGCAAGTTTTCTATTGACATTGGGCGCTGTACTTTACCGGACAACGAGCTGCAGCTGCACGAATTAAACGGCCAATGTCACGTCGCAAACAACAACGCTTGGGGTTGTCAACATTGCCGACAGGATTGGTGCTGTCCCTATCTCTGCAGGCGTGTGAGAAGTCAGACTGACGACTGACGACATGAGGCTCACCGCCCTCGAAAGTTGTGCCTTGTTTGGTGAGGCTCGGCTGGTCCCTTTGAACGTTTTGTCTTAGTGGCCGTACGGTGTACCCGTCCACCGTCGATCCACTGACTGGTGGGCTCTTGGGCTTCTTTCAGCTTCGCCTGAAGTCAGTGGATCGCACGTGGTGCTGCAAAGTAGAAGAAAAAATTGGCAAGAACGAAAGACAGTACGGACAACCTAGGAATGATTGCCTACATGGGTGAGTGTCGATTCCATAAATGCCGCCTGGCCCATGATGCATCATCCATAATCCTCGAAGCAACAGCACCAAATCTCCGTCACAAGGTGCTAGAGGTGTTAGTGCAATGAAGGGAGAGACGCCCTTGGTGCGTGGGGCAGCTGAGGAACAGAACTAAACGCTGCCAGTGCTTATTACTGCGTATTATGTGCATGTACACGCAGCCGAGGATTAGACATGGTAATACATAAAACGCGTCCGTCTCGCGTCTTCTCCACACAGCCGTGGCCTAATTGTGAAAGTTTGGCGTCATCGCCAGGCCCCGAGTGCCCACCCCCGGCGTCCATCCTCTCCATCTGACTGGCTGTTTGCTTTCCCCTCTCCCCTGTCGCACCTCCCTCCCTCGATCTGCCATAAGCGCCACGGCCTGGGGATGCCCTGACTTGCCGTTTCCCTGGGCTTTCTTGCGCTGGCGTCCCTCACTAATGCTCCGCTAGGTCGTCTAAGCCAAGGAGTCGCTTGCTTCCGTTGACTGGTTATGCCTGTCCAAGACTCCAAGGTACCCAAGTACCTACCTTATGGAGCCAATGTTATGTTGCACTGGCATCCCCCCCCTCTCTTGCACCAAAACACGACGACGGGGCAGCACAGCACAACAAAGTCGCACAAGCATCCCGTTTATCCAACGCGCACAACTTCCCTGGCGCTTGACACTGACATCCACGGGTGCTTGGCTGGATCTCCGCTAATCCATCCCCATACCCTGACCCGTTTCGGTGCATTCCATGACCGTCACCTCCAGGTCCTCCTGACATCGAGTACCGCACCGCCGCATCTCATCGCCATCCCGTCGTCGATACCTGACCCTCCTCTCGCCTTGTCTTGCCTCACCGTCCAACGCAACCTGGCTTCTTTCATCTTCGTCACCTTCTGCCCTGGACCTAGCCCTCCAAACGAGTTGTCTTCAAGCTTCAGCACGGCTGCCGCAACTCGGTCACCAGTTGCCTGCTGCTGCTGCTCATTGCCGGTACGTTTGTCTGGTCCAATACAAGGCCCTTATTCCCATCGCTCGGCTCGACTCCAGCTCGAGGTGGGCAACCCCTGCTTCAACTCATCATCCAATCCCCTCTCTTGTTCCCGCACTGCACCGTCTCCAGGCCCCGTACCGTCCATACCACGGTCCTGGCCATCCTCTCCTCCTCTGCCTCCGTATGTGGAGAGGCTAGGTGAGACATCTTTGCCTGAACATCCATTCCCTCTCTCCCACTTCACCTATTCACCTCCACGAGTTGCGTCGACGTCGCCAATCCTAACCAGTGACAGATCCCATCTTGAATAGCCGGATTTCGAGTCAGCTTTCCGCTATCCGATCGATCGCCGCGCCGCCGCCCCTGGCAAGTGCTCCATGAAGCCATCGTCGGGCCTGAACTGAAACCTGCCGCCCACTCCCCCGGCCTTCTCCTCGACCTTTTCTTGGGACTCGGAGCCGACTGCCAGTTGTCCTCACCCATCTGCAAGCCGGCAACCTCCAATATTGTCCACTTCTCGACCCCTTGCTCGAGACAGAGCCTCCCGTCCCACACCCTCGAATCTCCACGCTGGATTCATCAACATTATCCGCGGGGTCACCGGCCCAGTTCCACGACGCAGTCGACACCATGGAGCACGACCACGTTGCCGTCCCTCCTCACCCCGACGACACCATCGGTGCCTTCGATGCCTCTCCCCAGGTAGCCCAGAACAATGGCTACGATCAACCAGAGCTGCAGCGTCACCAGTCAAGTCAGTCTCTCGACCAAGGCCTCCCACACTCCCCGCGACCCGAAGAGCAGCACTCGGATCGGTACAACACACCACCGCTTCCCATGAACGCCCCTTCCATCTCAAGACCTGCCTCTGGACTGTCTGGTGGCGGCGCACAACAAGGCTACGCCGACCATGCGTCGCGCAGCAGCGCCGGTGCGGAGGCCGCTGCCAGCAACGGTCGCAACCACGTTGTCATCAAGGTCGGCATGGTAGGAGATGCGCAAATCGGCAAGACGAGTCTGATGGTGAAGTACGTGGAAGGAAGCTGGGACGAGGATTACATTCAGACGCTAGGCGTAAACTTCATGGAAAAGACGATTTCGATCCGGAATACGGAAATCACTTTTTCCATTTGGGATTTGGGCGGCCAGCGCGAGTTCGTCAACATGCTCCCGTTGGTCTGCAATGACGCCGTCGCGATCCTCTTCATGTTCGACCTGACACGGAAGAGCACGCTCAACAGCATCAAGGAGTGGTACAGGCAAGGCAGGGGCTTCAACAAGACGGCCATCCCGATTTTGGTGGGTACCAAGTACGACCACTTTGTCAACTTTCCGCGAGAAGACCAAGAAGAGATCTCGAACCAGGTACGTCGCCAGATAATCCACCGTTCATTTCGGCGGCTAACAGGAACAGGCTCGCCGGTTTGCCAAGGCAATGCGCGCCGCGTTGATATTCTCGAGCACGAGCCATAGTATCAATGTGCAAAAGGTGAGCCTTTCTTTAGTGGTGGACTTGGAGTCCGACTGACCACCTGCAGATCTTCAAGATTGTGCTGTCCAAGGCCTTTGACCTCAAGTGCACCATTCCCGAGATCGAAAATGTCGGAGAGCCGCTTCTCCTATATCAGTCCTGCTGATTCCCACCCGCGGGTCCGTCTCAGTCAGCGGCCTGATGCAGTGTACGCCAAGCATCGCATGGCCTCGCGCAAACTACAATCATCTCGGCTGTCGTGTCCATACCTTAACTAATGGATCATGACCCATTACGTACTTACGACCTTCGATATCTACGCAGGTATCCATCAGTCGAGCTACTCCTAAAGTCCTCTCCGGCATCAGACGGCAAACAGTGGCCGACGCCAACCTCCGAGTGACTATCAATTGCATGGAGCACCCCACACAGCTCTCCCTGGCACAATCCTACCCCTTAAATCAAACCGACTCGCTTCTTTCTTTTGTCACCAACATGGCCTCCATGGCCCGATCACAGCGCTTTTCGTGTACCAGTCTGGTTAATGGCGCACACATCTCACGCAAACAAACACATTCCTCACTCTGATTGCAATAGGCGTTGCACATCTCTTGAACCTCTTCTTCTCAAGATTGGTAGGGAAACGGCTGGTTGGCTGGAGGCGGGATGAGATGCATTTTAGGACTACGGTCCGGCGGGGGTCCTGCTCACTCAATCGATCGTCTTACCACGAAAAGAGATTGAATGATGAGACATAGCAGGGCCACTGTCTTGTTTCGAGGCGTAACGGCCGCTGCGAAACTGTTCCGGAGAGAAATCTTGAGCAGCAAAACTTGCTTTTTCTACACAACCTTTTTTTTTTTTTGTCGAATTCGAACCTTGACACTACTAAACCACTACCAACCAACCTCACACAGTTGTTGTTTTTTATCTGGGATGGTCTCTGCGAATGGACAGAGGGACACACCTGATACAAGAAAGAAAGAGGCAACCATGTAACAAGTAATTCCACCCATGCGTGCTTTTTACTTTGAGAGCCTTTTTTTTCTTCCTCCCACAGGGACCTGTTCCCTCGTGGGGCAGACTAGGCAAGGCGGCATTTCAACAGGGGGCGAGATGGAGGAGGGGGACAGACCATGTAATGAATATTGTGAAGGGCTTTCGCCGGCGAGGCGGGGCCATGGAATGAATTCCAGAGGCCGTTTGAGAGATATTTGCGGGTTCTTCCTTTCGACAATGTGCCATGACAAAAAGTGCTGACGCTCACCCCCAATGCCGGGCTGCTCAAATAGGGATTTCCTGGGTGAAGACTCATTTTCCGATGAGCGGTTCTACCCGTAATATTTCTACTTTATCCTGGTCGACTTGAGCTTCTGCAATTAGTCCTTGGCCTAGGATGAGTCTGTATTGGCTACCGTGTGGAGGCCTGGAGTAGTGTGCGGGATGAAAAACTTGTGATGATGTCTCCTGACGCTGAGGGTTACCCAAGATCTTTGACTGGAATCATTGCTTTTCACGGAAGCCCAGATTCACAAAAGCCCGGGGAACATTATTCAAGGGATTCAGTTGACCCTGACAGCGCAACTTTGAGCAATAGGTCCCATTGATGTTCTCTCTTCAGGTTGACCAGGTATACACCTCGGGCTGGACGTGTTGGAGATGTTGTTTTTCCCGAGAAAGGTTGCGCCGACTACGTCATGTTCGTTGACTTCGAGACGGATGAGTACCGGTCCGATCATCCTGGCAAATCCAGGCGACTGGCGCCTGTTCAGACATGACAGACGGTCAAGGCGCTGGGTTTCGACGGACTTTTGGATGACTTGTCAACCACAGTGTAGAGCTTCGAGGACGGGGTTGTTGGCGGTCCTCACAAGGCGCGGGATGTTTCTCCAAAGCCTTTGCAGTCCCTTGCCTGCCGTCACATCCCTTGGGGCTATCAGCGCTGTCTGCGGAATCCGAGCAGCGCGTGGATAGCCCTGCGTACACCGGATCCCAGGAATCGGTGCAGGAGAGCTGAGAGGTTCCTGTAGCCGGGGGGGGGGGGGGGGGGGGGGGGGGGGGGGGGGGGAGGCGGGGGTGGGGGGGGGGGTGGGGGGGGGGGGGGGGGGGGGGGGGGGGGGGGGGGGGGGGGGGGGGGGACAGAGAGCCCAAGGGATACCGAGCTGGACAGGGGGGAGGGCTTCCCTGTGCTGTGAATGTCGAGATGGGTATTCAGGAACGGGCGCAGGCCTTGAGCTAATGTCGTGAATATTCTCAGCCGGTGGCGACTAACCTGGGCAGTTGAGGATAGGCTTTTGACGAGATGATCCTGAAGAACTGCCGCCGAAGACCTCGACTGACATGGGCTGACCGACCGACCCCAAGTGCTGCTGGCCGTCCGCTCACATGAACCCCTGACCGACGAGTAAAGCCTGCTTGACTGGGCCCCCTTGCTTGCCGTTTGGAAACCAAGCCATCGGAAATGGGGAGGTTCGTTCGTATGGGAACTGTCTTTTCTATTTCAGAGGGGAGCAGAATGTAACGCCCCTCGGTCTGCTCTACAAAGTGCCGTTCTTACGTTGCGGGCATCCGAGACGAAATTCTATCATGATCCGGAGTTGGTGACTGATCCATGAGCCCGAGCGACGCTGCCTTTTTGAGGACCCAATAGCTTCGACAAGACGAAAGCCTTGTACTTGCTTCACTTCCTGACGGTTTTCGTGAGGCCTGAGGGAAGGGGTTGGATTGCGTGTGCATCATGATGGTGACCGATGGAATCGGAAATCAACTTTGAATTGCTCTACAGGTCTACAATCTCCACCTGGGGGTCAAACATCATCAGTATGTACTCAACTTGAGGCGCGCGGCCAGGAAAAGGGAGCAAGTCGCAATCTTTCGTCCCACCACGACCCAAAAGTCAGCACCACCCTGTCCACCTCACCGTATGGTCCAGTTCAAATTTTCGCAGAAAGCAATATCAAAGATAATGAAACCATGACCAAAAAAGTGTCAAAAAAGAAGATTTCTTTTCGACGCTCAATCTCTCCTGTTCAGGAGAGAGCCCGCGCTACCCGAGCTTGCCGCACCACAAGGCAAATATAGGACTCGAACCCGGTAGTCAGTAGTAGTATTTATGGCCCTATACATACGACTACTGCATCGCTTGTTTTATCAACTAGACCAAAGAGGCCTGCATCATTGCTGAACTTGTGGTTGAGGACTAGATGCGTTTTTGGTCTCCAAGTATCATGCTTTTCTAGGGAATGGGACGGAAGGTGCAGCTCGTAGCGATAGCCTCGGTGTGACACAGGGAGACGACACCGTTCTGCGAACAAAGGGGCTCGTCGCCACCGACAATGTGAGGAAGAGATGCCCTTCAAGATACTACACCTCCCTGAACACATCATCACCGCTACACGTATAAAGGAAGAGCAGTGAAGCATTGAGTAATGCAAATGAGCTTACCTTGTACCCAGAGGTAACTATGTGGTGCTGATGAAACCAACAACTTTCCCAAAAGCATTCTGTCAAGACCCGGTCCAAATGACAGGTCGTGAGATGCTCCATGTCTCGATTGAACTACACACCATACACCAGAAGGAAAATAGGCGGCAAGATGGTCACTGAATACCACGGAGGTGGGATAGGCACCGTAAGCATCTCTGAGCAGCTTCGTGTCGAGTGACGCTCCTCGACTGCAGGAGTGGAATGGGACCAGGCCCAGGGCTCTGGCGACCCTAGGCCTGGGATGGAAACATGGCCGTCCAAGGCAACACATCTATCAACCGTCTCTTTACTCATGGGCCGTCTCATCTAACCCACATTATCTAGTGCAACGGAAGCCCAGAGTCTCTTCAAAAGTATCAACAAGCCAGTCAGCATCACCGTCACCGAATATCTAGTAAATCTTATCGTATTCTTCTACTGATTACAGCCCATTCATCAAAAACTGAGTCTCATTGTGCAGCTCGGCGGATACCCCTGAACGACAGTCAGCTTCATGGTCGAGCATAAAAGTCCTGGAAAGAAACAAAAGGTGTCCAAGAAATCAGACGTGATCAAACGTTTTCTCAGCAACCGCACATTGGTGCGTCTGAGTGAGCTGGGTAACGTGTAGGACTCATCATTTTGAGGGGGAGGGAAGAGAAAGAAAAATGATAAAACGTACCATGAGGACGGACCCTTTGGCCAGGCGTGACCACACCGCCGAGTCCTACCAAGGGGAGCCTGCAAGATGCCAACTGCTCATTTCACACCAGCCAGAGACAGGTCTGCATTGTGGTGAATGAGTATTAGTATCATTGAGCGGCGTCCCACAAAGCTGAGGCGACAGCCGCTCCATCTATGACACAAAGAAACACAAGGAAAATTACAAATGTTCTAAGTTTGTTCCTCCCGGGCGAGAGAGCGTGGCCTTTTTGCTGCTCGCCCAGAGATCGTTTCGTCTTTTCTGCAATGATGCCCACCAAAGCCAACCCCCAGTTCGCCAAAGGCACAAACATACAAACGTCGTCAGCCTCCCAGGTCGTCATACACGTCCGACTGTAAGCCCACTGCTCGCCACAGCAGGCTCTTTTTCGTTTTCAAAGTGTTCCTCGCCAGTAGCGTGGGAACAATGCAGTAATACACAGTTGTAAAAAGAGGCCGCGCCTCAAAAAAGTCGTGGTCGCGCGGCCCGGCATGCCGTCAAGCCAAGAATGTTGTCCTCTCACATCCAAACGTGTAAGCCGTTTACATATCGGCATAAAGACCCTCAAATGCCTGTACGGTCACCCGTGTATATACACTCCACAGAGGGGGACAGCAGCAAGAATGCCAAGTGTTTTACGCCTTGCGGGATCGAGGAGTAGAGCCGTTGGCCTTGGCTCCGCTGGCCTTGGCGCTGCCGTTGGAGTGGCCGGCGACAGCCGAGGCAACGGCGTGGGGATCGGGGAGGGGAGCCTGGCTCATGCGGCGAAGAGACTTGCGGGTCTGGGACTTGCCGCCCTTCTTGTAGGTTGCGAGGTAGAAGGAGATGAAGAGGACGAGGTAGGAGCTGAGGATACCGATACCAGCAAAGGCGGCAAACTCCTCACCGGCACACTCGCCGGCATTGGGCATCCAGGGGAAGTAGGTCGAGGTGAAGTAGGTGTACGAGGCGAAGTACACGAAGCCTGCGACGGTTAGCAATGCGTCCCTAGGATGCGTGGGACGTGAACGTGTAGCCTACCGAGATCGATGATGAACTGGATGATCTGGAAGCGAGTGACCCACTCCTTCCACCAGATGCGGACGCCGCGAGCACTCTGGAAGTAGTACCAGTACATGACAACGTGGACGCCGAGGTTGAGGGTGATGGGAACCCATGAGACGGCAGTCGAGCCAATCAGCTGGGTGTAGCAGAGGAGAGCAGTCGCGCCGTGGTGATAGCAGTGGAGGAACGCTGCATAGTGTTAGTGTTGAGCGTTACACAAGGCTGGGGATCTCGGTCGTGGGCATACTCAGAGGCTTCTTCTTGAGAAACAAGAACACAGTGTCCAGCAACTCCATGTACTTGGTGAGGTAGGTCATCTAGGCTTGTCAGCTGCCGTCAACAATGCGCGAGTCGATGGTACTTACGTAGTAAAGGACAACGAGAGGCTGGGTCCAGCCGCCCTCGGTGTGGCAGATGGCGTGGAAGATACCCCCGCGAACAACAGTGGGCAGGAGCTCCTCAATGTAGAGAGCGAGGAGACCGGCGCTGATGAGGGTGAGGATCAAGTTGTGGGCGAGGAAAAGACCCTTGAGCTTGTACGGCTCACGGTTGCGCATCCACTCGCGACCTCCAAAGATGATGGTGTAGTAGATGATGACGAAGATGCCGGCCGACTTGATGGTCGACATGGGCGTGATGCCCGGCTGGAATCTGAACTCGCTCACGGGGTAGCCCACGATGGGAGTCCAGACCTTGTCGAGAAGAGGCCATAGATGAATGCCAAAGGGGCGGTCGAGCGTGGGAAGAGGCAATTGCTCGTAGAACGAGGAGGGTGCTTGAGTGGCCATCTTGAAGATTGGCGTTTTTCCGTCGAGCTCGGGGGGAGAGGAGGAGACGAGAACGATGAAAGTTGGTGTTGTGGCGCGATTATCTACTTGCGAAGATTTGCGACAAGGTCTTTCGGTTACCGTGGGTCTTTCGATGGCGATTGCTCTGTGGACTCGACACGGAAGACGCGGATTGATGGGATGGAGGTGGTGGAGGGAGGAGAGGTTGTTCTACTCAGCAATGCAGCACGCGGCGCGGCGGCAGAGCGTTCGATCGACACGATCCAGAAAAAAGGCAGAGCCTAAGGAGTGACGAGAAAAACAGAAGAACGGAAGAGACAATGGCAAAACGCTCTCTCTACCCGCCGCAGGACACCCGATGAAAGTCTGGAGAATTGAGGGCGGGGGATCGGAAGAGAGGTAGTCAGACAACGGCAACGCCACGGGCACGAGATGGTTTATGAGGAGGGAAAGGAGGACGGGGAGGACACGAGCAGCAGCAGCGATGCAAAAAGTTGTTGAAATGGTCAAAAGGGGAAAATTCCGATCGAGAAGGTCAAGGTACCCTGTACTTGTCGCGCAGCCTTTTTCGCGGCCCTCATTTGATCGTGCAGCATGTGATTCGCTGTCGGACCTTAGCGCAGCCAATCATGGGCCGTGCCTGGGCTTATGCTCATTTGGGTTCCTGGTCCTCCATCGGGTCCAGTTGAGGTTTCCAAGGAGCGAATAGGTCAGCACGTGACCCTACTATGTCACCGGTCAACTCGTTGTAACAGCGGGAGCCTGGGGAAAAGTAGACGGACGGGAAACGAGATGCCGTAGAAGGCCGTACGTCGTTCTTTAGTCATCCTCTTGATTGACTGGATAGATGCTCCGGCTGTGCTTCCACTGTTCGGATACTGCGGTGCCCCAATGCCTGTTCTTACCTTGGTACCATCATAAGATGTCCTGCAGAGGGCGAGTATAGCATAGCAATGCTGTCACCTGCCTGACCTGCCAGACAATGCCGGGCGGGCCGTTGAACTTCCAGCAGGTTGTTGGAGAATCTTGGGTTACGCTGGACAAGGTACAGTTACCTGTCGGGCTAACCCACTGCCAACTCAACCTAGCCCCAAAACAAGCGTCACGGCCGCATGTACCGAGTACCTGGACTGCTCGTAATGCGCATTGCAATCTCGGAAGTTTAGGCTACGTTGCCAATTGCAAGTCGACGGCCAGCTGCCCAGCGCAGAGGTCGCGGGCGACGCGGGCGAGAGTCAGTTTCGTCTGTATCTGTACGGATACCTATGCAAGAGAAAGAGGGTCAATAAAAAAATTGTGCCTCGGCCCCGGCCCAATTGACCTCTAGAGACTAATCAGCTGCTCCCACGATCATCGATGGGACGTGCTGGATGCCGTCACAATCTCCGGCTTCTTGGTCCGGCCAGCTCCGGCCCCGTGGCTTCTCCTCCTACCGTCCCAATCAGCACTTCCCCCTTTAGGAAGAGCCGTGCAGCGTGTGAACGTGACAACGAGCAGGCGGGAGGATGGGACGGTCGGTGCAACGGAGCCTCGAGTTTGCTCCCAACTCCGGCCCGGGGAATTGTACTCTGTGCCATTGCGGGAACCCCGGGGCCTGAGGAGACCCGAACAAAACCCCCGTAGTCGCGCGTTACCAATGGGCGTTCCCAATGGACTGTCACTTCCCCAGGGGAGAGGTGAAGAAACCATAGATCTACCAAGGATCTCTGTTTCTGGTGTGCACCTGGGGGACCAGTGAGAGGTTGGAGGATGAGTATGACCATTTCCAGATTCGGGGGAGACTCGTCCACAGTGGCCTGATAATGGACAGCCGTGCGAAGTAGAGCTTTACTGTGTTTATCCACGTGAAGCTACATACGATGCAGCCTAAGTCAAACCAATTCGCACGGCCTGGAGCTCCAGCTACTGGCTCCCAAGCAACAGCTACCGCTTAGTCATCCAATCAAAATCTCGCAGAATCCAATCCTTTTTCGTGCCTACCAACGCCAACACCACATCATCCGATTCAATCCCGAACGAAACGCCCGTAGCTTGCTCGCGAAAAAAAATAGTCCTCCAACGTCACAGACGCCAACACCGCCGCACCGGATCTCCTTCCTCTCCTTCGGTCGACCCGCTCTCCTCTCTAATCACCACAACCGCCGAAAATGTCTGCCTCCATCCTCCGCGTCGCCGCCCGCGGCTCGACCAGCTTCTTCCGCGCGAACCCCATCCGCCAGCCGCTCGTCGCCCGTTCCGGCATGCTCCTGCCCATCGTTGCGGGTGTCCCGGCCGCCAGCAACTTCAGCACCAGCGCCCGCCTGCGCTCCGGCGAACACGCCGAGGAGACCTTTGAAGAGTTCAGCGCAAGGTGAGCAGATACTTGGATCTTTGAATTGGGGGGGGGGGGGGGTTAAGGAGGAGGACCTTGCGGTTGGAGGGAACTTCGGGCGAGAGGGAAGATAGGGATGTTGGAAGGATTGGGCCTCCATCATGCCACCATCTCCATCTCCATCTCCCCCGCCCTCCGCGCCCGACAAAGCCATTGATCCCCCTCGACCCTCGATTGCCCTTCTCAATTGGCACCGCTAACTTTTGGACCCAGATTCGAAAAGGAATTCGATGGCGTCCAGGACGTTTTCGAGCTTCAGGTACGCTAGAACACGGCCTCTGACAATACCCTCGGGATCTGAACCTAGTCCCCCCGGCAAAGTGGTCTGATGGGGCGAGGCTGACTCTCTCTTTTCCGCACCAACAGCGCAACCTCAACAACGCCTTCGCCTACGACTTGGTCCCCTCTCCCTCCGTCGTCGCCGCCGCCCTGAAGGCCGCCCGTCGCGTCAACGACTTCGCTACCGCCGTCCGCATTTTCGAGGGTACGCATTCCTCTCCCCAATCCATCTAGTCGTTGCACCCATGCAATGTGCACCGATTTTCCATCTCCCTCAGGCCCGGGCACCGGGTTACTGTTTTGTTACTTCTGCAACCGTGCACAAATTAAACGACTGGAATTTTGACTGACGTTTGCCTCTCACATACACAGGCGTCAAGGCCAAGGTCGAGAACAAGGGCCAGTACGAGCAGTACCTCGAGGAGCTCAAGCCCCTGAGGGAAGAGCTCGGCGTTCCTCTGAAGGAGGACATCTACCCCGAGGAGAAGAACTAAGTTTTCCCTAATCCAGCATATGAAAGGGGGAAACGCAAGGAGGGCCATCGAACCATTGAACCGACGCCAGGGCCAAACATTAACTAAACCAACTTGTATATTCTACAGGGGGAATGGAAAGAGGAACGGGAAAGCAAACCCAACAAAGTCTGCTTGCCGCGTGTGTGTGAGTCTGTGAAGCTGATAGAACGGGGGAGTTTTCTGGTAGTGTGATTTCAATCAAGTCCCATGTACCATCTTAGGCCTCTGCTCAATCTGACTTGTTCAACCTGACTTGCACTTCCGTCGGGCTTTGCCGCGCCGCTGTCATAATCCAGGACAGAGGGTCATGATGCTGAGCAAGCAATTGAGTCAATTCAGTGGGGAATACGGGGACCTGCATTCCGACGTTACGGGAATGCAACGTCTTGATGCCTATAGTCATATGTTGCCAAGCGACATTTTCTCAAACAAAGCGTTGACTCATCACCAGGATATCAAGAGGGTCTTGCCGCAGCGTTTGGCTATCTATCAACGTGTCCAGCTCGATCGAAATCCTCAGAGCCAAGCATCAAAACACAGCGACCTCTCAATGGTATCTTCTCTAGGTAGGGATCATGACCGGCCCTCAATAACAGTTTAATCAAAACACGACCCCTTCTCATATGAAAGTTAGGCCCTCGCCAAACTCAGTCTCGCAAATGGGGCCATCTGTTGTTGGCCGGAGTGTTGAAGAACTGCAGGCCAGCGGGCGTACCACCGGCAGACTCGTGCTGCGTGGGCGAAGCTCCTCTGCTGGCCGAACCACCCGCGGCGCGTCCCGTTCTCGGACTCATCACGCTCAATCTCGGGCTTCGGGGTACGCTTTGCTGCCTCGTCTCTCTGCGTCCGTTCTTCAGCGCTCTAAGCTCCTTCTCCACACGCGCGAGCTCCTTCTCCCGATCCTTGGTGATGGCCTTCGTCTCCGCGATCTGCCTCTGCATCTCCTTGACCTGCTCTCCGGCATTGGCATTGACGTTCAGAACTTGCGCGAGGTTACCTGGGACCGACTCTTGTATCGCAGCAACCTGTTCCTTGAGCTCACGGTTCTCTCGGGAGAGCTCGCTGTTGGAATGGTTGGCCGTCTGGTATGCGTCTCTTGCGTATCCGAGCTCGCCGTCACGACTCTCGAGCTTCTTCTCCAGCTCCGCCACCTTGGCCAAAGCCTTTTCAAGCTCAGTCGTCTTCTGCTCAAAGGTCTCCGTCGCGACGGTGCCGGCATTGACGAGGGCTTTGTCAAGAGTGGCACTCTTCACCTTGAGCTCCTCTTCCAAAGCTTGTGCTTTGTCTTGCCACTGGCGGCTCTTCTCCCAGGCCTGTGCTTCCTTTCTCTGCGCCTCGTCGCGCTCGGCCTCGAACTTGGCTCGTTCCCGAAGCGCGGCCATGTGTGCCTCCTGGATAATATTGGTGGTCTCATCGTGGCTCTTGACCCTCTTCGAAAGGCTGATAATCTGCTTTCGGAGGTTGGATTCCAAAACAATCTTCTCCTCTAGATGATGCTCGAGTTCAGATACCTATTCTTTCGTCAGCTCACTTTTCACGTTGGATCGAATCAACGCTCCGCACCTTGTTCGTCAGAGTGTCCAGGTACCCTTGCGTCGTTTGGATATGCAGGCGTGACGGGTCAGGGTTCAGTTGGCTTTGAACTACCGCGTCAATGTCCCCTGCGTCTTGTCCTGGGAGAGGGCTCACTCGAAGGCGCTTGACAAGTTGCTGCGAACCGCCATCCTAGATTTGAACCCGGTTAGTACTGATACTGCAAGACAGAAAGGCAACACTGCAAGACAGAAAGGCAACTCACAGTTTTGCGCTTGCGGGTCGTCAGCTCCTCCACCTGACTCTCAGGTTGGCTGCTGGAGTACAAATCAAGAACGGAAGAGGGCACAAGCTCAGGGTCCCAGTCGAAGCTGGGATCAGGAAAGATTGCTTGGTTGGCAAACGAAGCAGCATAGTGATCAATCATCACCCCCTGGGTATCTCCTTCGTCCATATACGCGGTCTTCCTTGACTGACAAACGGAGATACATAGCGCATTTTGTCGCACCAAACCCTTAAAATCCGCCGGCAATAGCAATTCCAGATGTTCAATAGAGCACGTTGTGGTGAGCCTCAGCAGCATTGGCTTCTTGCCGCTCAACTTCGCCCATTGGTTCAAAAGGTTTGTTTGCATGACCCCGTTGTCGAATCCAATGACAACGTCAAAGTCGCTCAGGTCGTCAACGAGAGGCTGTTCGGAGTGCACGATAACAACGAGCAGAGAATGCTCGTCCTGGCTTTCCAGCTCATGCAGACCCTTCAGGGAGTATGCCATCTCCCCGGTTCCGACGATAGCTTCGAGGTACCCAATGATGTTGATGTCACGCGCGATAATGAGGATCCTCTTGTGGCTTGTCTGCAGTCGCTCGAGGAATCTGCCCACGAAGAAGAACTTGCTGTTGGTACCCATGGCATGCTTCTTGAGGTCTTCTGCGGACAAGGCATCGATCGAAGTACCGTCGAGAGGCGCAGGCATGTCGCAAATGTCGCGAAGCTCATTGAGCATTCTTTCAATGGCCCCCACCGTCTTCTGATCGGGCTCATCGTCCTCGGACTGCATGTACGTGGTGAACTGCTCAATGACGTGGCGGTAACCCTTGATGGTGCTCCGATACAAGGGACGAATGTTGGCTGGGAACGAGAGCGTGACCAAGTATTCACTTTGATCCACCGCCGTTGGGGGGCCCGAAGGAAATGGCTCTTCAACATCCGGCGAAGTTGCAGTGCTCTGGTCGCCTGCGGTGGTCTGGTCCTCCGGCAGCATGTCCATAGGCTGCTCATCGTGCTGAGGCAGTGTGTTTGAGGCCTCTTCGGGCTCGACTGATCTGCTGATGTCTGAAGGAGATATGGTGATTGGCAGCTGCTCAGCTGATTCGGGCGGCATGAGATTTCCGGGAAAGATGTCTCCCATGCTCGCTGTTTGATGCTCTTCGGCGAACAGAGGCCCCATTGTTGGCCCTACAGGTGCACCGGATAGTCCAGGCATATCTGTAGACGACGTGACTGGCTCCCCCATATTCCAGTCTCCTGTGAGAGGTGGCTGCGAGTTGATTTGGATGGATGGGTGGGCTACAGGCGCCGAGAAAGCGAGGTCGGCGGCGTCACCCATCGAAGGGCCATCCTCGCGAATCAGAGCTGATTGAGTCGTAGGACTCGTCAATCCTGCCTCGGCCAATGTGCCTTGCAACGCAGCTTCTTGGATTCTCATCAGCTCCTCTATCGCCGAGAGTGGTTCGTCGCCCGAGGTATCCATGGCCGGTGGTAGATTGATCGGCCGATCAGAGATCCCGGCCTCCTGAGATTTTTTGGGTGATGAGAGATCAGGGGGGAGTGACCGTCTTTCAAAGGTAGTCTGGAAAGTTCCGGCCTCGGTATTCTCGTCCTCGCCGCGGTGTGATGACGCAGTGGCGATAGCCTCGGAAGAAGCGAGTTGAGGAGACTCTGAGCTAGCAAGTGTGACACCAAAGCGTAGCGTGCGTGAAGGTCTTCGGCGAACGGTGTCGGGGACCACAGGCTCTTCGGAGCTGCTCTTGTTTGCCGAAATATCTGGGAGAGGCTGAACAACTTGGGCAGCTTGCGCGCTCTGGCTGGGACGACTGTGTGTATCAGAGCAGGCAATGATTCGTTCGGTCGCCCACTTCTGGTTTTGTGTCCGTCGCTCGGAGTTGCTCGAGGTGCTCTTAGCCGACGAAGACGCCTGGGAGGTTGAGGTGTCAAAATCAAAGGCAGGCTGGGTCAGGAAAATAGGCGTCCTGGCTGACTGTGATTCCCGAGGATAGCCACCACTAGCCAAACGATTTGTGGAGTGTTCAGCCTGATCGACTGTCCGTAGCTCGTCAACCTGATGAGATGGAATTGACCTATCAGAGACAGAAGGCAGAGAGTCGTGTTCACGTGAGGCGTGTCGAGGTGGCTGCGATGCTGTAGACCCTGCAATGGAGTGAGGACGCAAAGGTGAAGCTGGGTAAAGGCCACAGCTTGGACCCTGACTTGGTTCAGGGCTGTTCTGCGTTAAAGGGATGTAGCCCGATGACACTGGCTCCGGTGGGCGATCCTGAGAAGATGCCGGATGAGGGGACTGTAAGGGCGTCCGGCGGAAAAAGAAGTGTGAATGGTGATCCGGTGCACTGAGAAGTCGGGCCTGGGAATCCGTAGACTTACTCAGGGAAGTCCTGAGGCTAGACTGCTTTTGCGAATCCGAGATTTCACGCTCAGTATTGGCGCCCGCTTTGTTGTTGTTGTTAGTCAAGGCTACTTGTTTGCTGGGAAATGGCGAGTCCTGGGTACTGAATGCTGAGTATTCCTGAGAGTCGGGGATAGTCCTTTGACTGAGATTCTCTGGAATCACCACTTGACTGTCCTCGTCTTCGAGAGCCGATATGGGTTGAGAACCAAGCGAGGTCGAGCCCTGCGAGCCCGATATGCTGATATACTCTGAATAGTCGCGATCTGCCTTGGACGGAATGGCCACGAAAAATCTAGCCGTGGTGTTGATTAGAACATCCGAAGCGGCATCTGTGTCACCCTCTGACGCCGACGATAGCAACGAAGGAACCTCACTAGGGTATCGCTTCTGCTGGGGTGGGTTCAGGTCGGATTCCGAATCTGGATCCTGAGGGTCTTCCGACTGCTGCTTAGACTGAGGTCTCCTGCGTTTGTTCCCTATCTGCACGGGCTGACTACTCTCAATCGAGCTGGTGGACAAAGTACGCGCCAATGGGCCCTCTTGTGCCGCAGCTTCGACGTCTTGCGATACAGATTGTCTTGAGGGCGTGGGGTGATCCTCCTGATAGACGAGGTCGAGCTTCCTTCTCCAATCGAATATCGCTTTCGAAGTCACGTCCTTGCTGGGGGCCTATATCGAGTCAGCAGCCGCTCAGATGGACATGGAGGGCCACTAATAGACTTACCCACGTGGGACTATATCGCTCGCCGGTTTCCGGGTTGTCTTCCCAATCGACCAGATATTCAATATTAGAGTTGCGTCGACGTTCTTGTAGGATGTCCTTAATCGTGAACCATTCCTCCTTTGGCTGTTTGTGGTTCTTTGGGTGTTTGGAGCTGCGGCGAGAGTCCCTCGGCATTGACAAGTCGCGATCCACCCCAATGGAGGTGGTGTGTTGTTTTGGTGGTGCTCGTTGTCGCGGCGGCTGGGACTTTGGTGTACAATTTCGTGTCCATGTGATTATTGCTGCTTCGCGAACTGCGTGTCAGATTGTGAATTGTTTGAGTGAGTCGCTGGAGGACCTACCCGGGTCGCAGACAAGGCTACGGTTGCTATCGCAGCTCATGAAGCTTAAGCCGCCCGAAGATGGACAGACCACGGCGGATCCAATCCACATGCAGCCTGCCGTGGCTGGTGCACGAGCCAATATGCACAGCCAATCAGACGTCGCCGACTGCTCACCACGGTTCTCACTCAGGGAAAGGTGGGAGGAGGAGTGGATTGCAGATGTTTACCACCTGATACAATTGCAGAGCTGAAGGCGTAAAGATATCCAAGGTATGTAGGTAACGTATGCGAGGAAAGAACGCAGCAAATCACTCCTTCTAGAATGTGCGAAGCCTAAGTAAGGTAAAATTGGTGGGGATGACATGAGGTTCCTTACCAATTGGTCACCGTTTGTTTGATAGCAATTGAAGTCATTAGCCTGGCGCCATCGGTGTGCCGAAAGATCATTGACTGTCGGTCACTACCTCATCACAGAGAGCGTCACTTGGCTTCAGGAGACACTCATTAAATCTTTCATCAAGTCCACTCGTAGTACCAGTGCTACATGTGCTCCAAGAGAGAATGCTCCAGTTGACCCGTAGACTCCCCCACCTTCATGACAACAGCGCTGAATGTTGATCGTCGTAGATATCTCATACCGTGAGCCACATCATGTCTCTTTTTACTTGTGATGTACACGAGTCCCTGGTGACCCCTTTTACCCCGCGCCGCATGAAATCCAGAATAACTTTTGGTCGTTGCCCGTTCATACGTAGCCCTTGCGTGCGCCCTGGAAGAAGAAGCGAACGATGAACACCTGCAAAGCTCCCATCAGCACAATGAGGGCGCACTGGATCATGCTGAAGTTAATGATGCGGCCTTCGGTGCTGCGGACGGTGCTGAAGTTGCGGTTCTCTCTGGTGCGGAAGTACTTTTGACCTCTCGAGATGGTCGAGAGCTGGCCGGAGAGCTTGAAAATGGTCTCCTCGAGGGTGGTGTGCTGTTCGGGAGAGGCACCCGGCTTAGCGGGGAGCTGAGCGCGAACCTCGTTCTCGACCTAGGTTGACAAGGGATCAGCATTGTTGCTTGCTCTGGGGTAGGGACTTGGACCACGACGTACGGCAATCTCAAAGTCAACAAACTTCTCAGCGAATGTACTCATATCATTGTTGAAGCAGAACTCGTAATCGCCCATCTGTTGGGCCGTGAAGACAAAGTCGCCCTGGCGCTCCTTAGCCCCATCCAGAATGATCTTGTTGCCCGGTCCCGTCACGGTGTAGTCGATATCAAAAGAGCCACCAGATTGGACCTGTACGCATCGTGTCAGCCTATTGCAGCGGTTCGAGGTGGAGTCGCGTGTGTCGACGCACGGCAAAGTAAAAGGCAATCTTTTCGTTCTCCTTCTGGGTCTTGGCGTAGAAGCAGGCCTTCTCGTTGGCGTGGAGCTTGTAGGTCAATGCAGTAGCAGCGACCTGGGAAACAAAGCAGGCGAAAAGCCCGCAGGCAATGGCGGATACCCTCATGATGTGCTGTTGCGTGGGGAGTCTTGGGTGCGCGCGTGAGGGTATCTCTCGTCGACTCTGACAGCAGAGAATTGTGGACAAGCTGTCGCCAAAAGGGTCACTTAGAACGGGCCACGATTGAAAGTTCGGCGCGCGGAAAATTGGCGCCCGCTACAGGTAAGGTTGCCCCTTGATAGCACGCACGGGCCAAGCGGCAGCGACCTCCTGCGGAGAGCAAGGTGGCACCTTCGCACCTCCAGTCCCCAGCTGGGAGCTCCATCTCACCAGCCACACGCTCACATGGCAGAGACGGGGAAGGGTGGCTTGTTATCGTCCATCAGTGTTTCAGCGCGTACCTTAGGTACCTACGGAGTATGGGGCATTCCATTAATCAGTGACCTCATCTCTCCAGAGGTCAGCTAAGCTGTCACGTCACGTCTGGCTGAGCTACCATCTCTGAAAGGGCAGGTTCACGGACTGCCTCCTTCTATCCAAGCTTCTTCCGCTCTTTCGTCCTTTCTCTCCGATACCCAGCTGAAAGGGGAGCAGCTCTTACCTCTTTTTCTTTATCGACGAACCCCTGCAAGCTACTTGCTTCTACTTCTCAATTCACCATCTACCCTACATGATCGACTGATTTCCACTTCACACCTACCCACTCCAACGGACCTCTCGGCGTCATGGCGGTTCAGACGCGCATTGCAACCACCTCCTCGATCGCGTTGAGAGTGGTATCATACCTCTTTCTACGATGGGTTCGTGCTTCAAATTTCCATTTTGGCAATTAGTCGCTAATCATTGGATGCAACTCTAGTTTCCTGGCCCAGTAAGTTCCACTTGTTCGCCAGCGTTTGACTGTACAGTCTCGGCGCGTCGTGCTGATTATGGTGTAGGCTGCCGTGCCCATGAGCATATTTGCACTCTTCGCAGTATTCGTTCCTTCCTTTGTGTCTGGCTA
Source organism: Colletotrichum orchidophilum (assembly GCF_001831195.1). Taxonomy (NCBI): domain Eukaryota; kingdom Fungi; phylum Ascomycota; class Sordariomycetes; order Glomerellales; family Glomerellaceae; genus Colletotrichum; species Colletotrichum orchidophilum. The sequence continues at coordinate 479,481 of NW_019172966.1, forward strand.
TATCAATGAGCCAAAGTACGACGTGGTGGAGGACGACGTTGATGTGACTATCAAAGAGCCTATTGCAGAGGAAATTGGCGAAGACGAAGCCACCAACGGCCATGTCGTCGCTGAGGAGATTCAGATCGAAGAGACCATCATAGTCAAGGACAAGTCGAGCCCGTTGAAGACCCTTCTGGCCGGAACTCCCAGCTCAACCAGCCCAATTCTTTCCACCCTGACCTTCCTAATTAACCTGGCGCTGGTCGCAATGACGGCCGACTTCTTATTCCGCGTTCGACAGTATCACCCAGTCGATGACCTCTCCTTTGTGCGTCTTGGATACGTTTCTCCGACGGAGGCGAAGTTTGTCATTCGCGAACCCGATCAAGACAAGATGCCCGTCACCCTCGAGATTCATATCAAGGACCCTCAGCCGCCCTTTGACAACCCCACGTGGCAGCTCGGCGGTGGATTGAGGTTCACCGACAACACGACCGACTTTGCGACTACCTTGACCGTCCCCCTCAAGCACAGTCAGCAGAGAGTCTACGAATGGCGAACTTCAAACAACCACAGCGGCGAGTTCGTGGCCCCCCCTAGAGCTGGCCAGATGTCGGCCTTTGCCGACAATAAGTTTACTTTCTTGTCCACCTCGTGCATCCTCCCGCGCTTCCCATACGACCCCTTTGAGCATCCCCTGGCCATTCCGGGCATGCGGCATCTGGCGAGAGTTCTGCCCAACTTGCAGGCTCAGTTCATGCTCTTCCTAGGCGACTTCATTTACATCGACGTACCCAAACGCCAGGGCAAGCACGAGGAGGACTATCGCCAGAAGTACCGCCATGTCTATGCCTCTCCGGACTGGGCACCTGTGGCACAGAACCTCAGCTGGATCCACGTTCTCGACGACCATGAGATTAGCAATGACTGGTCTTCAAACACCACTGGTGTATACCGGGCCGCAATTGAACCTTGGCACCACTACCAGGAGCTGGCCAACCCACCTCCTGCCCGTGTTGCCGGGACCACGAACCTTCGGAGACGAGGCGCTACCTACTTTGAGTTCGTCCAGGGCCCCGCGAGCTTCTTCATGCTCGACACGCGCTCGTACCGGTCCGACAATGACGTTCCTTCCGACAGCCCGGAGAAGACGATGCTGGGTGCTGAGCAGTTGGAAGACTTCCTCGCCTGGCTGAGCCGGCCCGAGCCCAAGGGAGTGAAGTGGAAAATTGTTGCCTCGTCGATTCCCCTCACCAAAAACTGGCCCATCAACCGCAAAGATACATGGGGAGGTTTCCTGGTGGAGCGGCGCAGGATTCTCGAAGCCATGTGGGATGCCGGCGCAGGGGGCGTTGGTGTTGTTGTCGTCTCTGGCGATCGTCACGAGTTTGCGGCTACCAAGTTCCCCCCTCCCGCTGGCGGAAGATGGCCGGAGAGCGCCGCTGCGTACGAGTTCTCATGCAGCCCTCTGAACCAGTTCGCGTCGCCTTTGCCGAGCTACAGGCAGACTGACGATGAGGATGTATCTCTCAAGTAAGTGCAGATTGCAAGGTCCCTATTGGCCAATGATTAACATTTTTCTAGGTATATCCATTCGGGAAATTCCAAGTTCGGCTCTCTCACGATCGAGAACCTCGCCGAGGGTGAGCAGAGCTCCCTCAAGTACAACCTGTACATCGACGGCGAAATCGTTTGGAATACGATAGTCCTGTCACCCTCACCAGCCGAAAAGGCCCCGAGCTCATTTTGGGATAAGTTGAAGGGGAATTAGAATAGACAGGATAGAGGGGAAGTGGAACTGATGTGTTCCCCCTCAGCATCAGAATTTGATTCAAACATTATTCAAGCATGAACGACGCAAAAGTCGACTCCCTGTGCAGGTTCCAGCACCTCAGGTCTTATTCTTCGCGCTGGACATGAATGAAACGCATATATGAGAGTGCTGTCAGTTCGCATGTTGCTCCCGATCAACCATCGTATAACCATCGTGAACGTCTCCATCGGTATTGTCGTGGTCTTCATTCTCATGAACATCAAATTCCTCGCATCACCGCCGCTAGCCAATTGCGCGGCAAACTTTCATGCGTCCTGCACGACGGCACCCCTCTCCCGGACGATGTTGTCCTGCCCGGGAATAAGAGACCGGATGGCGGTTATGTCACTCGTCAATGACATCGGTTTTCCTCACAAAGTGCGGAGAAGCGCCTGCATGACGGGCTCAGGCCCAAGACAACATCACCTACTCCGTCGAACAAGTGAGCCTCTCATGAATCAGACACAGCCATACGCACCTTGAGCACTGTTGAATCACACAAACCCCACAATAGGAACCAAAATATCTCAGGCTAGAGTCATGGCAATGAAGCGTTTACATCAGCTCGGCAACCAGCTCACACAGACCTCCTCCCCCAAATCCGACGAGACCATGGCGCCCGCCTCCTCAAAGTTCTCCCTCAACGAGAACGGCATCCCGCCGTTCGAATCGCTCCCCCTTGGTAAAGACGACCCCAGGTTCTCCGCCTGGGGCCTCTACGGCGACAAGGACGAGCTGGGATCCCTAAACAGGTTAACCGACGAGCGCGTCGCCGCCGCTGCGAGGGATGAGATCAAGACGGGCGCAAGGTAAACAACACCAATCTCACTTCAGTCTCAGTCGGGGCACATCCATCATCATCATCCCGCCACGTCACAGCCTCAATACCATAACTCAAAGCTTGCCTGAACAATAACATTGCAAACTGGCGATGGACACAGAGTCTCTCTCAACTGGTCCCTGACAGCCCAACCAGCCCCTTTCTTCGCCCGCCGCGCCTTCCACCACGACCTCTACCGCAAACACCCGCGCTTCGTCAACGACGACGAGTGGACTTTCAACTCGCAGTCCTCGTCGCAGTGGGACGGACTCCGCCACTTTGGCTACCAAAAGGAGGAGAAGTTCTATAACGGCGTCTCCATGGACGAGGTCCACGCCGTGAGCGACGACGGCAGACGGTCGACTGTCAACGGCATCCAAGGTAAAGTCCATCCGTGTCCCCTTCTGTCTCTTTCTCTATAAAGTAACCTCGTGTCCTCGAAGATTGAGCCTGGGTTTGATGCTTTGAGGACTATCAACGCGTGAGCTGACAGTCGAGAAAGCGTGGCAAAAGCACGGCATCGTCGGCAGAGGCATCCTCGTAGACTACCACACCTGGCGCCTCGAGCAGAACATCCCCTACGACCCCTTCGCCCGCGACTCCATCCCCATCTCAGACCTCCAGGCCTGCCTCAAGGCGCAGGGCACCGAGGTCAAGTTCGGCGACATCCTCATAACCCGCACAGGTAACCTCCCTCCCGCACCCTTTCCCACTCCATACTTCTCTCATCACGCACACAACATCACGCAGACTTTCAAATCTTGACAGTCAAAAACCATCCGCAGGCTTCATGGCACACCACGCCGCAAAATCCCCTGCGGACCTCGAAACCCTCCGCGCCGCCGTCCCGCAAACTTTTAGCGGCGTAGCCCAGTCCGAAGAGACCCTCCGCTGGGTCTGGGACAACTTCTCCGCCGTGGCGGGCGACCAGCCCTCCTTTGAGTGCTGGCCGCACCGCGACCCGCGCCACTGGATGCACGAGGTGCTGCTCGCCGGCTGGGGCATGCCCATCGGCGAGCTCTTCGACCTCGAGGCCCTCGCCGCCCAGTGCAAGCGCGAGGGCCGGTGGAGCTTCTTCGTCGCGAGCGAGCCGTGTAACGTCCCCGGCGGGGTTGCGAGGTGAGTTTCTTTCCCTCCGATGGGAGACTTTTTCTGGTATTGGCTAACACGGCGTGAAGCCCTCCCAACATTCTGGCAATCTTTTAAAGTCTGTTGGTCCGTTCGCGTTCTTCGGTATACAAAGCTGCCTGCTGTGAGCGAATGTAAAACGCTATCAATTTTGAACAAGGTGGAGGTGTAACATTGACTGTCAGCTTGAAAGAAACAAAACAAGATTGTCGAGGGTGCCTGCGATCAAATCATCAGGATGATGTAGCCACCCGGAAAAACTCATGTATGGAGGGTTACGCTCTCTCACCCCATCTGCTCTGCTATATTACCTATGTTGGGCAACGACGAACTTTGGCACATGATCATCAACCCAAACCCAAAAGAACAAGACTTGAAGTTGAAATGCTTTGAAATTGTATTCGTATGCCAGCTTTCCTAGCTGAGCTAATCTGTTGAAACAAACCAAGCCTTGACGCCCTAGTGTGCTATCATCCGCCACGGGCCTTCTATCACCAACACCTCTACCCCAGGGTTGCCGTCTCATCCCTTGTGACTCTTGCGGTCGCTATCGATATGTTAGTCATAGGCATTCAAAGGGGCGTTGCACAGTAACTCACGTGCTCAATCTCCTAGACAATTGCTGGAGCTTCTTGTCGTTGGCCGCATCCACGGCCGCCTTCTCCAGTGCCTGCTTCCTGTCCTCATCTTGCTGCTTCACAACCTCCTCGTGGCTGGGGGGAAGCCTTTCGTTCTGCAAATCGACCTTGCGAGCATCCTCGAATGTGTTGATGGCGTTCTTGATACCCTCGGCACCCAGCATCAGCGTACCAGCAGGAAGTCTGCCACCGGAGACGGTCTTCAGCTCAGTGACACGCTCAGACTCTTCGCGCAACACCTGGAATACACGCGAAAGACGACCAATGGCCAGAATCTTGTTCTTGATCGCCCGTCTCTTGTACTCGATCGACTCGGGATCTTGCGAGGCGCCGGAGAGGGGTGGCGACATGGGGCCGGGCGATGTGGACGACGGAGTGGCGTCCTCCTTCAGCTCCTCCTCCGAGCACGTGCTGAGGATGGCGATGAGCATATCGGTAATCTTTTCACCGACGAAGGGCAGAGACCAAGTGAAGACGTCCATGAAGTTGGGCAGCCAGTACGGGTGGGGCGTGCAGTTGAACTGCCTAATGTTCATGACATTGTTCTCGTACTTCAACACGGCGGCCTTGTTGTTGTAGACGTCGAGGTAATTCGGCGCGGAGAAGATGGTCATGACACTGGGGAAACCCGTGGTGCGAGTCTTGCGGTACATGCGGTAGCCTGCGTCTTGCGCCTCGTGGGCACGAATGACGGAAAGAAGGTTATTCTTCTCGAGGAATGCGCATGCGGCCGGGTATGAAAAGAAGTAGGAGCATCCGCGGACGTGGTTGTGCAGGAAGTAGTCACTGGTCTTTTCTTGTCCAAAGTCCTCGAGAGGGTCGGCCCAGAGGATGTCGCACATGAGACCCTGAGTGGGCGGCTCGCGGAAACGGTCAATCTGCGAGGGCATCTTGTTAGTTGCAATGCGCGTGCTGAGGCGAGAGGGATACTTACGCTGCGCAAGTCGTCGAGTGTGTGAAGCTCCGGGCTCAGACCGCCGTGAATGCACAGGAACTGTTTGTTCATGACAGCAGCCAGGGGCAGGCAGCAGAAAGACTCCATGCAGGCTTCGTAAATGGCCTCGGAGTATTTGTGCTTGCACTCCAGCTTGAAGGTGAAGTAGTCGGTCAAGTGGCGGCACTCGTGGTTGCCGCGAAGCAGCCAAAGGGTCTTTGGGTAGTGAATCTTCAAGCACCACAGATACAGGACGCACTCGATGGAGAAGTAACCTCTGTCGACGTAGTCACCGAGGAAAAGATAGCGCGTCTCAGAGGGGTCGCCTCCAACTTCGAACAGCTTCATGAGGTCGTAGTATTGGCCGTGGACGTCACCGCAGACGGTGATGGGCGCATCCATCTCGAGCAGGTTGGGCTCGGCGCGGAGGACCTCGGTGCACGTTTTGATGATCCATAGAGCCTGCTCCTCGGTCAAGCGACCCTCGCGGTAAAAGTGCTGCTTGAGGAAGTTGATGTTGGGCTTTGTGTGGGTTTCGTCCTCGAAGAATTGCTCGTCAGAGGGCGTGAACATGGCGGGGGCCTGGACATCTGTGACAAGGAAATGAGGTTAGCGCCAGCAAAGGCCTGTTGAACCTGGATTGCAGAGAAACGAGGGGATTCGCAGCGCTCAAGACTCGCGATGACGGCGAGGCTGGCGGGTAGCGTAGCGTGGATGGGGTATCAAGCGTACCTTTGCAGACTCGCTCCATGGTGTTCACCTGAGTGCCATCTTCCATGGTATGAATGGTGAAGTCGATCTCGGGCAGGGGCTTCTTCTCGCGAATGGCGCGGATGGCATTGTCGACCTGCTGCTGGGTGCGGTGGCCGTCGCCAGGCGTGCTGGCTCCCTCGGGGTCCATGATGGCTGGTGATGTGACGCGGCGAAAGCGAAAGGGGTATCTATGATGGATACGAAGGTACTCGGGTGGCAGAGAACAGAGCGGTGAGGGACGGCTAGGCGAGAACCAGCTCTGGATCAAGTCGCGATGGGGGCCTGCAAAGAGGCGAGGTGGGTTGGGGCGAGGTCGTTGGGCACGAGACGAGACGAGACGAGACCAGGCTTTGCAATGCGAGGCGAGGGGTAAAAATTGAGGTGAGAAAGATAGGGCTGAGAAGGGGGAGTTGGGTGAAGGGAATTGGGATGGGATGGGATGCACTTGGCCAGGTCCAGTCTGGCAGTGAAGGTCCAGTCGTCAGTCTCCAGTTTCTAGGCTCGCTACGCGGGCGTGGCCACTTAACGCTACCTTACCTTTGGTGGTACCTGAGTACGGGAGGCGCCCTCACTCCTGGCGACACCTACCCGACCACTAAAGTACGAATAGAGACTCTACTGTCAGCGATCCACATCGCCAATTCAGGGCACGTCAGGGTGCTGGTGCTGTCGCTCAAGTAAGCTGGGAGCTGTGAACACGCACACCTCACCTCAGATGAATTGGCAGGTGGCAGACGCCAAATGCCCGCGGACGGCGGGACGCTGAGGCTTGGTATACATCCAACCCGCCGCAAAATTGTGTACCGAGTGAAGTACCTTGACGTGACACCCCTCTCACCATGGCTCACGTACTCACAAGAGAGGCAGCCACAGGCACCCAGTTGCCTTTGCTGTTCCCCCCACTTCCGCCAGGAAAAGAGCAGTACGTACCTTACCTTGACGCTGCATGGATTGGACCCTTTCCCCTCCCCCTCATCCACCGAACAGTATCCGTACAGCGCTTTTTCCACTTCGCTTCACCTCCAATTGCATGCAGCACGGTTCACCTCGGACTTGACCAGCCAAGAATGGAATATCACGACGCGCATTGGACACAACCCGCTCGCCAGCCCCTCCTCCACGTTTTCGCACCACACGCGAGCCAGAATCCGGTGAGAGATGATCCTCGGCGGCCAAGTATGTTCAAATGTCATCATTCAGTCATCCGCGCCAGCTTTCTTCTACCTCTATCCAGTCTATCGGCTGCAATTCTATCCATAGGCATGGTATCCCTGGGACCTAAAGATGCTGAACAGTCTGTCGTCGCTGCCGCATTCGAGCCAATGACCTCGATACGCCTCGCGAGCAAGCTCCAGTCGGTTTATCGACTCATCAAGTAGCCTCCGAACCCCTTGCTAGCCGGCCAATGTATCCTCCGGGTCCGCCACGGTGCCCTTTCATCTTCCATATTTACGGCATCCTCATGGGTATCATCGTCCTTCGCTCTTTATGGCAAGCAGTACCCTCCGTCGACGACCAGATCAGAGCCGGTAGTGTATGAGGCGGCGTCCGATGCCAGGTACAAATAAGCGCCCTTGAGCTCGCTGGGTTCTCCCTCGCGTCTGTTTGCCATGTCAGCCCATGAATTCACGCGTTCTGCATCTCATCAACTCACCCCATCGGAGTCTTGTTCCTCCACTGCTTCTTGGACTCTGCATCGACAAAAGCAGTGATCTCAGTCTTGATGTATCCGGGCGAGACGGTGTTCACGCGGGCAAAATCGACCCATTCAACGGCCAAGCTCTTGCCTGTTCATTTGTCAGCCCCGTTTGCTTCACGCCAGGACTGCAGCACTCACAGAGGTGGACGACAGCTGCCTTGGACGCGTTGTACACCGCTTGCGCCTGCGGGATGTTGACAACATGAGCGCTCATGCTGGCGGTGGCGATGAAGCTGCCGGTGGTGAAGCCCTCGAGCTTCTTACCGTCGAGCGTCGTACCCTCCTTCTTTTGCCTGCGGAAGTGCTCCCCGGCAACCTGGGCGCAGTAGACGGTGCCATTGACGTTGACGGCCATGACCCTGTCCGCAACGTCCATCGGTCCGTCGATCAAAGGGCCTTCCTCCCACGCGATGCCCGAGTTGGCAACGAAGACGTCGAGGCGGCCGTTGAATTCAGACACGATCTGCTGGATCGACTCCTGAATGGCTTGGTGGGACGTGACGTTCACCGGATACGCCTTGCCTGCGGAAGGATTAGCAACACAACTTAGACGTCTTCCTATGGCGCCTTCACGTACACTTGACGCCGTACTCCTTCTCGATCTCGGCAGCACGGTCCAGGGCCTTTTTGTTGCTGTTGTACCAGATTGCAACGTTGGCACCCGCCTCGGCATAGGCATGGGCGATTTGCAAGCCAATACCAGCACCGGCTCCAGAGACAATAGCCGTCTTGCCCTTGAGAGAGAACAGAGGCAGCACACGAGTGCTTTGTGGTGCCACGGTGGCATCGTGCTTGAAAGCACCGTCCTTCATGTCGGCCATTCTTGCGATTGTCGTGGAAAAGGGCTGTAATCTCGCGAGATTGCTGGCGGTTGCGGCACGAGGGACACAAAGGTTTCGAGGCCGCGAGACCGCAGCGCGAAGGGTGTGGCGGAACATTTTAACAAGCGTCGGCGGGGAGGATATTGCCGCAAGAGGGTCTCTTTTTTGCTAATTAACTCAACAAGGTTCTAGGGAGAAAGCTTCACCACACTCCAAGATACTGAGGATTCCACTCGACGATTCCACGAAGCGGCCCTTGAGGGAGGAGCTAATACTAATACTACCTTAGTATGGCCAGCGCGCCGCGGCAATGAGTCCCTGGCTCATGCGCCGGAACAATCGACAGCGAGGTGATGCTGTGGGGCTCGAGGGAGCTGTCTGCTGTGCCGCTCGACGCTAAAACGGATGGAGGGGTCCATGGTAGCGGCAGCAGCCAGTGCGCGTCTCAAAGCCGTCATTGACCCTGAAGCCGGTACTGGGGAGATGCCTCCGCATGGCCATTGCCTTCTGCTGCATGTCTCATGTGTTCTTCATCCTCGGCCATCGCCAGGGTGGGTTCCAGGTTCTTGTGGGGGGAACCTGGCGCCATGGGTTCCTGGCCTTCGGGGCTCTTCGGGTCGCATTGCTCCTGAACTGGGCCGTGTCAAGATGCAAATGTCAATTACACGGCGGATTTGCTCAATGGCAAGGTCCTGAATCGCGGGGCCATCGGGGCTAAAACGCACATCCCCCGCCTTGACTCGACTGGCGCGCTTCTACACGTGTAAACTACAGCCGCTTTAGTTACAGGGGACCCGCCGGCCACACGAGACCTGCCAGAAACGAAACCGGCCGGGTCGGGCCAACGCAGCGATGAAGATGAACGGATGAGATGATATCAACGGTTTCCTCTTTGCGCCTTTGTTCGCGAACCATTTCGCCTTCACATGCCAATGCAACTCTACCCAAACTTTGACACCTTGTCATGCCTTCTCTTTAGCCAACAACCTGGTTCAGGACGTGTTCGTGGGGGAAGTTGGTGTTTCTCCAACGGGAGACAAAGTCGTCTCGGTTAACTATGACGGTGTTATAATCGTTTTACACACGCAGGTTTGCAATCTCGAGAAACTCACTGTAGGCACCGGCGATGCGTCTTCGTCCCTCAAACGCACTTCTGCCGTGCATCACACGCCAGTTGTCAAAGACTGGACACGAATCTGATCAGCATTGCGTCGTTTCACGCAAGACACCAACATGGCACTCACTCAAAACCTGACCGGGCTTTAGTTGCCACCAAAACTCGACGTCGGATCTCCGAAGAATGGCATCCCACTTCCGGGCCGCCGCGTACCACTCCGTCGGCGAAACGTCCTCGGTGAAGGGCACGACGCCGCGGTCGTCGTTGTTCCACCGCACCCGATGCAGTTTACCCGTCTCCTGGTCGATCTCGAGCACGGGGTACCTCTTGTCGGGGGATATCGTGATGCCCTCGTTCCCGCTCGCGTGCCAGGGCAGGCGCACTTTGGAGAGGATGTCGTACGCTGCGGGGTCCTCCTTTTGCAGGATTTGGGCCGCGTAGAAGGCGTCCACGAGGAGCGATTCTCCTCCCAGCTTGCCGTCCTCGGGGAGCTGCTGTCCCGGCGGGGCCTCGTGGGAGAGCATGTGGAAGGCCTGCAGGCCGGCGGGGTCCGTAAAGTAGGTCGTGTCCGTGTGCGCCGGGAGGGCGATGTTGGTGTAGGCGGTGTCGGCCATAGCGAGGTCCGGGACGAAGTCATAGAAGCCGCCGTAGTGCGTCTCACGGATGAAGGCGACCCTCTCCAGGACGCGCTGCGTCGGGTCGGGTGTGTCGTAGGGTGTGCCGTCAACGAAGGCGAAGCCGTACTGGCGCTGCGCCGTGTCAGTCTACTGTCGCGCCAAAGTAGACGATGCCTTGCTTACGATGAGGTTTGTCAACTTTGCGACGCCCGACTCGTCTTTCTTGGACATGAGGTGGTCGTACTCAACGACGGGGCGCCTGTTGCCAACGTCGGAACCCCAGAAGTGATAGCTTGGGTAAAGTCAGTGACAGGTCAGTGTTTTAAGGGTGTGGTGAGATGCCTCACTTGACCTGCTCCGGACTGCGGTGATCATTCTGCAGATAGTGCTTGATGAACTGCCAGGGATAGAAGCTCTGGTGACCATCCTGCTCCCCTGTGGTCGCATCACTGTCAATCTAATGCCTCAAACGCATACGAGGACTTTTATGAGTTGCACACTCACATGTCACCTTGATGCCCTGTTCTTCCGATTTTATGTTGGAGGGCCGGATGTCTTGGCTGATCTACAGTTTATGCCCCCGTTGCATTATTAGTCGGGACGATATTTTTTGGAAGGTTGCTGAGGGTTGCAGTCGAAGTCACGATGATCAGGTGGCAGGCTTACGGCGTATGTATCAAAGTTTCGTTGTGTGGTGTCTTGGTTCACACACTTGCTGCAACGACAGTTGTCTCTGGCGGTGGTGTGTTAATCAGACGAGGAGGATCCTGCAATTCACGGTTTACAACATACCTAAGCCAGAAATGCGGGCTAGATTGGAGAGTTGGAGTTAGTTGAGGCCTGTAAGATGTCGCGTGGTGATGGACCGGTCGACCGGAGCCGGAGCCGAAGCCGTTGGGGGGCCGACGACACGGGGGGTTGAGAGAGGGGGGTGACGGCAAAGCAGCCCGGTGTGGGTGGGCTGGGCCCGACTTACAGCGTCGATCTACGGGCAGATACTCCCGTCAGCCCGTTGATTTGCACGCCGTCTTCTACGACTTTGGCATTGAGCTGAGACTGGGCGGCGGCGGCGGTTGCAGAGACAGAGAGAGATCTGCTCGCGGATCCGAAGGTGCCACATGTGGTGATGCGGGGTGCTACTGCGAATACAGCGGCGCGCCTAAACCGGAGAGATTGGGGTGTGAGACCTTCACATGTCACTTTGACTGCGGTGTATGATGCATACCTCGCGGCTCGGGGGGCGATGGTCCTGAGCATGTTGCAGCAAGAGACGAACTGAAGGGGGACGTGGAAGGCTGGAAGAGCGGTTTTTGTTTCCAATTGGATGCCGAATATTGGATGGGGGGGGGGGGGGGGGGGTGGGGGGGGGGACTTGGTAATGGGGGAGGGGGGGGGAGTGGGGGAAAGGGTAACTCGGGGGGGGGGGGGGGGGGGGGGGGGGTGTGGGGGTGGGGGGGGGGGTGGGGGGGGGGGGGGGGGGGGGGGGTTTCCTGTAGGATGGAACTCTGATAACGGACCGAAGAGGTGGGAGAGTTGGAGAAAGTGTTCGAACTCTGAGTGATGGAGGGAGGGAGGGATGGGAATTTCGGAAACTGGGATATTTTGGTAGGTGGTCGTTTGAGAAATGCGACGGGATCTCGGGGGATCGGGAGGGGCTTTCGTCTGGGGAAAGAAGCCGAGAACAGGCGGGATTTACTAAGGTAATGGAACCCCACCATAAGCACCTGTAGTCGCCTCGTCTCCCTCAAGATGCGGTGGAGGGACCGCTGGAGATGCTGTGGTTTTGGCACTGACATCAGCTGACACCCCTCCATACCCCTGTCGCTCCTTTGTTGGCCTTCAATACCCGCTCCGAGTAGGGATTTTGCCTCGGTCTAAGTTCCATTGTCAAAGCATGACGGTTCTAGGCTCGCAATTAATCAAGCCGTGGATGGATTAGGCCAAAGGACGCGAGGAAGAGTCATGGCCGGAGCATAGGACATGTCTCATGACGTCTTGTATTCGCTTGGTGGGCCAGTGCTCTCTCCCGCGTGTCGAGGTGCGCGATTGCACGCCATCCCTCACATTTGAGGGAAGGCTGCGTCATGTAGACTCATTTGTTGCTTTAGTCTGGATTGGCGCTTGGCGCACCCAAAGGTGACGATGCAGTTCTTGTGGCGTTCAATTCGCAATTATCATGGTCGAGGCGGCTGAAGTGCTCCACGACAATCCATTGTAATGCGCATTGCAAAAAGAGGCGGCATACGCTCGGGAGCACAATGCGGTTCCGTGTGCGACCCGGCAGCACCAAACCCGGCTCCGGGTTCCGGCCCCATATACCCCGAGAATCCCACGCCGACGTCGCCCGAACCCGGCAATTCGTTCCGAGAAGGCCGCGCCGATACACGTCTGGCTTTTTGGCCGTGACGGTGTCTTTCGTCCCGCCACAACACACGTCAAGTAGTCAACGTGGTAATCCAACATTTTGGACCCCTTACTCGACGGCACTCCTTGGTCTTTCCGACATTCAACCTCCCAGCTTCAACAGCTCAGAAAATCCTGCCGCGTCGCGGGAGTGTATGCCTCGCTTCGCCCACCGCGTTTGATCGACCTTCTCCCAGACCGTTCTTTGAGACCCGCCTTGCATGCTCTACAAAGACCGGACAGGTGAAATTTGGGTCCCGGGCGCAAACATCATAGCCGCCGTGACCGTTCTCCCGGGACCGAGATTGTCTCGCCTGCCTTATCGACAACCTGGTATCGTGCCATCCGGGTCCTGTACCCAGGCCCGCGAGAGGGACAAGGAAAACAAGCGCCAGAATGCCACAATTGGGCTTCACGCCAACCCGCTTTCCCGTTTTTGGCCTTCCTTCTGAGACGTTGCAAGGTACACTTGCATCTGACCCTCGTGTCTGCCCACTCGCATGACCTAGACGGCACCGACGCAACGGTAAATTAGCACTGCTGCCCTCGTTCTCTGCTGCCTCGTCCTGCTGCAGGTTGGCGTCTGCTGTTGGAGCGGCGTTGGGTTGTAAGTGTTCGCGCGTAGACGGCTCATCTGATTGGCCGCGCTTGGCGACGACGAGGGCAGCGGGTCTGCGCCGAACATCAAGCCCCATCATCGCGGCAGGTCATGTCCATCGGTTGGTCCGCTCGTCGACTAGAACCAACAGGGCCGTTACTGGGTATGGTGTCCTGGGGGAGACGAGATATTGATATACCATGACTTCCTCTGCGTACACGATCCTGCCCATGGCATTTTCTCGAGTTGCTGGCCTTTCTCTTGGTTGGGTTTCCTTTGAATGTTATACTCCCTCCATCTCTACTTACTTCTTGCAGCCGTATCAATTCGGAAATTGTTTTCTAATCTTTATTAACAACATGGCCTCAACAGGAAGTTGGAAGAGGCTATGCATATGTGGCTGGCTACTCTGCAACCGACACCTCGTCTCCGCGCTGAAGATCATACCTCGCTCGCCGTCAGCCTCCCAACTTCATAATGTCAGCCACCAACTTACACCCAGAGCCACATCACTCGCCGACGCCAGCTGCCCCGTCGAAGGATACACGACCTGTGGTAACGGCATGGCAGACTACTTTTGCTGTCCCATCGACACGACCTGCATGATCCTGGCAGAGAGGACCACCGTCTTGTGCTGTCCAAAGGGGAGTTCATGCGACATTCTCGCGCCCATCACCTGCGATGTCAGTCTGCAAGACGTGGTCAGGAACCCGACGAGCCCGATCCATACCACGAGACTCAAGCAATCCCTACCACAATGCGGAAGTAGTTGTTGTCCGTTTGGGTACACCTGCCGGGCCGATTCTGTCTGCTTCTGGGATGTCGACCCGGAGGGGCCTCAGACCACCAGCACGTCAGTCTCATCTACAAAGACAATTGCGACAAGTGCAATGCCGACGCTCACCCAGGAAGCGACAGCTACAACCGTCGAGACTATTCCAGCTGCGTCGTCAACACCATCTGCCACCCTGGGCCACGAGTCCCCGACCCCGTCGGCAGCAACATCGCCCTCAGAAACCGAGACCCGTGGCGGCATCATTGCAGGCACCACCATCGCAGCCATTGCTTCGGTCGCCGGTTTGACGTGCCTCGTCTGGTTCAAGAGACGGTCCATATCCGAAAGCGTCGTCGGGCCCGCAGAGTTCCTCACCCGCCCCTGGCAACAGCTCCGTGAACATAACTCTGAACAAGACGTCTCGCTGCCGCGGTACACCTCGCCGCCGCCGGCGTACGCCGTGAAGATGAAGCCGCCGTTGACGAAGCAGTTCACGTGGAAACACTACAGTCCGGATTCCGTCGGCCGCGACGGCAGCGTCTCCGTCCCTGTCGAGTTGCCTGCCACGCCGGTTTCTTTTAGCCAATGGCTCGTTCGGGAGGAAGGGGAGGCGACGAGACCGCGGTCTCACTATGAACCCTACCGGCGTCCTTGATGACTGGTGATGTTTTTCTTTGGAAGCCTCTTCTTTTTGAAAGGGGGGGTTGGCTCGGCTTTTTCTTTTCAATAGACAAAAATTGTTTTACCGTCATTCTTTGTGTTTTAAGCATGCGTCTGTCAAGCAAACGCCTTCTATGAGAGATATGAGACACGTTCCTGTACACTGCTACGAAGCATGGGGGGAAATCTAGAATGATATCATGAGTTCGTCTGCCTACCAGTGTGGACCAAAGCTTTCTCGCGTCTTTCAACCAGCTAGTTAAATAGTCATTTTCATCAAGAGAGTGGTCCCAAAAGTCCCTACATATCCCAGGTTCAGCACAAGTCGTAAAGCTCGACCACATTACCTGGAGTCAACGAGCACTGCTTCGGTCACCTTGAACGTCTCAAAACAGTAGAATTGATACCAGCTCGAACAAGAAGAAGTCACCCTCTGCCTCTTCAACATGCCTCGCCCAACGACAGACAGGGTCATCCACGACTACACCGCAAAGATCCTCCCCACGGCCATGATCCTCATTCTCATCATCTTCACCGTCGTCGTCCTGGTGTACAGCATCGGTGAAAGGGCAGCCGTTCCCGAGAACGCCGCCGTTGCCTTCGCTGGCATCGTCTTTGGGGTCTCTGGACCCTGGCTGATGGGCCACTTGGTCATATACTGCAGGGGCGCGCAGGCGGTGTCGCCTCCGCCTCTGGCCCTCACAGGTATCGCAACCGGGGTTGGGGCTACGACGATGGCTATCCCCTCCGTTCCGCAGGTTCCTCCCGCGGCCACTGCTGGTGTCGCGGTGCCTCCGACGGTTCTTCAGCCGCAGCAGCAGTTTCAGCGTCTCCAGCTCCCTCAACGCCTTCAGTATCAAGAGCAAGCACAGCAGCAAGGCTATCCCCCACAAGCTTACACTTATTCACAACCGCAGATACAGTCTCGTCAGCAGACGTTGCCACCGAGGCAAGAAGAACAGCCACGGCAGCGACGAGAAGAAGAGGTACCGGTGACATCGGAGCAGCAGCAGCAGCATGAGTGCCAGCGAAGGCAAACACAACTAGAACCAGCGGTTAAAGGGCCCCCTTATCCTGCGTCGCCCCCTGGACTAGAGCAAGAAGGGTCACGGGTAGAACATGGCCAGCAAGAGCCACAACAACAAATAGAACAGCAGCAGGGACAATCACAACCTCCGATACAACAAGTGCGCGAAATGCCACAGCTTCTAGAAAACGTATGGCAGAAACGGCCGAGCGTACCCGGAAACCAGGCCACCACCACCTCGGTTCCCGACCCAGTGAAGCAAAGACAGCAACCGATGGGACCCAGGATTATGACGGCAAGACAACCCGTACTCCCTGAGCGCGGGTCCAGCCTTCAGAGGTCCTTTTCCGGCACGAAGTCCCGGAGACATCGCAGCCAGAGCTTGAGCAGTCCGCGGCTTTACCAAACTAGACAGCTATCGAGGGGTTCATTGAACCGCGAGAGGCCTGCGAGGGGTCGCTGTCCCGCAGACGCTGCCGAGGCGACCGTTGATCGAGGCCGTTCGCGGGCAGATTGCAGTCGTCCGGAGCCCTATGATCGAGATGTTGAACCGGAGCCCGGGTCTGCTTCGGTCAGGTCGACGAGCTTGGACTCTGCTACCCGAGCATCTTTGAAGGTGAATAAGACATCTGAATGTCCCGAGAGCCTATCGTGACCTAACTCAGACCAGCCCGCCCCTTTGACCATTACGAAACAACACAGAGCATACCAGCCATCAACTGGAGATGAGAGGCCTAGCGAGAACCTGAGAGATGCCTCGCTTCCAAGTCGGCAAGTCGACCAGCTCGAATCCAACCCCCAGGGCCGAGAAGCGCAAAGCCGGGATACTGCTGGAGGCACCCTACCAACTATTCGATGTGTACCTGCAACGCCACCAAACGCACAGCTCGCTACCGTTCAGCCCGCCCAAGGTGAGATACGTGATCAATCTCCGTGTGCTTCTATCTCCTTTTCTTCCTCATCACAATCTTCTCCCCCCCCTTCTCCAACCCCGTCAGCCCTCAAACGCAATCCTTCAACCTTTGAAGAGATGGGTTTTCCCGTGGCGTGCGGATCGAAACAAACAGGCAACATTCGTCGATCCTTTGACAGTCTCAGCCGACAACCTCTCCCCGATTCCCGTGACAAAGTTTCTGACAGTTGTGGCAAGCCTCGGAGCAGTATGATTGACTTGCAGACCAACGTCGTCTTCCTGCCAAACTACACCATCACGGCTAGCCGGCTTCTCGATCTTGAGCACGGCGAGAACGGGAGTCTTTGTTTCCTGTGGCTGTATGAGAGGCAAGAGCAAGCGGTGGGAGGTGATGAGAAGCTCATCGACGGGCGTGATTGGGATATGATGTGCAGTCCAGGATAGTCGGAGGAGTGGCTTGCCAAGCTTGTGGAGCTATCAAAGTCCCATGGTCAGATAGAGTTACAGAATAAAGAGGGATTGTTTGGTAGAGGAAGTCTGATGTTGGATAGAATGATGCTCGACATGAGAGATGAGCACAACTTTTCGACTACAACACCTCAAGCTCAGACCGGGTAACATGCTCCGGAATTTCTTCCCCGCATCGTTCACCTCCTCTCCGAAGTTCCACGAGTGACACCACATGGCGTAGATTTGGAGATTAGAGTTGTCATCTGTCAATGAGGGGTAAAGCGAATGCCGGAGCTCGAGGATGAAGCTCAGAGCATCACACCACGGCCCAGGATGCTCAGCTTCTATCCACCTATCAAGATGCCGAAGCCAATTACACGCAGGATGAGAGGGGGCTGATGGACTCGGAGGCTGCGGGACAAGTGACCTGCTGTACATTAACTGCGACAGATGTAAGATGCCAGCTCCAACGAAAGTACACATCTATCCAATTCCCATCCCAAGGGGCACGTTGACGATGAAGTAATCTGAGAAGTGAACGTGACCTCACACGCAAATCACCGTCAAAGGAGCCATCAAACATGGCAGAACCTCAAGCACCCGCAAACGCCTCCTGGACCGACACAATCTACAACCTCAACCGCGGCAGCATCGACGACGAGCGCGAGCGCCTGGCCTACAACCACTTCCACGTCTGGCTGCCCCTCACCGGCGACCTCCTCCCGCCACACATCCTCTCAGCCCTCCGAGCCCAAGAAGGACGGCCCCCGCGGATCGCAGATGTGGCGACGGGAAGCGGCGTCTGGCTGACGTCCGTCTCTGAGATCGTCCCGCCGAGGTCGGAGCTCTACGGCTTCGACTTTGACCAGCTCAAAATGCCGACGCCGCCGATGCCGCCGCCGCAGCAGCAGCAGCCGACACTTGAGTTCCGGAAGCACGACGTCCTCCAGCCGTTTCCCGCAGAGTTCAGGGGTACGTTCGACCTCGTGCACGTCCGGCTGCTCGCGCTGGGGCTGAAGAAGGACGACTGGGACGTCGCCGTGGGGCACCTGCGCGCGTTGCTGGCGCCGGGCGGGTGGCTTTTCTGGGAGGACATAAGTGACCTGTTCATCAGGTTCTATCCGCTGAGCAGGGCGTACGAGGAGTTCTGGTGGGTGACTATGCAGCATGATGCGAAGGTCGGGAGGGATAGACTGTGAGTAGTTCCCGCTGCTGTGGCGTTGCCCCTCCCTCCTTTTCGCATAGCCAGCAACCAAAAGGGACAAAAGGTCTCATTGCTCACACCTGTGCTAGGATTCCAATGGGCCTGCTCAAAAAGTTCCAAAAGTT
Organism: Colletotrichum orchidophilum; assembly: GCF_001831195.1. Taxonomy (NCBI): domain Eukaryota; kingdom Fungi; phylum Ascomycota; class Sordariomycetes; order Glomerellales; family Glomerellaceae; genus Colletotrichum; species Colletotrichum orchidophilum. The sequence continues at coordinate 497,958 of NW_019172966.1, forward strand.
GGGCTTCCAGAACTGCGAGCAAAAGATTTGGAACTCGTGGGCGGCGGATGAGTCAGTTCAAGATGAAGCCACCGCGGGTATCCTGCGCCTGATAAGACCATCGTTGATGTCTATCGTCGAAGACGGCGGGGAGGATACGGTCAAGACGATGGAGGACGTCAGTCGTATTGAGAGGGATTTAAGGTGCGATGTAGAGGGAAAGGGTTCCCGAACTGGGTTTGATTTCATATGGAACTGGGGGCAGCGACCTGGATGAGGTTGGATCCATGTTGCAAATTTTTCCGACATTGGCCAACGACAGGCTGCTCGTCCATCCCGTTTTCACTTCATCTTTCTCGTCCCTCTGTGCAGCTTTTACATAGCCTACATATGATGTCGCAATACGAGGCACTTCTTCTGCCATATGCTACGTACATCTCTACTTGACGTGGCCACCAAAGCTCAGGTGGTTTGATACGTAATACCGTTCACACGGGAAATGAAGGACATGTAGGCTCACTGGGCTGTCCGGACCATACTTCCGTTGTAATGAGGTAAATTTGAACGGCCAGATAGTCTGGGTGTTTGTTCCATCATGTCTTATTTGTATGGTTGAAATGACAGGTGCGTACCATGGTAGGAGATGATTTGAGAAAACGTATCGTGATTTGGATGCGACAAGGGCACCACAAACTAGAATGGCCAGACTCATACACACTCTTGCAGATGAGTAAACGCGACTCGGACTACGGCAATCTGCGCATGGAAACGTCCTTGGAAGATGCTTCATCAATTTTCACCAAGAGCGGACCACCAAGGAGTTATCATCGACGTGGCCGTGACCGCAGTGATGCTTTCACGCAACCTTCCTCTCGGTCAATTCACTTCACTCCGAAGCAAGCCACAGTGGTTGACTTACTCGCCATGCCTTGCAGGGAATTTGGGCCTGTGATAGTCCACACGGCCTGGTCCTCATTATTGACTGGAAACACTCGAACGATGGAACAAGTGCCACCAAAATGCCGGGTATGAGCACCGGAGCAGGACTCGGTTGTAGCCTCAAATTATTACCGTCCAGTCCGATAGTATCGCGACAACAATGAGGTACTCAACGGCTCGTGGCATTTACATGTTCTTCACATGTTGAGCGTCTCTATCACGCCGTCCATATTGACTCGCATAGTGGACCAACCTCGTTATCGTCTGGAAGCTCGAATCCAGTCTGAACGTGACCATCCCATTGGGGAGAGACGGTGAAGAATCCCCGTGTCCGAAGGAAAGCGGCGATGGCAAACGTCATCACAATCTCCGGCCCGTCGCCGCGCAGGTCCGAGTTCCGGTTTCGCAACGACATTGATCCTAACCAATGCAACATTTCTGCTGAGGAAATGTTTACTACGTACGCCATTGGGAGACGGTGATCGAGAGGGCTCATATAACACAAGAGTTGACTAGCCAAGTGGCTTGTCGCGCCAATCGAGTCCCGAGTGAATAGTTGGTTCGCACGTTCCCTTCCCGTGAGGTTGGCTTCGCCCGTGCTTTCATTGACCAGCAAAAACCTCACATTACCACCGCAAGTCACGTTATGCCCGCAATCTCACTAGCAGGAAATGACAAGAAGGAAAGAAAACCACGCACGCGAAAAGAAGTCAGTGCAGCCTTCGCCAGTCCGAGAGCCCGCAAATGACAACGCAACAAAAGTTGACATTGCATGAGGTCAATGTTTCCCGGGGCGTCTGGCCCGCCGCCTTGGTGTAAAAGGAGAGGGGGAACTCGGACCCCCCCGGCCGAACGCCGGCGGATGAGTGAAGGGCGTCAGTGCCGGTGAGTCGTGATGACAAGAGCGGCCGTGAGCGCCGTGATCATTGCGCTGCTCATCTCCCGACTAGGCGGGCGAGCTAATGAACGCTTAGTATGACAGAATATTGCCTCCTCCTACAGTGTGTGCGTCTGGGACTCATCGCGGGCGTTGGGGACGGACGGTGGTTCCTGGCGGGAAGATGTTGGCCTGAAGTCGCTACTTGCTAGATATGTTCAAGTTCTGGACTCCAAGTCTCTGTGATGCAGTCTGGCGCCATAGCGGCTCTGTCATATGGAGAGGAAAGAGATGGGCGGGCGGCTTCCGAAGCTAGATCGTCATGAGGCTGATGATGGACGACATCGGGGTTTGAAAAGAGCCTCTCTACAAGTGCCCAAGAGTCAGCAATCGGTCCCTCTGAAAGCCACGGTATCGGGTACTGGGCCATGTCCATCTTAAACGCTCATGATATCGCAAAGCTGAACCCGTGTCTGGAAACCCCACTGATCATCTTCGACGAGTGCTTGGCCATCCATCTCGTCCAGGCAAACCTGGATGTTTCGAAATCGAGTTCAAGGACCCGACCTATCGGGGCCTTGCCTTGTTCGAGATCGCCTCCACTGATCGGAAGAAAAAGCCACGAGCAACCCTTGTCGGGGGCGAACGCCTTTCCCACGATACAACGAGGCCATCGCGATGCGAATGTTTCTTCATCTCGAGGCCTGACGTACCAGTAACCCAAAACACACCCCTCGCTCTCGGACGGGAAAAGCCACATCGGCAGACGCCATGGAGATTTTCGTGAAACTCGCTTCCGATCTCCACCAGACAACCCGCAATCTTTAACCCCCCTCCTGGTTCCGCGGGCGTTCCAAAAGATCACTTGCATCCGTCGGTCGGTCGGCGCCCGCTAACCTGACTATACCCCGGATCCGACGTTCATCCTCTTCCGCGCATTGGCGGGTTGCAGAGAAATTCAACCTCAAGCCGATTTCTCTCTCTTTCTCTCGCTCTCTTTCGGGACCGACAATCTCGGGGGGTTTTCACTAGAAAGCTCCCCTATCCACGCGCGCCACGGTGGTAGTCTCTCTTTCCCATTTCTCGTGGCGCGGCGTCTTTGCGCGCGCTAACACGCCGCCTTGTGGGCATGGCAATCTGGCAGCCTTGAGAGGTGCCATCCCAACTTTGATTAAACACGGTGGTGGTTGGTGGTGCTCGGCCGTAAAAGGAGGGGGGTGGCGTGGTAATGAAAGTAGGCCGGACTTGCACTTTGGCTCGGACCCGGAGGCGTGGCTGGTGACGGGGACGGCCTCTGACAATCAGAAGTAGGTCTTGACCCGGCTCAATGGCTCCTCCCATCGTCCTCATTTCCACGGCGCGCTTCTTGTCATCTCCGCCGTAATCTGCCCAACGCCTGTGCAGCTATGAGAAATGATGGACTCAGAGAAGCCCGTTTCGAGTCAGGCGCGCTCTCTGCCTCGTTTCTCAACCCCCCCTTTCCCAGGCTTCGGTATATTGGGAGAAAGGGAGAGGCAAAAAAAACTGCCATGTCTCGCACGAACATCAAAGGCACCAGGTCGTTCTGATCCCAGCCATCAGGTTACACAACAACCGCCCGGCATCACCCAGCCACGACATGTGGTGCAAAGAAACGAAAAGACAGAATCGTGACTCCTACAGGATTCTGACCCGACGACTGGCCCGACCCAAATGAGTCCAACGGATTCGACGCGTGGAAGGAAAAGAAGGCTTCAGCTAGAATGCCACACTTTCCACTGGGACGAGAGGGCTGGCTGGGAGACCAAGACCAGAGGCTTGGGTTTGGGGGTTTCGCTTGCTTGCCTGCCCCGCAACCAGCAGTTTAGAGCTATCCGAGCTGCCGGATAGGAGCAACGGGCGAGCAGCACAAGGATGAACGGCAAAGCTTTAAGCTATTTGGCTGCCTTGTCTGGCCGCCGCCTTTCCCACCTGGGGGCGTGTTGGCCGCTGAGGATGAGCTCTGGACGCTTGCGTCGCAGACTACTTTTTTTTGGTGGCGGCTGGTGGCTTTCTCTCTCTCTCTCTTCTCGGCCACGCTTTCCTGATGCGCCAGGGTCGCAACTGGTGACGGGCGCGAGGTTAGCGGGCTTTAGTCTCCCGTCTAAAGGGGTGTACAGAGGGCATACTAGGCGCACAGTACACACACTCAAGGGCATGTACCCCTTTCCCATGGGCTGATGAGGGCTTGTTGGCTGGCGGTCGCAATGAGGCTAAGGGAGAGTAGCGCGGGTGCGTGATGCGCGGCCGTTGGAGAGTGCGCGCGCGATAGTAAGTGTGAGGTGGGAAAAGGGGCAGTGGAAGGAGATGATGAGAGACCGGAGACGGGACCGGGGACCCACTATTTCTGCCTGGTTCGGCGGTTGCGAGGGGCGAGGCCGGTACGTGAGGTGCGGAAGGGAAGGGGGGGGCAGTCGGTGCGGACGCTGATAGGACGAGCCGGGGGGGGCGGAGGAGCACGAGGGGGAAAGGTCAGACTGACCTATCCCGTTGGCCGGTGCGACTCTGCGCCGGGGCAGGAGACGATCTTAACGGAGACGCATTAATAAGTCTGGTTTGGGGAACGGGTGGGAGAAACACGGCTGTTGGCTCGCTACTGAATGCATAACCCCTTTTTTAACGTCTGCGTGACTTTGCATCCCTTATTTTTTCTTTTTTCCCCTTTCCGACATTGGCATCTCGCCTCTTTTGGTTGTGGAGGCGTGGGCATTACTTTTGACCGTTTGCAGGGGAGTCGAAGGAGATGCAGGTCCGGATGGGGATAGAGAGGCCGACGCGCCGGAAGGGGGGCAAAGGGGGCCAAGACATAAGGCTCAAGGGCTTGGGGAGGCTTCTTGGAGTCTTTCCCTCCCACGACCTGACCTGACAATGACATGGTCCGGTACTTTGGTGGATGCGCGGATGCGATGCAATGCAAGGCTGAGATGATAAGACGACGAGGGCAACGGCAATGAGATGTGATGTGAGAGTGAGCAGGCAGCCAAAGGGCTCTGCGGCCCCTGCTTGTTGGGAAATGATTGGTGGCTCCCCCCGGGGGGGGGGGGGGGGGGGGGGGGGGGGGGGGGGGGGGGGGGGGGGGGTGGGGGGGGGGGGGGGGGGCGGCGGCGGGCGGTGGGGGGGGGAGAGGTGGGGGGGCCCCCCGGGGGGGGGGGGGGGGGGGGGGGGCGAGTTTATGTGAGGCAGACGTCGACATTGGCTGATGCTATCCCGCATCTTTCGATTCTTTCAGGGACATTGCCGCCTTGTCCCCAGCGACTCGATTGAGTTCGGTTACATTCAACACCTTCTCCACGAAAGAGCTGCACGGCGACCCCTTGGAGTACTCAGCAAAAGGACCTCGGCCGAGTTCGTATTATGGAGCTTCCGAGAGCGAAGGAAACCCAAATGAAATGAAACATGAGCAAGACAGCAGACAGTGTGGGCATCATCACCCAAAGCGAGCAACAAAGTCGTGTCATTTTGTCGGGGTTCGACGGGATAAAATTTCCTTGTTCCTACAATGTCGTGCAGATGGTATGGAGCTCGCTGCTCGGGTTCTCCATCACCGTTGACGGTCCACCGTCGATTTTACTCTTTTGAGCCATCGCGATAGTTAGAGTCAAACGACGAAAAGATGAAGATGAAACAGACGTCGACTGGGGGGGGTGGGAGAGTCTAAATGAGTGGAGGGCAGCTGCAGCGTGCATGGCGCGTTCTGCAGGTACGGATACAGGCTCGGCCAAGTGCGGTTGCGATGCTGTCGTCTGTACGGATACATTGTATTCGTAGCTTGGCGATTTACACACACCTGTGCACCAGTGTGTCATCCGCTGGCTGACTGATTAGACGTTGATATATCCATGCCACCTCCCACCCACGGTCTTCCCGGCCACTGTTCGTGTTGCGGGGGCGTAAGATGGAGACGGCGCGGGAGTGGAAGAACAAGAGACGAACGGAAGAGAAGAATCCAGGGGTTCGCCCAGGCGGCTGACCTGACTTTGGACCCCACAAGCAATGCAGGTAAGGTATACCTTACATTGTAATTCCTCCCCATCCCATGTGGACTTCTCAACCTGCGACGAGAGAACCCCAGTCCTCTTAGCTCTCTCTCCCGAGAGCAAAGCGAAATGAGCAGACACACCAGGGAGCACACCGCCAAGCACCATCACCTGTAGCCACTCTCAGTCTGTCATCCTTTGCAAGACCGGAACACGGAAGAAATCGTAGATCTGCAAGTCGGTGAGCGACACGAAGCGAGAGACACTGTATGGGGATCTCATGGGTCTTCTCCCTCCCCCTGGTCCCCTGTCACGCCTGGGGTCGTCCGCCCGAGGTCATCCTTCCCTTGGCCCTCTTAGCCTTCTTCACTGTGTGGTTCCTCTCTCTTCCTCTCTCTCTCTCCTGTTCTTCCTCCCCACACGGGCGCAAGGATAGGGGGGCTCATGTATCTGCGGTAACGACGTTTTGACGGCTGATGGAAAAAGAAATGGCGAGGATATCGGGGGGCACGACAGGGGCAGGTTGATTTTTTTCCCTTTGGGTTCCTTTGGGGGAGGATTTTCCCCCAATGAACAACCACATGGGAGGGATGTACGCTGGATGGGACGGGGAGAAATGCCACAGGGAAACGCGTCGGAATTGGGATACGTTGACGCCTTGCAGAATGCAGTGCAGACCGCTCATGTCGGGCCGTTCTCGATGCTGGGTTGATGGCTGGCCACAGGGTTCGTGGCAATCGGTGTAAGCCCGTTGGCTGAGCCTCACCGAAAACTTTTCTCTCACTCGCCCAGACACGAACAAAACTCTCACCCTCACATTCGCCCACAGACAAGACGCAAGGGGCACACATGCGCGTACAAACACAATCGCCGCTAGAGATGCACAACACTCGCAGGCGGGCTCACTGACTCTGGGTTGCCCAGTGCTGAGAAGGGGGGGGGAATGTCGAACGACATGACTTACCCTCCTAATCGACGTTCGTGATTTGTTCTTGACTCGGGATTTGGATCTTCCTTGGGTCCTCTTCAACTCTGAAATCCGAGTCAAAAAGTATTCGTGCACTTTGTAGATCAAGACGGATCATCGCCAAATTCCCCATGAGAAGAGGGTCGAGTTCCACCCGGTCAAAGCGCGCGAGAAAGAGTCGCGACATCCCGACGACGATGAAATGACAAGACAGGGTCTTTTTGACGGGGTCTCTCGCGATCACACGGCAAGTACGCCATCACACTCGGACTCATGAACATCGCAATGTTAGAATCGCGGGGAGCGGCGGTGAAGGAACAGTGTCCCATGTACGGATACAAATGGTGGCAATGGCACGGAGAACGGATCAACCAAGCCCACACGGAGGCCGGGATCATGAACGATTAGCATCTGTTTCCCTCGTGTGTATTGCCCTATCCCAGGGGTTTCCCGAATGGAACCTCATCTCACTGGTGCTTGAGACTCGAGAGGTGTGTTCTTCTACAGAGGCAATGACGAGTCGACGACGGAACCCCCCCCCCCCCCACAAACGGCGAGCGAAGCCCGCGGA